>NC_067138.1:19957177-20257177 GCF_903995435.1 Acomys russatus
AGTCCAGGACAGCCAGGACTGTTACACAGAGAAATCCTGTCTCGAAAAACCAAACCAAACCAAACCAACCAACCAAACAAAACAAAACACAAAACAAACAAACAAACAAAATCCCAACATTTGAATTGTCTTCATTAATCCTCCAAGGCTATCTAGAAATTACTTCTAGAAATTCTTTCCCAATGAAAATGTATTTTCAACTCAAATGGTATTTTTAATTGAATGCTCATAGTGACATGTACGTGGAATTCCCCATCCCTTGGAAATCCTAACAGAGCTTTGTTGAACGTGTACATGGTAAGATAGGAGAGAGTGAGGTCAGGCCCAGAGCGGTGCCTGTAGGCCAGATCAGTAGATAAAGTCAGGGCGCCTGGAGCCTCTAAGTCCTCTCACCTGGCTGACAGGCTATATGATGTGTAGCAAGTCAGTCACGCCTCCTGCCTTTGGTTAAATTTCTTGTTCAATTCCAATAATGCTAGCAGATCTAACTGCTCTATGGGGCGTTTGGGGATTCAAATAAATAGTAATTTTTATTTATTTATTTAAGTTGAAGTGTTCCTCCTTGCAAGGCTACAGTCCGAGACAGTGTAAACACAGCAGTCGGGAGGAAAAAATAATCAGACACCAAACTGATGGCATTGGTATGTGATACCAAACAATCAGGCTTTTCCAAAGGGACAGACTTGTCATTGCTGTAGCCCCAGAAGGCCAGCCTTCACCACGCTTTAGGTCGGCAGGCCTTGCGTTGTTCTGCAGGGCTCTGGGCAGTTGCTAACTGGGCTGCAGGGAAAGGTGATTGGAAGTGGGATCGCTAGGGCCTTCGCACTCTGCCTGTGTCCCATGTAGGTGTTAGCGTAATTCCAGGGAGCTTTAACAGCCAGCAACTTTCTGAAATATAAGACCTTGAAGCTACTTTTCTTTCTCTTTTCCTTCATCCTCATTTGGAAAGTGTTTAGTTCAGTCTTGGCAGGAAGGCCTCCCTGGTGTCTCGGGGAGAGGGGTCCAAGTGCCTGAAACTAGAAATACACATATATAGCGAGGGTGAGGCAGTTGGAATGGAAAGATTAGGGAAAATTGAGTCTGGATAAGTTTATTTTCTCCCTTGAAGATGACAATAATGTCTTCACTAAAATGTGCACAGCACTTGGTGGTGAAATTCTCAGTTTTGGAGCCAAACAACTATTCTCACTCACTCTTGCATGGAATTAAGATAATGATTCTGCAGAAAGGGGACGAGATGCTTTCCCTTTGGGCCCTTAAGCCTTGCCGCTCATGCGCAGTGTGGTCTCACAGCAGTTGCTTTCCCAACCCGTAAAAAGAATGGCTGTTGAAGTTCTTCTGCCTTTCTACCCCTTACCAGGATGCTCAGGAAACGAGTCTTTTGAATGATAGTATTATCTTTTTTTTTTCCTTCCCCCCGGCCCCCGGGACAGGGTTTCTCTGTGTAATAGCTCTGGCTGTCCTGGTACTCACTTTGTAGACCAGGCTGGCCTCGAACTCACAGCGACCCACCTGCCTCTGCCTCCCCGAGTGCCGGGATTAAAGGCATGGGCCACCATGCCCAGTTTCCAAGTCCTTTTTAACACCAGAAAACAAGGGAAAGATTTGCCTGGTGGATCTCAACCTTCCTAATGCTGCGACTCTAAAACAGTTCCTTACCCTGTGGTGACCCCAACCATAAAATTATTTCATTGCTACTTCATGACTGTAATCTTGCTACTGTTATGAATCGTAATATAAATATCTGATGCACAGGGTATCTGATAGGTGGCCCCAGTGGATTAGACCATCACTGTTTGAGGTAATATGATTGTGGAGAAGCAGCAAGTACACCGTGCATCCACACTGACTACACCATCCTCCACTTTATGTCATGTGAGCATCCCTTGGGCAGTATAGGATTCACAGAATCCAGCCTCTAGGAGAATCAAGTTTCAGAACTCCTGGAGCTGGTGAATTCACACCCTGTTGTTCTTGCTCACAGTCGGGAGCGAGCCTTGTCTGGAATGAGTTCATAGGAAGTTGATCCACGCAGTCTAGGGAGGCTGCATCTTTACTACTGAAACGGCAAGTCTAGTAGCAAGCTAGGAGCTACTTTACTCAGACAAAGGCGGGTGGCAGAAGAGGGCACAGACTTTCATGAAACCCTCCATGATTAGCCTAATAGTCCCCCCAACTCTCTATGGGCTCCACCCGACATCCTGATCTATAAACTCTTGGGACCAGGCAGGAAGCAATCTATTGGAAGAGCTGTGTTATGCACAGTGCTTTTACAACAGCCTCTGAAAAAGGTATTTAGCTCGTCTTTGCTTTACAAGAATCACGGAGTTTTTGATTAACTGAAGCCTGGGACTTCTCTGAGGGCCTAGCATGCCTCACTCTGTCCGGTCTGAACTAGACATAAGAACTTCTTTTATTCTAAGACCATCAAGCAATTTTTGTGACTCCTGATGGTTTTGTGTCTTCACTGATTAAAACCTAAGGCTTGGGAGAATGGAGTCTCTTCAGTGTCGGCTTGGTTACCCATGTAAACACTTGCCTAGATGGTGTAATCCCTCAGATTCAGGTTTGCAACAATTGCTAGGCATGGTAACGTAGGCGTGCAATTCTAACACATGGGAGACTGAGGCAGGAGGGTCACTAATTTGAGGCCAGCCCTGGATATATAATGAGCCAATATCTCAAGCAAAACCAAAAACAGAAGACAGGGCATGTGGCACACATCTTTAATCTCAGCATTTGAGAGGCAGAGGCAGGTGAATCTCTGTGAGTTCCATGTCATCCTGCTCTACACAGTGATTTCCAGACCACCTGGGCTACATAATGAGACATTGTCTCAAATAACAGACAAACGAACAAACAAAAAAAAAACAATGGCTGAACTCAGATGGCAAAGTACTTGACACACACTCATGAAGATCTAAATCCCATTCCCATGAAAGAAAAAAGTCAGTGTAGCTGTTTATTCCTGTGAGCCCAGACCCAGGGAGGCAACAACAGCAGGAGCCAAAGGGCTAGACTGTCAGTCCAGCCAGACTGTGAGATGCACATTCTGAGAGAGATCCAGTCTCAAAAAATAAGGCGGAGAGTGATGAAGGAATCTGTGCAACATGAACTATCGATCAACCACTGGCCTCCACATACACCTGCTTCTCAACACATGTATACACACTAAAACAAAACCACACACACACACACACACACACACACACACACACACAATATCCATTATGAACACAGCTGTAAACATTCTTAATAACATAGATGCAAACCCAATCCAACAACACATCTTCTGTGATCAAGTAGACCTCATCCTAGAGATGTGTGACTTGTTCAACAGACATAAATTAATAAATGTAACCCACCATATAAACAAACTAAAAGACAAAAGCCACATGATCATCTCATCAGGTACAGAAAAAGCCTTCACCAAAATCCAACACCCCCTCGTGATAAAAGTCCTGAAGAGACTAGGAATACAAGAAACACAGTAGTTCAACATAACAAAGGCAATTTACAGCAGGCCCACAGCTAACAGCTTCCTAACAGAAAGAAAACTAAAAGCAATTTCACTAAAATAGGACAAGGTTGTCGTCCACTCTGTCCATACCTATTCACTATAGTACCTGAAGTCTTAGCTAGAACAATAAGACAAGTGAAGGAGATTAGGGGGATACAGATTGAAAAGGAAGGCGTCAAAAATATCTTTATGTGCAGATGATATGATGGTATCAAGTGACCCCAAAAATTCTACCAAGAAACTCTGACAGTTGATAAATACTTTCAGCAAAGTCGAGGGATATAAAAATAACACACAAAACTCAGTATCCTTCCTACATACAAATGACAAATAGACTGAGAGAAAAATCAGGGAAAACACCTTTCACAATAGCCTCAAATCATATTTTGGGCCGGGCGTGGTGGTACACGCCTTTAATCCTAGCACTCGGGAGGCAGAAGCAAGTGGACTGCTGTGAGTTCGAGACCAGCCTGGTCTACAAAACAAGTCTAGGACTGCCAAGGCTACATAAAGAAACCCTGTCTCGAAAAAACAAAGCAAAACAACAACAACAAAAAATATGTTGGGATAACCACAACCAAGCAAGCGAAAGTCTTGTATGATAAAAACTTTAACACATTAAAGAAGATATCCAAGTTGGAAAGATGTCCTGTGCTCATGGATGGCTAGGATTATATAGTAAAATGGCAGCCCTACTAAATCAATCTATAGATTTCATGCAATCCTCATCAAAACCCAACACAATTCTTCACAGAAATTGAAAGCATAATTTTCATCTTCATTTGGAAACACAAACACACACACAACAAAACAAAACAAATATAAACAAACATAGGGTAGTTAAAACATCCTGAACAATAAAAAAACTGCTGGAAGTATCGCCCTTCCTGGTCTCAAGTTGTACTAGAGAGCTATAGTAATAAAAACAGCATAGCATTAGCATAAAATAGACACGTTGATCAAAGGAACCAAACTGAAGGCCCAGGCGTAAGTCAACACATCTATGAATACCTGCTTTTTTTTTTTTTTTACAAAGAAGCCAGAAATACACACTGGGAAAAAAGGCAGTATCTTCAACAAATGGTGCTGGTCAAACTGGATGGCTGCATGTAGAAGAATGCAAATAGATCCATATTTGTCATCCTGAATAAAACGCAACTCTAAATGGATCAAGGACCTCAACATAAGGCCATGTACACTGGATCTAACAGAAACGAACGTGGGGAAGAGCCTTGAACTCGTTGGCACAGGGGACAACTTCCTGAACAGAACACTATCAGTGCAGTCACTAAGATCAACAATTAATAAAGGGACCTCGTTTTGGTTTTTTTTCCCCCTGCCGCCGCCGAGTTGCGCGGAGGCGGAGGCTCGGGTGTGTTCAAGATTCGGCCTCACCCGTAATCCACCACCATGGCCGAGGAAGGCATTGCTGCTGGAGATGTAATGGACGTCAACACTGCTCTTCAAGAGGTGCTGAAGACCGCCCTCATCCACGATGGCCTAGCATGTGGCCTACGCGAAGCTGCCAAAACCTTAGACAAGCGCCAGGCCCACCTTTGTGTGCTGGCATCCAACTGCGATGAGCCCATGTACGTCAAGCTGGTGGAGGCGCTGTGTGCTGAGCACCAGACCAACCTGATTAAGGTTGATGACGACAAGAAACTGGGGGAATGGGGAGGCCTCTGTAAAATCTCAAGAGGGAAAGTTATGGAAAGCGGTTGGTTGCAGTTGTGTAGTGGTTAAGGACTATGGCAAAGAATCTCAGGCCAAGGATGTCATCGGGGAGTACTTCAAATGCAAGAAATGAATAAATAAATTTTTTGCTCATTTAAAAAAATAATAAAAAAAAAATAAAGGGACCTCATGAAACTGAAAAGATTCCGTGTGGCATTTGAATTACACAATAATTTTATCCTATATCTCCTCATTTTAGCCTAATAAAGGGCTCTTTCTCTTACAATAACAAACTATATGTAATAATAACAATTATCAAAATTATCAGGTAAGATCTATATTTGTATATTTGGTACACTTGGATAAAATATTCTACTCTCTCTCTCAATTTCTATTATCCTAAACAATGTAAATTTTTACTGTGGGACTCTAACTATCTAGTCTTTAACCCCAGATATTTGGCTTCCTGAACAGTCCCCAAATTTTCTCTATAATGTTGGAATATCATCTTCAGCATTTTGGCTCAAAATATTTAACAGACTTTTCTGTGAAATAGGAATTATAAAGGACTTGCCCGCCTTGTCCTGGCAAATCTTGGCTGTCAGCTCTCTTGCGTCCAGCTTGGTCGTTTGGGATAGTATTCTGTCTGTAATTGACACAAGCACATTTTCCCAACCAGTGGCTGGCTTGCCATACATGAAGACGTTGATGCTCTTTGAGACAGGACAGGGATGCTGCCAGGAGACCCGTCTCATGATCAAAAGGGTCTTAAATTAATATATTATCTTTAAATGTCATATTCTGTAGATCTCTGAAGTTTTTAAAGACCCTCCATCTATCTTATCTGAATTGCTTGTTTCTAGCTATTTGTTAATCTGTCAATATAGAAAACATATTTCACAATTAACTAAACCAGTATCTAACATGACCATGAGTTTGATTATCTGACTACTCATATGCATTTCTTAATATGTACTGTATGGTGGGTGCAGTGGCGTATGCCTGTAATACCAGCACTCAGGGAGGCAGAGGCAAGCAGATCACTGTGAGTTTGAGGCCATCCTGGTTTACAAAGTAAGTCCAGGACAGCTAAGGCTACACAGAGGAACTCTGTCTTGAATGTGCCCCCGCCCCCAATTATCCTAAACAGTTGGTAATAGCAGCTTTTAAAAGGACTAGAACCTGGGAGGTGGTGGCGCACACCTTTAATCCCAGCACTCGGGAGGCAGAGGCAGGTGGATCTCTACAAGTTTGAGGGCAGCCTGGTCTACAAAGCGAGTTCCAGGACAGCCAAGGCTACACAAAGAAACTCTTGGAAAACAAAACAGAACAGTTAGAAGAATAAACGGACTAGAACTTAACATTTCAGTTTTAAGAATTATAGGGCTGGAAAGATGGCTCAGAGGGTAAGAGCACTGGCTGTTCTTCCAAAGGTCCCAAGTTCAATTCCCAGCAACCACATGGTGGCTCACAACTGTCTACAATGAGATCTGGTGCCCTCTTCTGACATATAGTCATACACCCTGGAAAAATACTGCATACATAAAGAATTGCATAGGTTACAACACCTTAGCATATAGCAACCAAATATAATCTTAAATCTATATCAATATACACAGACTTATGCCAGTGTAAGATTTTATTAATGTTCTTTGGTCTAAAAGTAGATTCAATAATCCACCCTTTTACTTATCATTCCTATAACCAACCCCTTTAAAACAATAACAAACATTTATCACCCATAGAATTACCAAAAATTATCTATCCCCCCATGAGAACGAGGCATAGTTTTCTTAAATTGCTTCCTGCTGATATGGAGACATAGTTTTTCTTTTTGGGGCCCAAGAAAATTGGAGCATTGTCCAGCGTTGTCCAGTCTTAAGAAAGCTAGCTATATGCCATGTGCAGTGGTGCATGCCTGTAATCCCAGCACTCAGGGAGACAGAGGAAGGAAAATCTCTGTGAGTTCGAGGCCAGCCTGGTCTACACAGGGAGTCCAGGATGGCTAAGGCTACACAGAGAAACTCTATCTCAAAAAAACAAAAAACAAACAAAAAGCAAGCAAGCTGTTAGTGTCTGATGTCCAGTCTTTGAATGCTGAGAAATTCAGAGTTTAACTGAAGTTCGGACTAGAACAGTGTGTGATGCTGGACAGTCTAGATAACCATTTTGAAAATGTCTTTTGTTGTTGTCGTTTGTTTGGGGGCTTTTGGTTTTTTTGGGTTTTCAAGACAGAGTTTCTCTGTGTAGCCCTGGCTGTCCTGGACTCACTCCGTAGACCAGGCTGGCCTCGAACCCTGCCTCTACCTCCACACACACCTGGCCTTTCTGGCCTTCTTGATTTTTGTCCTTCTATCTGAAGCCAAAACCTTCAGGATTTCCGCTTCCGCCCCCCACCTGCCGGTCAAATCTGATTCCCCATCAGTTTGGATGGAATACATAGCTTTTTAATTTCTGTTGAGACAGAAGCATATTCTCCTCCCCAATGCAACACATTTCCTATCCTCCATTTTGGAATTCGGACCTTTACATGCTGATCTAATTCAGCAGTCCTTTCTAAAATCCAGTCTATCTTAACAGGTGTGCTTCGTATCTCATTTAATAATTTTGAAATGAATAAATCACTCTTTTACCTATTTTGGAGAGATATTTTATTCCCCTTCTGTTTTAGACACCCTTTAAAAATGGTTCTTTGATTATAAGTTTGATTCTAAGTTCTATCTGTAATAGGTTTCATGTCATAATGTCTAAAAAATTGCTGTTCATGCTGAAGCACCAGCACCCCCAATTTGTAAAGGCAAAGCTAAGACAGTCCCCATCTCTAACTAATCATGCTTTCCAGAATTTAAGGCAAAATCCCACTGGAATTCTGAATTATAAACCTACAATATAGGTTCAAATGGAGCACAGAAGCCACTGCATGGCCTTGTTCCAAAGCAACACCAGACAGGATCTGCATTTCGACTTTGGCATACAGACCTTTATCAAGTAATTGAACCTTGACAATACACTTACAGGACCCAGCCTGACCACGTTGGCCTATAGCTGAAGACTTTCCATCTACCATCTCAATAAGCAGCCATTCAGTCATTTCCTCAAGCCTTTGTGGATTTTCCTCATCTGGAATTACCTCTTTTGGTGGTGTTTTTGTAAGTTCTAGTTTGGATTTCTCTGAGGGCTCCCTATTTTGATTCAAAGATTTCTCCAACCTCTGTTCTATGGCCTTTAATTTAGCATTTAATTTCTGTCTCTCTTTTTTTTTTTTTCTCCAAGTCCGTCTTATCCTGATCTCTCCCAAAGAGACTATACAAAACTGAGATCTTCAATGAAAAAAGTACTTGTGTGCTAGGAGAGACAAACTCAAATGAAAGCTAGAAACACTGGGTCACTGTGCCTTCCGTCTTTATCAACATAGAAAATAATCTTTTTAAATCTCAAAACCTCTCCCTAAGGACTTTGCTTTCTTACATCTAGACCTTCTAGACCTTTCCAGGTCAGATGCTTGAGGCTTCTCTGTCTTTCTCTGGCTCCTGCTTCCAGAGAGAGGTTTTTTTTCCCCCCACCTCACTGGATCCTGACCTCTCCTCCACTCTGGGAAGTTATTGGGTCTGCAAGTGTTTGCTCCACTGGCCTGTAGGAGTCAGGCCAGCAAGAGCCCCTTCTCCATGGGATTTAGCTCGGAAAGTCTGGCTTTGAGAAGCTTGCTTGTGTTAAGGAGGTGCGTTTTTTTTTCCTTAGCAAGGGTTTCTTAAAAGAACTGGTGGTGCATGCCTTTAATCACAGCATTTGGGAGGCAGAGGCAAGCGAATCACTGTGAGTTCCAGGCCAGCCTGTTCTACAAAGTGAGTCCAGGGCAGCCAAGACTACACAGAGAAACCTTGACTCGAAAAAAACAAAACCAAAACAAAACAAACAAATAAAATGAACTACCTCTCTAGAGAGTGTGTATCAGTTTTTGTTTTTCTGCAGCCTGTTGGGGGCCTTGTTGCTCTGGGAGCAAAGATGTCTAATCCGGAAGCTGTGAGCTCCTGCCTTAGAAACTTCAGTTGCTCTGTCTTTCTTTAAGGAACAGAACTAATACATTGTTCTATGGTTTTATTTTCTGTGTAAGTTCTTGCTGGATTACTGTAAATTCAACATTTGAATTACATGATAACTTCCCGCCTACAATTGAGAGACAATGGTGTAGAGTGTTGACTTTGAAACTTCAAAGTCTGATCCGAATAATATACATCCTCCAACAAGGCCACACCTCCTCCAACAAGGCCACACCTCCCAATCCTTTCCAATCAGGTCCACCAACTGAGGATAAAGTATTCAAGCCTAAGAACCTATGGAGCCCACTCTCGTTCAAAATTCCACAATGTCCACTATTGATCATTTCTTGCTTAGAATGGGTTTTATTTTGAAAGTTTCATATAAATTTTTAATTTAAAGTATCAACATGAATCCTGTGATTTCTTTTTTCATTAAAGAATGGGATACATACAGTAGTGGTAGCTCATGCCTTTAATCCCAGCAATCAGGAGGCAAAGGCATACTTGTGGTTTGAGGCCATCCTGGTCTACAAAGCCGGTTCTAGGATATCCAGGGCTATCACACAGAGAAGCCCTGTCTCAAAACACCAAAAAAAAAAAAAAAAAGAACCAGAAAAAAAAAAAAAGGATAAATATTCACTGTGTTAAATAGTAAGTTCTAGTTAATCAAAGGTTACTATTGATGTAGTTACAAAAATTATGAAAGACAGGATGGAATTCTCACAGGGAACAAAAAAAAGCCCTGACAGTCTCTAGGTATCTTGAATCTTTGTAGTTTTCTATCGAAAGCAAAGGAAAAGGGCTGATTCAGCATTCTATGGCCCAGTCCTTCTGCCAGCAGGAGAGGCATGAGAGAATCCAGCAGTGTTAAGTCAGGAGGCCAGCCATGTTTCTCTATGTGATGGAAACCATACTTCTCTGTGTGATGGAAGCCATGTTCCTTGTGTGATGGAGGCTATGCTTTCTGTGTTATGGAGGCCACACGTCTTTGTGTGATAGAAGCCTTGTTCTCTTTGTGATGGAAGCCATGCTCTCTCTGTGTTGGAAACCATGCTTCTGTATGTGATGGAGGCCATGTTCTCTGTGTGCTGGAAGCCATGTTCTCTGTGTGATGGAAGCCATGTTCTCTGAGTGATGGAAACCATGCTTCCTTGTATGATGGAAGCCATGCTATCTGTGTGATGGAAGCCATGTTGTCTATTTGATGGAAGCTATGTTCTCTGTATGATGGAAGCCTTGTTCTCTGTGTGATGGAAGCCATGTTCTCTGTGTGATAGAAACCATGTTCTCTGTGTGATGGAAACCATGCTCTCTCTGTGATGGAAGCCATGTTCTCTGTGTGATGGAAACCATGCTTCCTTGTGTGATGGAAGCCATGCTCTCTGTATGATGGAAGGCCTCTGTGTGATGGAAGCCATGTTGTCTGTTTGATGGAAGCTATGTTCTTTGTATGATGGAAGCCTTGTTCTCTGTGTGATGGAAGCTATGTTCTCTGTGTGATGGAAGCCATGTTGTCTGTTTGATGGAAGCCATGTTCTCTGTGTGATGGAAACCATGTTCTCTGTGTGATGGAAGTCTTGTTCTCTGTGTGATGGAAGCCATGCTCTCTGTGTGATGGAAGCCCTCTGTGTGCTGGAAGCCATGTTCTCTGTGTGATGGAAGCCATGTTGTCTGTGTGATGGAAGCCATGTTGTCTGTTTGATGGAAGCCATGTTCTCTGTGTGATGGAAGCCACGCTCTCTGTGTGATGGAAGCCATGCTTCCTTGTGTGATGGAAGCCACGTTTTCTATGTGATGGAAGCCCTCTGTGTGATGGAAGCCATGTTCTCTGTGTGATGGAAGCCATGTTCTCTGTGTGGTGGAAGCCTTATTTCTCTGTGTGATGGAGGTCATGTTCTCCGTGTACTCTCGAAACTAAGACATGCTTTGCTGTCCCGAGTAAGCAGTGCCCGTGTCAAAGCTGAACGGTTTTCCAGGATCCCATCTCAGATCCTGTTATGACTGGCAAGTAGAAAATGAGGATCAGCCCGTCTCCAGACATGTTAATTTGCTAGTTTTCATCACGAAACATTTAGCAGCAATAGTACAAGAGGAAAATATTTAAGTTGGTCCTTTATCAACTCTAATTTTCCATCTGCACCTTAAAGGCTAACTAATTACCAAAAAAATGAAATTATCTTGGCCTAAGCTAATGTTTTCATTCACTAGGGGTGGAGATTTTGACCTCTGGGAGACAACTGACAACTTTTGGAGACATTTGGAGTTGTCACAACTAGTGGACTGTGTCTGGCACTTAATGGGTAGAGCTCAAAGGTAATGCCAAGCATTCTACAAAGCACAGCACAGCCTCCCTGACAGTTCCTCAGTCTAAAGGTTTACAAGCCAAGATACAGCCAAAGATGACAGAGCTTGGCTTCTATTGTCCCTGGTAAGGGTTTCATGGCTTCACTTGACCTTTGAAGGCCAGAAGAGGGTGACATATGCCAAGGAGCTGGAGTTTCAGGTGATTGTAAGTCACCCAGTATGGGTGCTGGGAACCAGTATTATGCCCTCTGCAAGAGCAGAACATGCTCACTCTTAGCCATTGGGCCATGTTCCAGCCTCACATTTCTCTTTTCACTGCCATGCTCCTTAGGAATTTGCTCATCTCATTGCACTAACTACTTTTTTTCTTGCTTTGACCAAGTATCTGGCAAGAAGCAAATTAAGGGAGAAATTATTATCATGGCTCATAGTCTGAAAGGTTATAGCCTGTGGTTCTCAACCATCCTAATGCTGCACCCCTTTAATACAGTTTCTCATGTTGTGGTGACCCCCAACCGTAAAATTATGTTTGTTTGTACTTCATGACTGTAATTTCACTACTGTTGTGAATTGTATTGTAAATACCTGATAGACAGGTGGCCTTAGGCAACCCCTGTTAAAGGGTTGTCTGGCCCCCAAAGGGATCTCGACCCACAGGTTGAAAAGGGATACACTCCCTACAGGTCCCCAAAATGGCATCACCTTCTGGGGAGCAAGTGTTCAAACACATGAGCCTGTGGGGTGCATTTCACTTTCACAGCACAGCCCTGGCCACAGGGGACACCTTCTGCATCACACCAATTGCCACCTCTAAGGTTCACCCAGCCTCCTCTCCCACCACAGAGTCTCCATCATTTCTCTGTCTCCAGAGACTCTCACAGAGCACCTCCCCCCATGTGAGATTAATGGCTGAGTGGAGAAGAGGACAACTGGCCATATAGTTCCATGCTGTGTAATACTCCGACACAAGATGCTCTGCCACAGCAAGGAGGTTATTTCAATTTTTCTCTTTAAAAAGATGAAGAAGTAGAAGAGTATCTGGAAGTCTCTAAAATGATATTCATTCAAAAAAATCTAGAGTCTCATGTTGACTCATGTTGGAGTGTCTTAAATAAATTCCTCGTGACCTAAGAAAAGCAACATTACTTAAGAATTCCACTGGAAGAGTCCCAAGGAACAGTGTATTTGGTTGATCATCAAACACCCTGTCCCATGTAATAACATCTGAAGTAAGTGCTTAGATGCTTTCACAGGGTCTGGGTAGAATGTTCTGCGGAACGGTGCCATCTGTCTGCAGCTTTGACCAGTAAATGTATAACGCACATGACTGTAGTATAGAGAGAGCTCCGCGGCCGATTGCCACTTGGCTTGGACTCTGTCTTTCCCTTCATCTCATGGCCATGGGTGAGCTCTTGAGTAGGGGGGAAAGACATCCAAGTACAACAAATACCTCAAGGCTCCTCCCTCCCTACTGGAGAGCAGAGAGCACTAATTTAGGTTAGAGCTGTCCCTTGTTCTTTTTGACGACGAACGGCATCTGTTTACTCACGTGCCTTGCAAACATGCTGCCATGTCACAGTGATTCCATAGTGTTTAAAATGGGCAGCTCGTTTTCTTTACTTCCAGTTCTTGCAACAGAGGCAAAAGGGTTTTTGTTTGTTTGTTTTTGCATCTTAAAAAAAAAAAAAAAATATATATATATATATATATATATATATACATATATATATATATATATATATATATATATATATATATCATGTATACAGTGCTCTGTCTGCATGTACACCTGCAGGCCAGAAGAAGGCATCAGATCACATTATGGATGTTTATGAGTTGCCATGTGGTGCCTGGGAATTGAACTCAGGACCTCTGGAAAAGCAATCAGTGCTTTTAAGCTCTGAGCCATCTCTCCAGCCCTCATTTTTCTATCTTTTGTGTAGGATTTGAGCTTGAGGGTGGGTAAGGCACAGTGATCTACTAAAACCAAGCCTCCCTCTGGCTTCCTACTTCTCTAAAGCTAGTGATCACTGCTGCTAGTTTTGATTGTCCTTCCACATGAACACAGGGCTCATACGGCACTTAATGAAAGAACACGTTGTCCTAGAGTCCACACTCTAAGGTAAGCACTTGGGACCTAAAATCCAGTAGAAACTAGATTGCATTTCCTGGCCATTTTCCTACTGTTTAGAAGTATTTTTAGAACAAGAACAAGGAATAACGATCTGAATCAACTAAGCAGAATCTGTTTGTTTCGGAAGTAGTTTGTTTGATTTGAGGGCCTATTAGGCAAGTAGAGGACAAATAAAATTTGGGGAACTTTTCCCTCGCATACTAAGAGGTACACACTTACCATTTTCCATCTGGTACCCAGTTGTACCAAGCAAGAGTACCACCTGCTCTTCCATCCCATGATGCTTATAATCTGAAACACAAACATGTGTGGCTGATGCAACTGTCCCAGGCAAAGGTCAGTGGGTTTCCAGGAAATGTCTTGCTATTGTATGTGTTCAAGAATCATGTCCTCACTCGGCTCTAGTTTCTCTGTGTGAGAGATGTGCTAACCAGTGTGGACATTTTAGTTGCTATTAAACGCACTGCCCCACCCCACCTCCATCCCCACCCCCAGCCCCTCCCCCAATGTATGAGACTTGAGATTTTAGCATCAGCCAAAAAAGTATGTGAGAGGCTGTAGGCACCTGCAACAGCTCTCTTTCTAGTTTGCCATGCTTATTAAGTTACTTTTGCCTCCATTTTCTTCCACATCTGTGCAGCAGCAGAGAAACAATTTGTCAGCTAAATACAGCACTCAAGAAAGAAAAAATACTATGAAAAAAAGGGCAAGCATGGCGTGTTTCCTCTCACATGCAGGATCTGGATTAAATGGTGCACACACGCATCTTAGACCCAAATGCAGAAGGGGAACTGATTGGAGGTGAGAAAGAGGCCCAGCAGAAAAGAAGATAACAGAGTGGGGTTGGGGGGAGGGCAAGTGGGTGAATAATAATAGTACAAGAGTGTATAAAGCAGGGGAAACGCGTGAGGCTTTAACCCTTGACAAAGAACTGCAGGCAACCAAGGAACAGTGAATGCTAGAGAAATAGTCCTTCCGGGGGGAGGGGGGAGACACCAGCTGGATATCTAATACCAAAAGGCTAGCCCTGAAAACATATATACAAGTAACATTAGACAGACCAAACACAAGTTATATTTATAGCTTAGGAATTACACACACCCCACCAACAATTAAAGAGGCCATGAGTTTGAAAGAAAGAGCAAGGGGGTGCATGAGGGGGTTACAGGGAGAAAAGAAGTCATATGATTACACTATAATGTCAAAATTTTTAAAAAAAAATTTTTTTTCCCCTGAGACAGGGTTTCCCTGTGTAGCCTTGGCTGTCCTAGACTCGCTTTGTAGACCAGACTGGCCTTGAACTCACAGAGATCTGTCTGCCTCTGCCTCCTGAGTGTTAGGATTAAAGACATGTGCCACCACACCCGACCCTATAATACAAATTATTAAAAGAGTATATATGTATAAAAATGTTATAAGGATGGATCCGGAGAGGAGAGGTGACTCAGTGGTTAGGAGGGCTTGCTGCTGTTGCCGAGGACCCAGGTTCAATCCCAGCACTGACATTGTGAGGTTCACAAGAAGTGTCAGTAAGTGCAGTTCCCTAGTCTTCAAGGCCTCCTTTTGACCTGTCAGGCCACCTGTACACATATGGTGCACATATATGGAAAGAGGCACACAACATACATGTAAGTAAAAATAAACTTCAGATTTTAAAATACAAATATGAGTGTAAAATACAAAAGGAAATGTCACAATGAAGCCCATTGTTTTATATGTTAAATTAAAATTAACAAAAGTAAAAAGTAAAGAGTATGCACGTCATGAGCTGTGCAGATCTTTCTCCTAATAGTATCTCCGATTTAATCAGAATCTGAAAACCCCACGGCATTTTTGAGGGCTTCAAAAACATTTTTTTCCTACTTTAAATCTCATTAACTGGCTATTTGATCTTCATAGCGCCCATATAACCAGAGTGGAGGGAACGGCTTATTACCTATCTACGCATGGAGAAGCTGAGGCCGCAGAACCAAGCCTAAATGCTCCAGGACATACAAGTTAGAGAGATACGATCTAGGAAAGAATTCTGGCCGCCCCCATCACCATTAGCTCTGCCAAGAATCCTGTATTTCAGTGTTCTTTCCCCTGCCTCTGAGCAATTCTGCTCGAAACACCACGCTGTCTGTTTGGTTAAGTACAAACCGAGGCTGAGAGGATCCGTGGTCCATGCCGTCACCTGGGCCAAATGCCGGAGCTAACAGTAGCGTGTGCAGTCGTTGCGCAGGAGTCCGTTACCTAGTCAGGGCTTGCAGTCTTAGAAGGGTTGAGAAGTCCCAGAGCTTCTGGACTGATGGTTTCCCTCCTGCCGTCCCTGATCTTGCGCCTCTTGCTGCCTCTCCAATCACAAGCCTTGCTTTGCCACGCATAAAGAGCAGGGAAAACCCGGGGCCGCTGGTGAGTTACCATGAAAGTGTTGAGCATAGGTGAGTGGAGAGTGTCAGGAAAATTGAAATAGGTCAGGAGAAAATGTCTGCTCACCGTCACCAGCCGTTATTCATCGCCCATCTGGGAAGGAGGCACAGGGAACTAAAGCATCGACATTTGAAAGTTAAAACCTTCATAGTCAAGCAGATTGAAAGAGAATCCCAGAAGTGGAAGGCCTATTTCTGGCAGAGAACAGATCCCTTGAGGAACAAACTCTTCATTTCATCTGGATTTTACTTGAAGGCACACTGAGGCTCCAGAGACCCTGACAAATTTCTCACCAGTGATTTCCCCAGGACATCGGGCCTTCTTTAATTGAGAGACAAAGAAGGAGCCGTGTCCCTAGAGAATGGGAGAATTGCATTATGCGATTAACTAGACAAGATGGATGTCATTTTCTATATAAATTAGTCAACAGTCACACAAAATAAATGCCAAGTGTTGCTGGCTACTGTAAGCTACTTCTATTTCAGAAGCACGGATTTTCCTAACTATAGACAAATTACAGATTTCAAGTGAACCAAAAAGAAAGACCATTTAGTTACACCAGCAGAAGTAACCACCATGTGAGTTACTGAATTTCAATGCACCTTTTTCTGGAACTTTCCTTCATAAGTGTATGTTCACATTTGTGCAAAGTGGAGGTTGTGTGATACACCCCTTCTGGTAGAGCACTTTTATTACTTTTCTGTGTGGCACATAAAGTATGCCATATAGTGTCTGTGGGACTTTGAGTAAGAATGGCCTCCATGTAGGACAGTGGTGGCTCACACCTTTAGTCCCAGCACTCAGGAGGCAGAGGCAGGATGATTTCTGTGAGTTTGAAGCCAGCCTGGGTCGACAGAGTGAGTTCCAGAACAGCCAGAGCTAAAATAGAGAAAACCTGTCTCTAAAAACAAAATAACACCCCCCCCCCAGGCCAACCAACCAAATGAACTAAACAAAACAAAAAAGAAAATGGCCCTCCATGGGCTCATCTATTTTGAATGCCTGGCCTCTAGGGACCCGCACTATTTGAAAGGGTCAGGGGGTATGGTCTTGTTGGAGGAAGTGTGTACCTAGGGCTGGGCTTTGGGCTTTCCAAAGCCGGTGTCAGACACAGTGTCTCTCTCTTCTTTTTTTTTGTTTTTGTTTTTCGAGACAGGGTTTCTCTGTGTAGCCTTGGCCATCCTGGACTCACTTTGTAGACCAGGCTGGCCTCGAACTCACAACGATCCGCCTGCCTCTGCCTCCTGAGTGCTGGGATTAAAGGCGTGCGCCACCACACCCGGCTGTCTCTCTCTTCTTGCTGCCTGTAGATTAGGATACAGAACTCTCAGCTACTCTCTTAGCAGGATGTCTGCCTGCATGCCACCATGTTCCCCACCATGATGATAAGAGACGAAATCTCTGAAACTGTGAGTAAAATGTTTTCCTTTTTAAGAGTTGTCATGGTGATGGTGTCTCTTCACAACAATAGAACAGCAACTAAGACAGTGTCTTTATAACTATCTCTTATGGGAGTAGCTATTTATTTATACTATTAATTTTAGGGGCTGCATAACATTTAAATGCATGGATGTTCCTATGTTTGTTTTGTTTTGGTTTGGTTTTGTTTTTGTTTTCAAGACAGGGTTTCTCTGTGTATCCCTGGCTGTCCTGGGAACTCACTTTGTAGACCAGGCTGGCCTCAAACTCAAAGATCAGCCTGCCTCTGCCTTTCAAGTGCTGCGTCTAAAGTTGTGCACCACCATCACCTAGACGTTCCTGCATTTATTAATAAACATTTTTACACTAGTAACTTTTAAACCCTCATTTTCATTTTTAGTCTTGGCAGTTCACGAGTGTGAAGAGAAAGGCAATGTCAAAGCACTCAAGGGTGCACAGGGAAAAATCTATACGAATAAAACAAAAGAACAGAAAAGAAGCAGAGGAAATCCATATTACCTGCTTGAATCTTTCCTTCTCTTTGACATTTGGCCAAAAGTCTGGAATATCAGATGTCTTTGATGAGACCTGTTTGTGCCCAGCCACTCAAGTAACCAGTGTTGCCAGCTCTCCTGGTTTGAAACTCACCGACTTAGGCCGGGCGTGGTGGTACACGCCTTTAATCTCAGCACTCAGGAGGCAGAAGCAGGCGGATCACTGTGAGTTTGAGGCCAGCCTGGTCTACAAAGTGAGTCCAGGACAGCCATGGATACACAGAGAAACCCTGTCTCAAAAAACAAAAGAAAACAAAACTTTTCAAAGCAATTTCGTTGGTTGAACTTCCATGTTGCAGGATATTTGATCACGTTTGAAACTTGAGATTGTGAACTCAAAACAAAATAAAACCTGTTTCTTGTTGTGGTGTGGCTCCGCCCTAGCACACACCTTTAAGCCAAGAGCTAAGTAAAGTCCACCATAGATCAAGAGGCAAAGCAAGCAACCAGTCAAAAGGGAGTGAACATAAGTAAACACAGGAAGGAGAGACATAGAGTTGAGGTTATTTAGGACAGTGTGGAGAAGGAGAAAGGGTTGGTTTTTTGTTTTTTGTTTTTGTTTTACTGGGACATTGGTGGAGTAGGAAGGTCAGTTGGGTGCTTCCTCTGCCTCTCTGAGCTAGCAAATTTTCACCCCAGTACCTGGCTCCTGAGTCTTCATTGCTAAAATCGAACAATTGGGATTTTTGTTTTAAAAGCAACACCTCCCACTTCTTACTCACAAGTGTGTAAAAGAAAATGAAACACTTCCCGAACTTTTTGTTTGTTTTGTTTTGTTTTGTTTTTCGAGACAGGGTTTCTCTATGTAGCCTTGGTTGTCCTGGACTTGCTTTGTAGACCAGGCTAGACTTGAACTCAGAGATACACCTCCCTGAGTGCTGGGATTAAAGGTGTTTGCCACCGCACCTGGCTCCTGAAATTTCTTAAGGTTATAAAAAGTTTCACTGGTGTGTTGTAAATTAAAACTTCAAGAGAATGATGCATTGATTGCAGTTCTAAGGTTGGGTTCCCAAAAAACCTCTGGTAAATAAAACCAAATGCCTTGAGTGCTCTGCAGTGATGGCTGGATGAAGGCAAACCTTTCCTGAGCTTGGTTAACTTTTAGGAAAAATAGTTTTGTATGATTTCTCCTAATATTGTTTGCCTCAAATAGAAAAGTTGTCAATGAGGCCCGGTTAACTAGGTTAACTAGGTTGCATGCTACCTTCCATGGGATGCCTGTACCACCTTTGTATTCGTTGGACAAACGCAACCAGAAAGTTCACCTGCATCCTGAACAAATGCTACACATCTGGGAAGTCCTCAAGTTTAAATCCAGCCTGGTCTACATATGGAATTCCAGGCCAAGCTTGACAGACAGCAAGTCCTTGTCTCAATCAGTGAGTAAATCTAAAAAAGCCTTTAGGAAAAATTAACTTGGATCACGGGAGAGAGTGTATCTTTTGATGAAGGGGTAAAAAAAGCCAGACAGGCAGGGAAACCCAGACAAAGGACGTGACTCAGCACTTCAGACAACAAATGAAAGTAGATATGGCATGTGCACCAACACAGGGTCTTTCAAACTCAGGGCAGCTGATTCTTATTCAAAATGGAGCCACAGTTGATAGCTTTGTAATTTGGGACCAACAGATGTAACTGACTACATCCACATTAATTTCACTAGCTTCACTCTGTATTTTTGTTTTGTTTTGTTTTTTTTGTTTGTTTTTCGGGGGGAGGGGTTGGTGGTTTTATTTTTTTGTTTTTCTTTTCTTTCTTTCTTTTTTCTTTTTCTTTCTTTCTTTTTTTTTTTTTTGTTGTTGTTTGGTTTTTCAAGACAAGGTTTCTCTGTGTAGCCTTGGCTGTCCTGGACTTGCTTTATAAACCAGGCTGGCCTCAAACTCACAGTGATCTGCCTGCTTCTGCCTCCCAAGTGCTAGAATTAAAGACATGTGCCACCACGCGGGTTCATTAAATTAAGGTTTATTTTATTTATTTATTTATTTATTTATTTATTGGTTTTTCAAGACAGGGTTTCTCTGTGTAGCCTTGGCCATCCTGGACTCACTTTGTAGACCAGGCTGGCCTCGAACTCACAACGATCCGCCTGCCTCTGCCTCCTGAGTGCTGGGATTAAAGGGGTGCGTCACCACGCCTGGCTTTTTTTTTTTATGGTGAAAATAGTGTGTGTTTAGAATTAGCCATCTGGACTCAGTTTAGATGATGCCAGTCTTGTTAGCAACTTCCAGAGCATCATAATCAGGAGCCAGTCGAACATACCTTCTTCTCTCCACCAGGGCTTATCAGGGTGTTGACTTTGACCACGTCAATGTCACAGAGTTTCTTCACAGCCTGTTTGATCTGGTGCTTGTTAGCCTTGACATCCACAGTGAACACTAGTGTGTTGTTGTCTTCTATCTTCTTCATGGCTGAGTCGGTGGTCGGGGGAAATTTGATGATGGCGTAGTGGTCAAGCTTGTTCCTCCTGGGGGCGCTCTTTCGAGGGTATTTAGGCTGCCTGCAGAGCTGCAGGGTCTTGGGCCACCAGAAGGTGAGTGACATGCGGATCTTCTTCTTCTTCTTCTTCTCCTTCTCCTTCTCCTTCTCCTTCTCCTTCTCCTTCTCCTTCTCCTTCTCCTTCTCCTTCTCCTTCTCCTTCTCCTCCTTCTCCTTCTCCTTCTCCTTCTCCTTCTCCTTCTCCTTCTCCTTCTCCTTCTTCTTCTTCTTCTTCTTCTTCTTCTTCTTCTTTTTCTTCTTGTGGCTGTGGACGCCTTTCAGCACTGCCTAAGCTTTCAGGGCCTTCGCTTTGGCTTTGGGAGGGGCAGGAGCTTCCTGCTTCGGTTTTGGTGCCATCTTTCCATTAAATAAATAAATAAATAAATATTTATTTATTTATTTTTTCAAGACAGGGTTTCTTTGTGTAACAGATCCCTGGCTGTCCTGGACTTGCTTTGTAGACCAGGCTGGCCTCAAACTCACAGAGATCTGCCTGCCTGCTGGCATTAAAGGGATGTGCCACCACGGGCCGGCTAAATAACTTTTTTAAAAAAAGCAACGGTGTCCTGGAGGGCTAGCCCAGCAGTTATGAGCACTTGCTGCTCTTCCAGAGGATCTAGGTTTGATCCCCACCACCGACAGAGTGGCTCAAAACTGTCTGCAACTCCTACTCCAGCCTTTTCAGCCATCAGGGATACATGTTGTGATGCAGACACAAGCAGGCAAAACACTCATACACATAGGAAGAAAGGGGGAGGGGAGCAGAGGGAGGAAGGGAAGGAAAAAAGGAAGGAAGGAGTAAGTCAATGGTAATTCACAGAGCATGTCAGGACAGAGGTCTAAGGTACAGGTGGATGTGCATCCATCAGTATTTGTTGAATATGTAACGTTGGACTGGGTCCTGAGAGTACACAATAGACATAGGCACTGGACAACGAAAACTGCTCTTGTCCTTGAAGAGCACATGACCCAGAGGACAGAGACTGAAAATTAAATAAAAACTAACAATTTTAACATGATAGCACAAACACCTACAATTTGCCAAGGGAACAAAGCTATTTATAGGGACGAAGGAAAACTGACTCCTGTCAGAGGAAATGAGGAGAAATGACATTTTTTGGTTGTTGTTGAAGCCTAAGGGATGAGTCACATGTTGTCAAGAGTCCAGGCTTTAAACGGTGAAGTTTGAAGTCAGCTCCTTATTCACCACGTGGCTCCCTGTCTCGATGGGTGAGATAAGTAGCATCCTGAATCCCAAGCAGCTCTTCCCCCAGCCGGGAAGCAGATTATGTACCACCATGCCTGGAGCTAAGCCTTTCTTTACCTAATACTTGCATTATAATAGGCTGGCCTTGAACTCAGATCTGTTTGCCTCTGTCTCCTGGCTTAAATGGGTGTTCGTATTCCAGCCAGATCACACAGGCCTAGAAGGTCTTTGGATGTCTTTGGATGTCTTTGGATGTGATCTCTTGTCAGGGCAGCCATGTTCTGAATTGACATTCTTCTACAGAGAACTGCAGAGTCAAGCCCCCCTCCCCCCCATCTCTTGCCTATTGAGAAACCAGCTCATCAGTGGGATGGGCAGACAGCGATGTTCTCTCCTTGTCTCTTTTGTTAAATTCTCACAATTTAAACTCACATGTGATGTCTTGTCTTTCATCCTGTTTAAACATTCTTTAAAAGGGGAGTAGGACCTAGCTGACCTGGGGAGGCAATATGCAAAGACTTGGGAATGGGAGACGGCCATGGCATGTTCAAAGAAACAAGTTCCGAACAGACTGTGAGTGTAAGTCAAGGGTCATCTGAGAGCTCAAGTAGCAGGCACTATTTACCGTGTCTATGAGAGTGTTTCTAGAGATAAGTGGTGCATGGGACAAGTGGCAGGGGAAGCTTTGCCATAAGTGTGGGTGACACCATCCAAAGGCTAAAGCCCCAGCGGGAACAAAATGGAAGATGAGAAGAGCGACCAGTACAGACACACTCTCCTCTCTCTGCCTTCCATCCACCATGAGGCCAGCCTCTTAGCTCCCTCACTGTCTTCTTGTGAGGAAGTTCTGACTCAACACACAGAAACAACACAGCCTTGTGACCATGGACTGAAGCCTCTTAAATCCATACGTTGAAATAAACCCTTCTGCTGTTCATTTGTTCTCACAGACACTTGCACAGTGGTGAAAAGTGAATAACTCATGGTACAAAGGGATTGAGTTGGGTACACAGCTTCTCACATCACAGAGGACTTGGGCTTCAGGCATGGAACTAGCTGGTATGTTGAAGAGAGAATGTATATTTTAGGAAAGATTATGTTTTTAGAAAGACCATTTTCATGTTATGGTAAGAATAATGAGAACAATTTTGTGAGATTGTGAATACTTTTAGGCTTTGTGTGTCACAGACAGATGATAAATAGATAGACAATAGATGATAGATAGATAGATAGATAGATAGATAGATAGATAGATAGCATAGACAATTACAAACGGGTCTTGTTGTGTACCTGTAAAACTTTATTTTAAAAACAACCTGGAGGGCGGGAGAGATGGCTCAGCGGTTAAGAGCACTGACTGCTCTTCCAGAGGTCATGAGTTCAATTCCCAGCAACCATGTGGTGGCTCACAACCATCTATAATGTGATCTGATATTCTCCTCTGGCATGCAAGCGTACATTCAGGCAGAGCTCTGTATACATAATAATAAATAAATCTTTAAAAAAAAAAACAAAAACCAAAAACAAACAAACAAAAAACCCAACAACAGCCTGCAGCCTAGATTTTGCCTACAGGTTGATTTCCTGAGTTTGAATTAGAAGATTTCTGGGTTACTTTTGAGAGGGACACCAATTGCCGACAGTGGTTTGCAGTTCTCCCTGGGCTAGTAGCCAGTGGGAAGTCTGGAGGAGGGGGGTCCTACATGCTGTCTGAGTTTTCATTTGGTTGCAAGAAAGAATCTCACTGTGCAGCACACACTAGTTGTCTTAGTTAGTGGCTATTGCTGTGAAGAGACCATGACCATGGCAGCTCTTAATAAAGGAAAGCATTTAATTGGGGGCTTGCTTTCAGTTTCAGAGGTTTGGTCCATGACCATCATAACAGGAGTATGGCAGGAGCCTAGTGGCAAGCACAGCACTACAGAGAGCTATATCTTGAGCTGCAAGCAGAGAAGAAGAGAGAGAGAGAGAGAGAGAGAGAGGGAGGGAGGGGAAGGGGGAGGAGGAGAGGGAAAGAGAAGGGGAAGGGCAGGGAGAAGAGAAGGGGGAGAGGAAGGGAGAGGATGAGGGGAAGAGGGAGAGAGAAAGGGAGGGAGAGGGACGGAGAGGAGGGAGAGGATGAGGGGAATAGGGAGAGGCAAAGGGAGGAGGAGAGGGAGGAGGCAGGAGAGAGGGAGAAGGAGAGAGAGAGAGAGAGACAGAGAAGGGGTGAGAGAGGAGTGCCTGGGCCTAGTATGAACTTTTGAAATCTCAAAGCCCACCCCCAGTGACACACTTCCTCCAACAAGGCCATACTTTTCCATTCTTCCAATCCTTTTAAATAGTGCAATACGCTCCCTGGTGGACAAGCACTCAAATGTAAGAGCCTATGAGGAACATTCTCATTCAAACATCTATACTGTAGTTCAGATCTACTTCAAACTCATTCCAATCCTCCTGCCTCCAGTCTCTCAAATGCTAAGTTTACAGGCATGAGTCATAACACACAACTATAGCTTAAGCTTTAAGAAGCCCTCCAGATAATGCTGATGCTGGTAAAATTTGAGGATTACAGCACAGTTCTAAGTTGAAAAGATGACAAGGTGAGACAAACCTAAAGATAGTCCTGAAAAATAGGACTTGACTTTCCAACATTCTGAAGCACAATGGGCAGGACTTTGATAAGTGTTTGGATGTGAGATTAGAGAAACTCAACAAATAGTGTTTAAATTAACTTTGTTTTCCTCATTTCAAGACCAACTACACCCAGAACATCACTTAGCATGAAATCTACTATGAAAAAAAAGTTCTGAGTGAATCAATAATTTAAACTTCAGGTTAGAAGGATAAGTAATGGGCACTATTTTCCAACATGGAGGACATCTATTCTTGGTTTGGGCCAGTTATAAGGGACGGGGATTAAAGGCATGTGCCACCACCACCTGGCATGAGGTCTGAATCTTATCTAGACAGTGAGAGACAACTAGTCCTGCCCTGCAGAACCAGGAATTCTGGTTTGACTGCTGACCAGACTTTACAGACTAGAAAATTCCCAGGTGGTTAGAAAATGCCAGAGAACCTTGCAGCTTCCAATGCATTGTGTAGATTCCCCCCTCCTTTTGTAGCACAAGTGGAGACTAAAGTTAGGACGTCATACATGCGAGACAAGCACTCTATATCCTGCTATGGGCCAGCCCTAATGTATTTCTTTCGAGAGAGAAATCATGAGATGGAGCAGAGAAGCCAAACATCCTAGATTCCAATCTCACTTTGTCACTGGTCCTGTTCTAGCAGACTGCGACACCATCTGCGAGATGGAGATAACAGGATGGGGCAGGGAAGGTCAAAGGACAACTCAAAGTGCCTGGTGCAAAATCCGAGTGCCCTGGAGGTGAGGTTTTACTCATTTGGTTGTTTGATGTTCAACTTGGGGATTGGACCGAGGGCCTTGCTCATGAGCATGAGCATGTCTGAGCTGTACACTCACCCTATTTCATGATCCTTGACACAGCTTGTTGGATAAGGTCTTGTATGCAACATGGCAGTGGACCACATAGATCCTTAAGTCACTTAAGAACCGGTGAGATGGCTCAGCAGGACAAAGCCAGTTGACAATAGACATGGTGAGCTGGAGAGATGGTAGAAGCCCAAATGGTGCAAGGAAAGCACTGACTCTTTAGGCTGTACTCTGATTTCCACACATGTGTGCACCACGGCATGCATGCACAGGAACACACACACACAAATAAGTGTCACAAGATATACTCATCAGTAAGTATTACGTGTAGCCCAGTGAGTTTTGCTTCTGTCCACTAGCCCCGACATCTCCGTTGAGGTGTGCTGATATTTAAACCATATTACGAAGTCTTTTCCTCTCCATATTTCACTAGCCCATCCACAGGGGCTGGCCACTCCAGGTTCACAAGCTCCATTCATAGAGGTTTTGTTGTTGGTAGTTTTTTAAAACCTGTAACCTTGGCAGGTGTGGGGTGGGAAGCAGTAGCTAAGAAAGGTCATGGTCATATTGTCCTTGGAAGGATGTTCTCTGGTTTCTTTACTCTTCTAAGGGTGAAACAAACTGTTCCTCCTCCAAAAAGATAAGCTTGCTAAGGGGACACCACCATTTGCTCTGGCCACACTGTGTCCTTCCCTATGCAGAAGGACCTTAGAATACCCCAGGGACGGCTCTCACTTCTGTAGTCCCAGCACTAAGGAGGCTGAGGTGGGAGAATTCTGAGTTCCAGGCCAGCTGTGACTTACTAGAGAGACCCTTCAAACAACCAAACTAGGACTTGAGGGTGTGGTTCAGTGGTGACTGCTCACTTAGAATGTTCAAGACCCTGAATTAGATTCCCAGCCTTAAAAAAAAAAAAAAAAAAAAAAAGTGAGGGTGTGGAGTGGAGTGTTCCTGGATTCTGTATATTTTCTGAATCCGAGGACTGTTGTTTTTTTGCCTCTGTGTATTAGTTACTTTTGCACTGCTATGACAAAATGCCTGTCAACAACAACCTAAGGAAGAAAAGGGTTGTTTTGGTTTTGGTTTTGGCTTTTTTGGCTCACATTTTGCAGGAATGTCCCATTGTGACAGGGAAGGGACAGGGTCAGGAGTGTGAGGCTGCTAGCCACACTGCCCCTGAAGCCAGGAAGCATCAAGAAAGGAACCCTGGTGCTTAGGTTACTTTCTTCTTTCTATTCAGTCTGGTACCCATGCCTAAAGGCGGGTCTGTCTACCTTAATGTGCCCCAATCTAGAAAATTCTAACAGGTATGCCACGGTTTTGTCTTCCAGGTATTTCTAAAACTCATCAACTTGACAATCAGTACTAACCTTCACCATTCTTGAAGCACAAATTCTCAATGTCACCATAATCTTCATCACAGAGAGATGGGGCGTGAGATGCTGTTGCCCCGGGCAACAGATATAAGTGGTGCCCAACACATTCTGCGAAGCGTAGGCACATCTGCAGGAGTTGTTTCGACCACCGATGGAAGCAATTTGGAGTTGAATTATTTTGATGTAAAGACCTTTCCCCAAGCTCTGAAATAAAAACTTCCTGTCCAGGTAAGCAAGGGTTGAGTCTTCTGGCCAGATAAATCTGCAACTTTCCCCCAGTTGATTTTGCAGTAATGTAAGATGAAATGAGTCACTTCCTCTTTGCCCTCTATGAACTAGAACAAACTGTGCTCCTCACTGTGTCCTGTCACACACACTGGAGTGATGTAAAGCTCGATATTTTGTCACAGCATTAGAGGACGGTGATCAGAGGTCTTGGGATTGTTAAAATTTTTTTTTCTATTTTTGTTTGTTTGTTTTCATTTGTTGATGCTAGCAATGAAACTCGGGGCTTCAAAGCCAGGCGTGGTAGCGCACACTTTTAAGCCTAACAGTCTCAGGAGGCAGAGGCAGGTGGATCGCATGAGTTCGAGGCCAGCTTCGTCTACAAAACGAGTCCAGGACAGCCAAGGCTACACAGAGAGACCCTGTCTCAAAAAACAAAAAGGAAAAAGAAAGAAACAAACAAACAAACAAACAAACTCGGGGCTTCATACATCATACTAATGTGCATGACTACAGGGCCATTCTCCCAGCTCAAGGATGACGTCAAGATCAAGTTCAGGTCTCTCGTATCTTCTTAGGATCTGCCCTTTTCGGGGCGGGGCAGGTGTCCCTGAATCATTACCTGGGACTGCAGGAACAGGTCCCCAGGCCATGCTTCCTCCTCCTCTTCCTCTTCTCGGTGATGAACTGGAGGGAAAAGTCAAGCCAGCCGCCCTCGCCATGACTCGCACTCCAGCCATTCACACTTGCAGCCTTTGCCAATGGCACTGTGTTGTAACTTCTGACACTTACACAGGCAGTTTCTCACATGAACATATGCTGGTGTTTTTTTCCCTCAGAGGAGAAGGAGCAGACCGTCAAGCATGCCAGCAGGCTGCTATTAGTTATAAGCTCCAGGTTCCACAGCGGGGGGGGGGGGGGGGGGGCGGGAATTGACTATAGGAAAACAAAGAGACTGAGAAACCTCTTCTGGCTAACAACTCCTCTTCTTCCTCCTCATCCTCTTCCTCCTCATCCTCTTCCTCCTCCCCTCCTCTTGCTCCTGTTCCTCCTCCTCGTCCTCCCCCTCCTGTTCTCTATCAAAATGGCATCAAATAACTTCTCCAAACTTGTCAAAACATCCTCAAGAAAATCATTCTGAGATTCCTTAATGAATATGCCTGCTTCTGAGGCTGGTGCACCAGTTGCCAGGAAGATGCCATTGAAAAAGATGGCACCATATTAAATAGATGCTATCGTTTTTGACTGTTCCTAGCAGTGCTCTGTTGAGCTATGCATGCTTTACACCATGAAGCATACGACACGGCCTTTGGAGCTTATTGAGTCCTGTGCTTGGAAAACCCTGGTGAGGAGCTTGCCTGTGTTGCAGCACGGTCTCCATGAGGAAATAATATTCACACACAAAGACCACTTGCATTTTCCAAATGCTGCCCAATGTGTGTGACTGTTGGATTTGAAGGAGGTTTTGTTGTTGTTGCTGCTGCTGTTCTCCTGTGTCTTGGAATTGAAATAATAAATGAAAGAAAATAGTAATAAAATAAAAAACCTTGGAACCCAGTATTTTTATTCTGTTGGGTTTTAGAGCTGCCAGGAGATGCATAAGACAAGCTATAAAGAGTTCTGTAATGAGTCTAAGATTTCTTAAAATTGCATATGTACACTTAGCCCTTTATGTATGTGGGGTTAGGCCCAGGAATTTGGATCCAGAAATCCATGTGTTCAGGCCACTCACATGAAATGACACAGTGTGTGCTTACAACCTCTGCCCTTTGAAGCATCACTAAATGACATATAATATCTAATGCAATGCAAATTCTGTGTGAATAGCTCTGTTACTTTGAGGCATAATGACAAGAGAGTTTCTGGAATTATTTGAGGGGTTTACAAACTTTTTTTTTTTAATTTGTGGTTGCAGAAACCTATAGAGAGAACCATCTCTGTTACCTACATACTGTAGTAAAAAGCAGGGAATCTCGCAGGTTACAGTGTAATTTCTACTAGTGCAATAGTGGCATTTACTATTAATAACCTGACCTTGGTCTTTTTTTTTTTTTTTAATGTATTTATTTATTATTAGTACAGCAGGCCAGACGGGGTACCAGATCCCATTACAGATTGTTATGAGCCACCATATGGTTGCTAGGAATTGAACTCATCAGGACCTTTGGAAGAACAGACAGTGTCCCCAACATCTGAGCCATTTCTCCAGCCCCTGAACTTGGTCTTAAGTCACCACATTGCCAGCTAAGCGTGCTACTGTTGGTACTCAGCAGAATATTAAGGAGAGAAGGCAGAACGGTGACTGCCAGGGGCTGATGGGGGTGGGAGGGAATGGGAGTTGCTGTGCTATGTGTGCCCAGTTATGGTGTTTTCTCCAGGGGAAAAGAGTTGTGGGATGGATGATGGTGATGGTGACGGGCTGTTTGACAGCTTCCACTTCCGCAGCACTGTTCATCATCAAAGGAAGTCAGGACAGGAACTCACCCAGTGCAGGTTCCTGGAGGCAGGAGCACATGGGTACTCCTATGGAACGGTTCTGCTTACTGGCTTGCTCCCCATGGCTTGCTAAGCCTGCATTAGTATAGAACCCAGGACCAGCAGGGCAGGAATGGCACCGCCCACCACTGGCTGGGTCTTCCTCCACTGATCACTAATGGAGAAAATGCTTTACACTGCATCCCATCGAGGCCTTATTTCTACTGAGGCTCCTTCCTCTCTGATGACGCTAGCTTGTGTCAGCTTGACACAGAACCAACTAGAACACACACACCACAGTGTGCCTACGATGTGTTTTGTTTAGAATTCAAAGGGCTTGTTTCTAATTCTTACATTTCATAGAAAAAGGTCATTGTGAAAAGGGAAAACTGCGCCAGGCGTGGTGGCTCACGCTTTTAATCCCAGCACTCCGAAGGCAGAGGCAGGTGGATGGATGTGAGTTCGAGGCCAGCCTGGTCTACAAAGTGACCCCAGGACAGCCAAGGCTACACAGAGAAACCCTGTCTTGGGGGGGGAGGGGGAAGGGGGGAAGGAAAGAAAACTGAAAGATAGGATTGATTTTTTTTTTTTTAGAACAACACAAAAGTTGATTAAAACCAAAAGGGAGTATGTCTACGTGTGGTAGTCTCTGGAGGGACTGTGAATGGTGTGCACGTGCACACCTGGCAGACAATCATCATGAGGGTGAGGCTCACTTGTGGGCTCCTGGAGACTGGCTTCCTGCTTCTACATGGCCTTTTTTTTTTGTTTTGTTTTTTGTTTTGTTTTTTTTTTTTTTGTTTTTTGAGACAGGGTTTCTCTGCGTAGCCTTGGCTGTCCTGGACTCACTTTGTAGACCAGGCTGGCCTCGAACTCATAGCAATCTGCCTGCCTCTGTCTCCTGAGTGCTGGGATTAAAGGCATGCACCACTCTACATGGTCTTTCCTCCGGTGGCCCCCCCCGCCCTTCCCCCACTCCCACTTTTAAAATTGAAACTTAATTTTACTTGTTTTAATTAATGAATTAATGTATATGGCTATTTGGTATGCATGTTAGGCTCTTTGCCTGTTTGCCCCTGGCTCTCCCTGGCAAGTTCATTCCTTCGCTGGCATCCCAGCCCACTCCTTTGGGGATTCTGGCATATACTGAAGACCAGCTGAGACATCCAGCTTCACGGACTGAACAAGTCCTGGATTCTTACACTATTCACTGGCAGGCAGCCATTGTTCCACTAGCAGGCCCATGACCTATAATAAATCCCGTGTGTATGTGTGTGTTTCTAGATAAATAGAATTATATTATAACGATTAGTTGTTTTTAAATATCTAGACTAGGCTTTTCAATTAACTCACACCTATAGCTACTGAAGACTCTCCTAAAAGCTGGCAGAGGTACTGAAAGCTCACGGCATGAACTATTTTACAAACAGAGACAAACTCGATTATTCTAATTTACCAATTGTGAGAGGCCAGGAATTTGATTATTCTGGATATAAATTGTTTTGAGAAATTGTGGAGAATTAAGGAAAATAATAATTCTGGTTGGTCCTAGCATCTCTGAATAAACCGACCAAGGAAAAGAATGTGCTCCATGATAAAATTAACCAACTTCTGGCATCTCAGAATATGAGCAATGAACTGGGTGATAAAACTGACCAGCTCCAGATGCGCATAACTGTCTAAAGGTTTCTGAGTGTGTCCTGGAAGAGCATCTTCTCTCCAGCAGCCACAGAGCTCACATTGCAGAAAATCGCACTGAAGCCCTCTTTAGAAGGATGGCTGAATTACAGTGAAAATTCAAGTCCCAGCCTTGGAAGATGTCGGCAGTTAAAGCAAGGATGGGAATTGGGCCCCTGTTGAAATGGAGAACTTTGAGCCCTCAGATTCTCAACAGTGTGGCAGGAGGAGGAGGAAGTCTCTCTACCCTCAGCCAGGAGATGTATTCACACCCCAACCCCGAAAATATTGCTTTGACTGAGGAAATTAATCCTCCATTGTCTAATAACCCAGGAGTGACTTTCTCTGAAAGACAGGCCAGGGAAGACAACACTGATGTCCCTCAGGGCCCACCATGGTGGCCTCTAGACCTATAACCGGCCTACAGGCTGAGCAGGTTCCTAGAGGTCGGATATGAAGTGTAGTCCGTTTGTAGGTGTGCTACACTGCTAGAGAGCTCAGTGAGTTGCTGATTCATTCAAGCAGCAGACTGTGGAATATGTGTGGGAATGGATTTAAGGGTGTGGGATAACGACCGAAGGAGCATAAAACTGGACCAAGCTGAGTTTATTGATATGGGTTCAGTGAGAGAAGATTCTAGGCTTAGTATGAAAGCTCATAGCTTTTTTTTTTTAAGTGTCAAAAGCACATTTGAATAGTGAAGCATTTGTCAAAAAAGGAAAAGAAAAAAAAAAGAAAGAAAGAAAAGAAGGTTTTGGCTTAGTGTTGAAGGTATTTTAAGGCTGGGGGGACTGCAACACTGAGAAGGTACACTGTAAAAGCTAATCCTCCACAATGGAAGGCCCAGGAGGCATGCCCTTCACTAACCCTCTAAGAGGAAACCTGGTGAGGGGGCACCAAAACATTTGTTGTTTTTTTTTTCCTTGTGCCAAACCTGAGAGTTGGAGACACTGCTACTCAGATGAATTAAATGCAGTGGGGTTTGATAGGACCCCCAAGAGCCAGGAAGTACCCCGCCCCAGGTAGTAGCAGTGAATTGCCAAAGACAAGGAAAATGAATGTTATGGTGCCGTGGCTCCTATGGACCTTTGATACTGGTTAATATATCATGGTGTTGCCAGCCATGAACAGAGAAGAAGAAGCCTACTACATCTGTATTTGATGTATAAGCATTACATTTCTCAAACAAGTCCCTGGTTGCTCCAAAAAGTCGGGGTTTTTTTTGTTGTTGCTGTTGTTTGTTTGTTTTGCATTGCTCTCAGGTCCTACTCACTGCACCCTCCTGTGCTGCCCCCTCCTCCTCCGCTGCAGACTACTGCAGTTTCTCACCCGCCCCAAAGTCCTCAAACTCGATTTCTTTCTCCCTGACTACATCGGATCTCTGGCACGCTTCCCTATGTCCAACACGGTGCTGGACACCAGCTCTGAGATCACCGCCAAGGACTTGAAGGGGAAGAAGGAAGCTGTGGAGGAGCCGTACCTGCCAAGCAGAATGCTAAGGAGAAAAGTAGGGAGCGGGAGGCTGACAGTGAGGCAAATGGAGATGGAGTTGAGGAAGCTGAAGCTCCTAAGGGCAACCGAGTAGCTGAAGATGACGAGGATGACGCAATCGGCACCGAGAAGCAGAAGGCTGACGAGGATGGCGAGAGGGCAAAAAGGAAAAGCTAAACTTAAGGCCACTGTGATCTATTCTCCATCCACTTCCCTGGCGCAGAGCGGGCAGTGCCACTCACAGAGGACAAGAGCCCTCCACCTCCCCACCATACCACAACACGAATTTGCAACAGGGGAGAAAAAAAGAATCAAATTTTCCAAGGCCCTGTTTTTTTTTTTTTTTTAAATTATATTTATTTATTTATTTATTTATTTTTGGTTTTTCGAGACAGAGTTTTCTCTGTGTAGCCTTGGCTGTCCTGTCCTGGACTCGCTTTGTAGACCAGGCTGGCCTCGAACTCACAGCAATCCACCTGCCTCTGCCTCCTGAGTGCTGGGATTAAAGGTGTGTGACACCACCGCCCGGCCTTTTTTTTTTTTTTAAAGAAAAATTTGTTTGTGTTTTCTATTTACATTTTATATTTTTGTACATATTCTTAGGGGCCAGCCATTTGTTGGTTGTTTGGTTGGTTTTACAAGACATGGTTTCTCTGTGTAGCCTTGGCTGTTTGTTGGCTGCCCTGGACTCACTTTATAGACAGGCCAGCCTCAACCTCACAGAGATCCACCTGCCTCAGCATCCCAGAGTGGTGGGATTACAGGAGAGTTCCACCGTGCCCACCTGGGGTCCGCCATTTTTTAGCAATAACAAGTAACCAATCCAGACTTCCGAGAGCGTTGGCTGTACTGTTTCTCACTGTACTTGTGGTGTGACCATGACCTCAAAGGAGGGGGAAAAATACCTGTAAAACAAAACAAAAACAGCAGCTGGGCTAGAGAGGTGGTTCAGCAGTTAAGAGCACCGGCTGCTTTTCCAGAGAACCCAGGTTAAACTCCCAGCACCCACATGGCAGCTCACAACTGTCTGTAATTCCAGTTCCAGAGGCTCTAACGCCCTCACACACAGACATACATGTAGGCCAAACACCAAATGTACATGATAAATAAATAAATAAATAAATAAATAAATTTAACCCCCAGCCCATGCCCAAAAAAATCTTATTCCAAGAGTTTCAGTAACTTTCTGTGTATGTACCTGGCTGTACCACAAGCTTCTGGTTTGTATGAGTTGGTTAAAAAGGCCAAAGGTAAAAGGTTTCTTTTTTTTTTCATGAAGTTGCTGTCATTGTTGTTGTTGTCATTGTTGTTATTAGCCTGCTTGATGTGTGTGTAAAACAATGTCCAATAACAAACTGAGATTTTATTTTGCTGACTTGTTCTAAAAGAAAATTTTGTTTTCAAACAAACGAAAGGAAGGCCACATTGGATCATGGCAAAAGAGAATCTTAGCCCTGGAATTATTTCCAGACTTGAGCCAGTTTGCAGAGCCAGCATCCTGTGAATGAAGAAAAGGCTAGGCCCTAGGAAGGCCTTTCCTAAGAGTTTAGTGTTAGCCTTTCTCCAGACCTTCCCCAGAGGGACCTAAGGTCTTCTACAAGGGTAGGTGTACAATGAGAGTCCCTCACTGTTCTGTGGCTGCAAAGAGACACCATGGTGAGGGCAGACAAGGGCAACTCTTATAAAGGAAAGCATTTATTTGGGACTGGCTGACATCCTGGCAGGAAGCTAGGCATGATGGCTGGAGAGGGAGCAGAGACTTCTCCATCCTAATCTGAAGGCAGCAGGAAGAGAATGTCACCTGACCTGGCATGGGCTTTTGAAACCTCAAAGCCCACCCCCAGTGACACACAGGTCCACACCCCCTAATTCTCAAGTAGTGTGCCACTCCCTGATGACCAAGCATTCAAATACAGGAGCCTATGGAGCCCAGTTCTCATTCAAACCATTACAGGCAGAAAGGAAGCAGTCAGATTCCCCCCAAGCCTGTTGGATACTGATTCAGAGCTGAAACAGATTTTAGGAGACCCTAAAAAACACTGGTCCTCTGGTTAAAGAAGGAGCTTATGGAAGTCATGTGATCAACGGAGTTTCGGCTGAAGTCTGACTCACAGTAGGTCCAGTGAGTCCCTAAACTCATCCTGCGGTCATTTCCCCAGGTCCAGGATGCATATGCAATTGCGTTAGACGTCCTTTGACAGAATTCTCACAATATACCTCCGGGCCTCCTGGGACCTACCTTCCTCCTAATAGACCATTCATCTATGAATCCATAGACTGATGACGTCATTAATGAAGTTAGATCCTTCATGGACCAGTCATCTATGAATCCATAAACTGATGACGTCATTAATGAAGTTAGATCCTTCATGGACCAGTCATCTCTCACGGTGCTTTGTTTTAGTGGTACAGATGGGTTGTGATAGCACCTCTGTGTCCAAGGGGGACTCTAACACTGAAGCATTAGAGCCCAGAACTACAGAACTTTGGATAAAGATGAAAGGATTGTGACTACGTAGGTATTTTCAAATATTTGGCTACATCATTGTAGTTCTTTGTTTTCTTTTAGGTTTTCATTCTTATGGAAAAATACATACATAACCTGATGTGATGACAGTAACATACCAGAAGAGTAATGGTGCATCAGCCCTAATGACACCCTCATTCAGGGCTGAACAGACTCCAGAAAAATTACCCACAATAGCAAGTCATCAGTGAACTGCAACTGGGCAAGAACACTGAGCAAGCTGTAACACCCAATAAATCTGAAGAGAGGATTCATAATAAAAAATAACACATAGAACCAGATGCTGAAACTGAAAGTGAGGAGATTGCATTGCCTGCAAGGAACAAAGAAGTCAGTCCTCAAATGTGCACTGGCTTGTGTGTATATTTTTAAATCAAAAGCATACTATATGATTTTCCAATGCCTCTCCTTTACATAAATCAAGTTACACAACAGCATCTAATATGTATAATTTCAAAGGGCCCTTACAAATTATTCCTCAAAACATGGTAATGTGGACGCTTCCAATTTTTTTATGGATGAAAGGATAAAAAAAAAAAAAAAAAAGCTAAAAGGTAAAACTCAGGCTAATGTCCTGCCTGTGGCAACTGAGCTAGTCAGATCAGAACCGGAAAGAAACCGCAGTGAAACTGGCCAGTCGGCTCCGTGTGGGTGAGATGAAAGAAACTCAGTCTGGTGTCCCTAATGAGCTCATGCATCTAACCGCTGAGGTACACACTGCCCCTCTCACATAGCATAGAGATTGTGATTGATTTTACCTATTTCGGTGACAGAATGAAAATAGCTTATATTAGCAGGTGCACCATAGACACAATAGACAAACTCAAGTAACGCTAACTTTTTGTTTGTTTGTTTGTTTTAGTTTCAGGTTTTTTGGTTTGTTGGTTTTGTTTTTGTTTGTTTGTTTGAGACAGGGTTTCTCTGTGTAGCCTGGCTGTCCTGGACTCACTTTGTAGACCAGGCTGGCCTCGAACTCACAGACATCTGGCTGCCTCTGCCTCCCCAGCGCTAGGATTGAGACAGGGTTTCTCTGTGTAGCCTTGGCTGTCCTGGACTCACTTTGTAGACCAGGCTGGCCTCGAACTCACAGACATCCGTCTACCTCTGCCTCCCCAGTGCTTGGATTAAAGGTGTGGATCGGATCAGCAAGCTAACGTAAAGAAAATCAGATAGAAGAGAAATGGAAAGATCACTAAAATCTACAGAGTCAAGAAATAGAACTGGGTAGGGTGGTGCAAACCTGCACCTCTGAGTGAGGAGACTGAGACAGAAGGATTTTAAGTTCAAGGCAGTGCATGGTACATACCAAGTTCTGATTGAGGTCAGGCTACATAGGGAGACTTCTATTTTTCATTTTCCCATAGACAAGGTTCCTCTGCATAGCCTTGGCTTTCCTTGAACTCACTCTGTAGACCAGGCTGACCTCAAACTCACAATGATCCACCTGCTTCTGCCTCCGGAGTGCTGGGATTAAAAGTGTGTGCCAGCACCATCTTGCCATAGTGAGACTCTTATCTCAAAAACATAACAGAAGATTGAGAGGTACGGCTACAGGTAAGAGTGCTTCCTGTTCCTCAGAGCACCTCAGTTTGGTTCTCAGCACTCAGGGCAAACAACTCTCCACCACCTCTAGCTTTGGAGGTCTGATGCTCTCCTCAGGTCTCAGGTGCACAGGGGCATATACACATATACATAAGGACAGAAATGGTTTTCAATCTTAAAAAACAATACAAAACCAAAACCAAAACAAAACAAAAAAACAGCTGGGCAGTGGTGACGCACATCTTTAGTCCCAGCACTCTGGAGGAAAAGGCAAGCAGATCTCTGAGATTGAGGCCAGCCTGGTCTACAGAGTGAGGCTAGGACAGCCAGGGCTACACAGAGAGGCCCTGTCTCAAGAAAACAAAACCAGCCAGGTGTGGTGGTGCACAACTTTAATCCCAGCACTCCAGAGGCAGAGGCAGGCAGATCGCTGTGAGTTCGAGGCCAGCCTGGTCTACAAAGTGAGTCCAGGACAGCCAAGTCTACACAGAGAAACCCTGTCTCAAAAAACCAAAACAAAAACCAACAACATCAAAAAGGAAAGAAAAAAAAGGAGAAAGAAAGAAACCAAAACCAAACCAAAGCCAAACAAAAAACCAGAAAAAAATATATTAAGGTGACTATTTCAAAATTAATTATTAGTATAATTAAAGTACATAAAAAATTTAGATAACAGTGTACATCTAACTTTTAGAAATTAGCTTTCAATGAGTAGAAAGGGTTATAGGTACAAAAGCATGCACCCTAAGTAATACAGGGATAGAGGAAGGATTACAACCCAAGGAAAAAGATCATTCGCAAAACAAAAATATCCTCCAAACATCTTAATGTATTTTCAGCAGGACTGCTGTCAGGGATGTTGGCACATTAATGTGACATTTAAATATTCAGAACAATCTGTTAATAAAATCATCAGCCAAAAAGAACCATCTTAATCACACCAAGAAGACAAAACAAAATCGGAGTTGGAGCACAGACCCTCAGGGCCTAGGCTTGGATGAAATGACAATTCCTGCTCTACTTTCCAGGTCAAGAAATACCCAACAAGTTGAGAGATGACCGAAGACAGAGACAGCAGACTTTCATCAGAACAGATTAAGGCTTCCAAACGCATATACTCTTTTTCCTCGCGGTGAAACAGTGAAAAGGTTAGCCATACACACAAACTCAACTTTAAAACACTTCTGACCCAGGGCATTGTAATAAGCGCTCCGCCGCTTGCCTGCCAAAATGTCTGTCAGTTCAGAGAGACCTTGCCTCCCTAACGCCAGCCAGACATCTGTGCCAAAGCTGAAAACGCTGGTCAAGGATTTTAATGTTTTGTCGATGTGGTGCCAAACATCTGGGAATTTGAAAATATCTAGATAATTGACTGACTTTTTTCAACTCCTCATCCAGATGTTTGGCATCAAAATAAAATACCCTCTTACTATTTAAGTACATACATGATGTAAAAATTCTCACAATACACCATTAATATTTGAAAATAAGTGTAAAGGCATATGTGCAGTGGGGTCTGGGATTTGAAAGCCAAAAATTGCATGTGTGCTGAGGAAAAGAAATCAGACAGAAACACACTGAGATGTTGCAGTGGCTGCTGGGGTGAGGGGGTTATGCTTATCTTGATCGGCCTGGTCAAGTTCTCTAACTCCTTCTAAAGTCTTTGAGGAAAGCAGTCCCTGCTGAGTAAAGACCAGGCAGAGCTACTTACTTGCAACTCCATTTTCTGTTTGCGTTTGTGTGTTGGCTATGAACCTGCTGGAGAGTTAGGCTGGCTTGAGGGGAAGAAAGTTAGTTAACAAAGCTATGAAAGCTCTAGAAATCTTAGGACCCTTGCGCACACACAGGAGGACGCAGTGAGCTTGATGGAGCTCTCACAGAAGCAACTAAAACTTAATTCTGCACATATTCCCATCCATGCCCATGGCCACATTTATATATCTAAAAGTTGGCTATCAAACCTCTTACACACACACACACACACACACACACACACACACACACGTTTGTTTGTTTTTGTTTTTTTGAAACAGGGTTTCTCTGTGTAACAGCCCTGGTTGTCCTGGACTTACTTTGTTGACCTGGCTGGCCTTGAACTCACATAGATCAGACTGCCTCTGCCTGCTGAGTGCTGGGATTAAAAACCTGTATCACCACGCTCGACTTCAAACCTCTTCTTTTAAAGGTACCAAGACGAAGCTGGCTCGGTGGCACACACCTGTAATCCCAGCACTCAGGGAGGCAGAGGCAAGCGTATATCTGTGAGTTTGAGGCTAGCCTGATCTACAATGTAAGTCCAGGACAGCCAAGGCTACACAGAGAAACCCTGTCTCAAAAAAAAAAAAAAAAAAAAAAAAAAAAAAAAGAAAGAAAGAAAGAAAAAAAAAGAAAATAAAAATTAAAAAAGAAAGAAAGAAGAGAAGGGGGAAAAGGTACCAGGATGATCATCTAAGGTGGTTTAGTAACTAGGTCTGACATGACACATTCAAGGCAGAATATGAGCTGAAGACATAGCTATCAAAAAGAGCTCCTGACTATGACACCCAAGGTCCTGGGTTCAGTCCCTAGTTCTCCATCATAAAAAGTAACTAAAGAAAGGAAAGACTAGAACAAAAGATCTGCTTCCCATATGGAAGCCAGTATGGAGCCTCCACTCCCTGCAAAATAACTATTAACATACCATGTAATCCAGCGATACCACTCCTGGCCACATACCCCAAACCTGCCATATTTTACTATAGAGACCGTTGTGCATCCATGTTCACTGATGCTCTGTTCACAATAGCCAGGAAATGGAACCGGCCTAGATGCTCACCAACAGATGAACAATATATAATAAAAACATAGCACATATATACAATGAGACTTCAGTCAGCTGTAAAGAAAAATGAAATGAACTCTGCGGGGAACAGACAGACTCGGAAAGTGTAATGTTAAGCTAGGTGAACCAAACTCAGAAAAGGGGGAAAAAAATGTTCTCTCATATTCGGGTCCTAGCCCCCAGCACATTCGTACACATATACGTATGCGTCTACTCACACATATATACTACACAATACAAATGCACACACACACATATATACACACGTACACACACATATATACACGCATGTACACACACATATATACATGCACAAATATACTATACAATATATACATACACACATATATATCCACACACATACACACGTGTACACACATACACACATGTGCACACATACACGCATATACAGGGTGTGACTGTGTTAAAACCCGAGGAGACAGAAATAGAGTAGGAAACAAGGAAAGACACTGACAGGAAGGGAAGGAAGCTACATGAGGACACAGGAAGGACAATTTGCTGAAACACACTTTGCTCAAAACACCATAATAATATCTACTAACCTTCTGTGCTAATTTGAAAAATAAAAAGATCTTACTCCCAATTCTAAGTATGTTTTGTCATACAACACTACAATAATTATTCTAGTCTCCAGACCTGTTTATTTATAAAGAAGAGAGAAATGGTTACATGCGAAGCGCTTTGGGATTTCAAGTTTTCATTAGTTTTTATGATTGGTGTGCAAGCGTGCACGTGCGTGATGGGTGGAGGGTAGGTGTGCCATAATGGATGTGTCAGCTGATAATGCTTCTTCTACCTTAACTTAGGTGCCATGGTTGGAGCTCAGGTCACCAGCTTGCAAGGCAGATTCCCCTATCTTGCCAACCTCGTGCTTTTGGGTTTTTAAGCTATAAACTAAACAAAAACATGAAGTGTTATTTTTACAGCCTTGCTTTTGTGTGCTTGATTTGTCGTTGGGGTGTTTCGTTATTGTTGTTGTTGATGATTTTATTTTTTGGAGACAGGGTTTCTCTGTGTAGCCTTGGCTGCCCTGGATTCACTCTGTAGACCAGGCTGGCCTCAAACTCACAGAGATCTGCCTGCCTCTGCCTCCTGAGTGCTGGGATTTAAGGCGTGTGCCACCACGCCCAGCTTGTTAGTGTATGTTTTATTCTTTAAGACAAGGCTAGGAGTGCCTCAACTTTGGTAAGTACTGGAGGGTGACGTTGAACCCCTCACCTTATCTTCCAGCCTTCACCCCGTGATCCACAGACTTCCACCACACTCCTCCCGTATCACACAGCACTGGGCATCAACCCCAGAGCTTCCTGCATGTGAGGCAAACACTTATCTATTTATATCGCAAGCCCCTCTGGGAATTTTTTTTTATTGCATTTCTTTATTTATGGGAGGGAGAGGGTAAGGGAGCTGTCAGGGGACAATATTGGGAGCAGATTTTGTTCCTCCTCCATGTGGCTTCCAAGGACTGAACTCAGGCCCTCAGGCTGAGTGTGCATTTTTTTTGTAAACGCTGCTCTTCCACAGCCTTGGAGCTTCGAGCGGCTGTCTCAAATACAAATGTAGCCAGATCCAAGCTCCTCAAAGCCTCAGAATCTTAGCTGCTTTGAGGTGTTAGGAGAGCAAGTGTTCAGATGGTCTAAGCAAGTCCAAATGAAACAAAGAGCACGTGGTAAAGTTATCTGGAGACTTCTGAAATGGAAAATCTGAGCTCCCCTTTCAAAGTAACAACAAGAATGAAGGGTGAATTGTTTTCAGCCTTTGCAGAGAGTGGAGTGACCAGGCTTCCCTGATTCCCCACATGCTCTGCAGTCTTGTTAATCTTAAAAAGCTGTCCTCCTGTAAACAGCTCTTAATGCAAGGGAGACAACACACTGCTCCTCTGTTTACTTGTAAGTCTCTCCCATGGTTTCAGGACAAAATGATGATACTGAGAAAAACCACAGGCAAACAGATCTGGGAAAACATGGCTCTTGCTCTCTGAGCAAATTTAAAGCTGCACAGCAAAATAAGCAGGGGCTGTGAGGGTTTCTGCCCCTCCCACCCCCTTAGCAGCAGGAAGGAGGGAGAAAGGGAGAAAGGGAGGGAGGGAGGGAAGGAGGGAACAAGGCAAGCAAGGCAAGCTTTGTCAAAGTCCTGTCTAGGCAGAGAGCCCTATAGTTAGCTATATGTGAACTGCTTGGCTCAACTCTTAGAGCCAGACCTGAGAAACACTTCCATATTATAAAGAATGCCTGAAAACATGCTTGGCAGCATCTGGAGACACCCTTAACTCTGAACACTTCCAGGTTTCAAAACAAAACAGAAAAAAAACCCTATTTGCTGAAGTCATACTCGAAAAGAAGCAAGAAGTTAATCTACACATATTTTGTCTATTCTATAGGCCTAATGTCCTTTTCAAAGTATCTTTTCACAAACCAGAATTTGGAGGCATAAATTTCCAAGGATGCAGGCTCATTAGCAGCCTTCCCATGTTGTATTTATGGTTTTCAGGTTTTGTTTCTGTTTTTGTTGTTTGGTTGTTTGTTTGATTGGTTTGGTTTTTTTCGAGACAGGGTTTCTCTGTGTAGCCATGGCTGTCCTGGACTCATTCTGTAGACCAGACTGGCCTCGAACTCACAGTGATGTACCTGTCTCTACCTCCCAAGTGCTGGGATTAAAGGCATGCGCCACCACTGCCTGGTGTATTTATATTTTCAAAGCATTTCAACATTAGGTCTTGGTGGGAAAATGATATAACACAGTATGGAAAGTTGTTTCTTAAATTAAAAAAATAAGCTGGGCATGGTGGCGCACGCCTTTAATCCCAGCACTCGGGAGACAGAGGCAGGCGATTGCTGTGAGTTCGAGGCCAGCCTGGTCTACAAAGTGAGTCTAGGACAGCCAAGGCTACATAGAGAAACCCTGTCTCGAAAAACCAAAACCAAAATAAAATAAAATAAATACTCGAAATAGGAAATTTTCTCATTTCTTCTTAGTCGGTGCTAGAACATTCTTACTGTAGAGAACTCACAAAGTAAAGTATTCCTGAAAGGGGCCCGATGAGGAAATTTTATCTCTTGGAATGTTTCTGTTGCTCTTCTTGTTTGGAGATGTTGGCAGTGATGGTGATGCTTTGGTAGATTTTGTTTGGAATTGTTTGGGTTGGGTGGTTTTTTGTTTGTTTGTTTGTTTGTTTGTTTTTACAGAAAAGAAATGGGTGGTTAAGTGAAACAATCGCCAAGTGAAGACAACCCAGCAAGGCTTGAGCGCCTCAGGCTGATGGTCTGGTGCTGTCCCTGAGATGGGAATAAGGTTTCTAGGAGGCGGTGGAGCAGAGAGCTGGGACTCTGAGAACAGGTTCCTCACAAGAGCTCTTCGCACAATCACTCCTTTTCCATCTGGTCACTCTCCTCTGATGAGCTGCCATAGCCAGACTTGGTTCCTGAGAATTGACTGCGTTCCAAAAGGTCATTATTGGCAAACTTTTCCATCTGATGCTAAATTTAGCGTGTCACATAAACAAGATGCGTTATAGGTCAAATCCTGTACCATGAACGCTGAGAGGCCATCCAATTTAGGGCAAGAGAGGGAGATGGTAGTTAGGGTTCTACAGTACCAATCAAATGGGATTGCAGTTACAGGAAACAAAGTCAGTCCCCAGCCACAGCCATGGTGCAACACGTTTCATTTGTCAAGAGACAACCCCAGGGTTCCTCAGATGACAGTGACTTGAAATGACGTGTGATCGACTGTGTCCTTCCCACCTCACTGCTCTCAGTTCATGGGCTTACCTGTGCCTATTAGAAGGAGGGGCTCACACGTTGCTTTGTGAGAAGCTCTGAGGCTCCTGTAGCATCTTCTGTACGTTGAGACTTGTCTCTTGAGCCTCATTGTAAGGTCCTTGAGAAAAATCATGAATGCTTCCCCTGTGTGTGCTGTGGGTTGCCAAGGGAGGAGAAAAATCCTTGAGAAAAGCAACCAAGAAAGGAAAAGGAAAGGAAAAAGAGACAGGGAGGAAATGCGAAGCAAACTGGGATCCCTGTGGGAATGTCTCCCCGGACTTTTAGGGGCTTTTGTCCATTCTCACTGCCGTTGATTTACTGTGTGGTACTGGATGTGCTCATTGACCATGTGTGTATCCTCTGTAGAGAACTAGGAAGTGACTTTGCCCTTTTTTTGTTTATTTGTTTGTTTGTTTGGTTGGTTAGTTTTAGTTGTTGTTTTTTGTCTTTTCAAAACAAGGTTTCTCTGTGTAGCCTTGGCTGTCCTGGACTCACTTTGTAGACCAGGCTGGCCTCGAACTCACAGAGGTCCACCTGCCTCTGCCTCCTCAGTGCTGGGATTACAGGCAAGCGCTACCACACCTGGCTGACTTTACCCATTTTTAAGTTGAGTTTTTACTGTTGACTTGCAAGAGTTCTTTTTATGATACAGAAACAAAGCATGGAATAATAGATTAAAATATTCTCTTTAGGATAAATTTATGATGGACAGCAATGAACTGTTGATGGTCACCCAAAATACAGATATAAGCTGAGATTTTTCTCAGCAAAATAAGAGACCATAGTTAACTTATCCATTGAGGATCTTGACTCAACAAGAATAAGTGTCATGGTAATTGTTTTCAGTGCTGGAGAGCAAGTCAAAGGCCTTTTGAATGGAAGACAAGTGCTTCTTCCGCTGAGCTGCATCTCGAGCACTTGTTAATCAAACAATCAAACAAAAATAGATGTCTTAGGGCTTCTGTTGCTGTTATAAAACACTATGACCAAAAGCAGCTTGGGGAGGGTTATTGCAGCTTACAATTCTCGGGTCACTTGCGATTGTTGGGGAAGTCAGGGTAGGAACTGGACACAAGGACTGATGCAGAGGCCATGAAGGAGTGCTGCTCACTGTCGTCCCAGGCTGCACTTTTATACCATCCAAGACCATAACCCAGGGGTGGCACCACCCACTGTGGAATGGACCCGCCCACAACCACTCCCTATGGGATGGACCCGCCCACATCAATCACCAATCAGAGAGAGAGAGAGAGAGAGAGAGAGAGAGAGAGAGAGAAACAATGCACCACAGGCTTGTCCAGAGGTCAATCAATTGAAGTTTCTTCTTCCAAAATGACTCCAGCCTGTATCAAGTTAACAGCACAATAGTCAAACTAAGTAGCCACCCTGCATTACCTGTATTGCTAGATGCTGTGACAAGGACGCTAAAGAAATAAGAGCAAAATCATGATCTCTTAAGCACTTTATTTTTTTTTTAAGATTTATTTATTATTTACACAGTATTCTGCTCACATGTGTGCCTGCCCACCACAAGAAGGCACCAGATCTCATTACAGGTGGTTGTAAGCCACCATGTGGTTGTTGGGAATTAAACTCAGGACCTTTGGAAGAACAGACGTTGCTCTTAACTGCTAAGCCATCTCTCCAGCCCCGATCTTAAGCACTTTAAAGTGAAGATTAAAGGACAGCCAGGCGGTGGTGGCGCACGCCTTAAATTCCGGCACTTGGGAGGCAGAGGCAGGTGGATGGCTGGGATTTCAAGGCAGCTGGGTCTACAGAGCGAGTTCCAGAATACCCAAGGCTAAAACAGAGAAACCCTGTTTCTAAAATAAAATAAATAAATAAAAATAAAGTTTAAAAAAGAAAATGAAAACAAAAGGAAGAAAGAAAGAAAGAAATCCTTCTTTAAGTTTCTCACAGAGATGAGAGAGGTAACAAGCAAAATGGTTTAGAAGATGAAATTAGTCTTGGGATACTCAAGAAACTTTCAACCTTGAAGGACTTGGTGGGGGGAGTACTTAACTAGAAATTTGTTTTTAAAAGAATTGTTCTGCTGGGTGTGGTGGTGCAAGCCTTTAATCTCAGCACTTAGGAGGCAGAGGCAGGAGGATCGATGCAAGTTCAAGGCCAGCTGGTCTATGAAGCAAGTCTAGGACAGCCAAGGCTACACAGGGAAACTCTGTCTGGAAAAACCAAAAACAAAGAATTGCTCTGCCAGTCTTGATGGTGCAAACCTTTAATCCCATCACTTGCGAGGCAGAGGCAGATGGATCTGTGTGTGTTCCAGGCCAGCTTGGTCTACAAAGCAAGTCCAGGACATCCAGGACTGTTACACAGAGAAACCCTGTCTTGAAAAAAACCAAAAACAAACAAACCAACAAAAAGAATTGTTGTTTCTTGCAAAAATACTATATGCTGGGTGACTTATAAACAACAAACATGTATGTCTTATGATGAGTCTTATTATGGCATTTTTATAAATGTATATCATATACTTTACCCATGTTCAATGGCCATTATCCCTTCCCTTTCTCGCAGCTGGTCCTTTTCTTCCCAAATCATGCTTTGTCTACTTTTAAAATGTGTGTGTGTTCTTTTCTAAAAATCTAGAGTCAATATTTAAGAAGAAAAATGAAATATTTATCTTGATGAGTCTAGCTTATTTAATTTAACACAATGGTCTCTGATTCTATCCATTTTCCTCCAAATGGTGACTTCATTCCTTATAGCTGGATAAAACATCTCTGTGCACATATTACATTTCCTTTATCCAGTCATCTTTTGGTGGGGATCTGGGTTGATCCAGCAACTTGGCTTTGGTAAGCAACCCTGCTGCACTGAAGATGGATATGTAGGTATCTGTGTTGTATTCTTTGGGTAAATGCCCAGGAGTGGCATTACTGGATCATATGCTGTTTTTGGTTTGAGTTTTTTGAACAAAAGAAATGTATTTCTCACAGTTCTGGGGCCTGAGAAGTCTAATGTCAAGATATTGGCAGACTGGTGTCTAATGAAGACCAACTTCCTAGTTACTAGATGTCACCTTTTTTTGTTTTGTTTTGTTTTGTTTTTATTTTTGTTTTTGGAGTTGGTTTTGGTTTTTCGAGACAGAGCTTCTCTGTGTAACAGAGCCCTGTTCTGGACTCACTTTGTAGACCAGGCTGGCTTCAAACTCACAGCGATATGCCTGCCTCTGCCTCCCTGAGTGCTGGGAAGGAAATGCTAAGGGCATGACATGATCATGCTACATGCTTACCTGGTGGAGGGCACTCACTAATTCGCAGCTGTCTCTCACAAGGCCACTAGTTCTACTCAGGAATTGTACACTTCAAGACGTAACCATCTCCCCTGCCTTCTCATACCAGCTGCGAGCAGTTACCGAGGACAGTACAGTGAGGGTTGCAGCCCCTCAGCTATGCCTATGGCGAGAGAAAGAATTGCAAACGCAGTCTGTGTTTCGTGAAGTGGCTCTCTCTTTCCCTTTCCAGTATCTGACAGTGTCACCCCACTGGAGCAAAGAAAACATTTATCCATTATTACTTGAGCAGTGCTTTTGATGCAGCAAAGCCCTCATTCGGAGTCTGTCGCCCGGGACTGCCTGCAGCGTTGCCGTAGGACGTACTTGCCCGCAGCACTGGGCATTCTGACCCTCCTGCTTTCTCATATCCCCCACCTGGAAAGGGCATCTCACCCACTCCAGCAGGTATGTCCTGCTCTGTCTGCAGAGGCTGTGTGTCATCTTGTGTGCAGTGACAATGACTTAGGCAGGGTGAGCCTGACAAAGGCTAGGCAAGTGGTATCTCAGTCTGTGCCTAGTACATACATTGATTTTTATTTAGGAAATCTATTTCTAATTTGAAAAGACAAGTAACATGTTTTATTACAAGATAAATCAGCCGGGAGTGGTAGCGCATGCCTTTAATCCCAGTATTCAGGAGGCAGAGGCAGAGGCAGGTGGATTGCTGTGAGTTCAAGGCCAGCCTGGTCTACAGAGTGAGCCAAGGCCACACAGAGAAACCCTGACTTGAAAAACAGAGAGAGAGAGAGAGAGAGAGAGAGAGAGAGAGAGAGAGAGAGAGAGAGAATAAAAGATACTTTAAAAAGATAAATCTGACATATTATATCATGTAGCAATTAAGTTACCATTTTCTATGTATCAAAAAAGTACGTAAGTACAGAGACAAAAAATGTTTTTGTTTTTCCTAAATTATTCAATATCTGTAGAAATGGGAGAAGTGTGTGTGCGTAATGTCAAAGGAGAAAGAGAAAGACTAGTCTTTTCCCCATTTCAAACCCTCCAAGCTGTTTTCTGCTATTCATTTCTTAGTTGTTACCCACATTTCTGTCTATGCAACTGTCACCCTGCACGCTTCTGATCACAGTGCAGGCCAGGAGGCCAGGGTGCAGGAAAGGCTCCAGGTGCCTTGTCCTGCCTCTTTCAACGTTGCTTTTGATTAAGTTCACTTTGATTTTTTAAAATTCCATTTTGATTTGCTTGTGCTGTGTGTGTGTGTGTGTGTGCGTGTGTGTGTGTGTGTGTGTGTGCATGTAAGAGTGAAGACCGTTTGAAAGAAAAAGGAGTTTCTAAGCGATGTAACATAGCTTTAGTGTACGTCCTACAACGCACTAACTCTGGGTTCAACCCTTAGTACTAAAGCTGTGAGATGGAACCAATACCTGATCCTGCTAAAGTGGCCAAGAACCTAAGACCAGATAGTTTATGGGACCCGGGGAAAACCTAATACTATTATTCTACTAAAAGAACACAGCAAATCCCAGCACTTGGGAGGCAGAGGCAGGTGGATTGCTGTGAGTTCAAGGCCAGCCTAGATTATAAAGCGAGTCCAGGACAGCCAAGGCTACACAGAGAAACCCTGTCTCGAAAAACAAAACAAAACCAAAAAAAAAAAGAAAAAAAGAAAAGAAAAGAAAAAGCAATACAACGAGTCCTGATGACACTCTGCGATAACTATAGAACAGTGTCTCGCTCAGCCATCATCAGAGACGCCTCTTCCTGTAGTAGATGGGAAGTGACACAGAAACCCACAACTGAACAAGAGTGGAAGACTTCACAACACTCTGTCCTAAATGAATGTCTTCATTAAACCCCTCCTGTTAGGGCTCAGGGATCTACGCAGAAGAGGAAGTGGAAAGATTGTAAGAGTTGGAGGGGAAAGATGACACAAGACGCAGCAAGACTGATACGAACTCACAAAGACTGAGCAACCAACATGCACAAGGCCTGCACGGGTGGAAGCCAGAGGGGGTCCTGACTCTGAGAGTGGACATAGCCTCCTACCCCAACCAAGATAGTATTTATAATTAATACCCTCTGGCAAAGGAAAAATCGATTTTCTCCAATGGACTGTCCAGGGCTTTATCAGCCACGTTCCAGGGCAGGCCCCATGCCCAGGAGGAGTTGGCCAATACAAAATGGACTCAGTTGCACTTTGTGGGCTTTTTGTTTAGTTTTGCTTTGGGTTAGCCGTCTTTTTTTCTTATGGATCTTTTACTTGTTTTTTAAGTTTTTGTTTTGTGTGTGTTTTAAGAGAAAGAAAGAACATAAATTTGGGTGAGTAAAGAGGTAGGGAGAATCTAAAAGAAGTTGAGAGAGGGGAAACAATTAAAATATATTTTATGAAATTTTAATTTAAAAGGGAAAAATGATAGAGAAATAAATAAAGAATACAAAGAAAAAAGAAAGAAATAAACAAAGAAAGATAGCAGTGGTGCATACCTGTAATCCCAGCACTTAGGGAGGCAGAGGCAGGTAGATTTCTGTGAGTTCGAAGCCAGCTTGGTCTACAAAGTGAGTCCAGCACAATCAAGGCTACACAGAAAAACCCTATCTCAAAAACCAAAAACAAATAAACAAACAAAAAAAAAAAAAAAAGAAAGAAAAGAAAAGAAAAGAAAGGAAGAAAAAAAGAGTAGTCCCCCGAGATTCTCTTTGCCAGGGAATTTTATTAGAAATCTGTGGTTTTGGGTTAAGACCATACACTTAGGCCACAGTGGCATCTTGTGCAAACACTACAAAAGAAAAGTGGAAGTGAAGCTATAGGCTGACTCTGCCCCAGGAAGCAGGAGACTGAAGACTTCAGGCTCACAGAGAGCTCCTGTGTAGTGTGTTTTTCGTGGACTCTGAGTGAGTCACACGGAGAATCTCTTGGATGGTTAACTGCAGGGACACAGGGGTGTGGCCACACATGGTGGTCATGGGCCTGGACATGATCTCTGTGCCTGCCTAAATTGGGAGCTCCCTCCAGGACCTTTTTGGGAAAGTTTCTTTCAGAGGATTGCCCGGACTTGTCATGGCTTGCCCCAAAGCCACCACACGGCAGTCTCCAATGTGCTGGGTTTGTTTTTGTATTGCCCCAATCTAGACGTCTGACAGCTGGTTTGATGAGACCGACACTGTGACTCTGCTCTGTATCATGAGGACAAACAACAGGCAAAGAGTTTGTCTAGCTAAACAGTCTCCTTCAGGGACAGTTAGAATGTTTTACCAAGTGACAATGCCACTGCTAATCAACGCTCAATGATAGCCAAACAGAAATTAAGCCTCGATTGTCTTGTATGTTTGTTTTCCTATGATCAGAGTGAGTGAGTCCTCGGGTGTACTTGAATTTCTGATTTCAAGGCAATTGAATGGATTTTTTGATTAAGTCCATTTGGAGAGATCTTGATGGAAAGTAAAGTATTATTCAAGAGTCGGGGATGTGTTCACAGGAAAAGAAAGAATGCCGTGTTGCATTGCAGGCCTGGCTTAGGATGAACACTGACCATGGATGGGGATTCCAGAGGGACAAAGGTCATATTCGTCGGGACACTTGTTCTTACCTCTCTAGTTCTTGTCTCCCCTTCCTATATAACTCATAGGAAAAGAACCCCCACATCAGATGGGGAAAAAAATGAAAGAAATAGACAAATACTTCAGCTAATTACAATACATCTTAGGGAGCCTCTAAGAAAAGCTACGGGGGAGAAATGTAGAAAATTTTAATAGGTTTGGAGGGAAAAGCCATTTCAAACTGTGATATAATTGTCACCGAGGAATGAGGGCACAGAGGCACGGAGCCCCAAACTACACAGGAAGAGGTATACATTGTCTGAGAAATAATGCTAGGAAATACAAGAAGCCGCCAGAGCTGTGTGGGTTTCTATACCATGATCCCTGAAGGTGGTGTGACCCTTAGAGGTGTGGTCCGACCCTACGGGGCTAAAGACGATGACGCTCTCAAATCAAATCAAATTTTAGGATCTCAGCCTAGAAAGCAATGGAGGTGTCCTGGCCAGCCTGACTTCAGAGCAAAGGCAGTCTTTTGAGGCTTCCCGAGTGCATGGTCCTCAAACTGAAGTGCCTTCGGGATGAGCAGCAGAAATAGCAACAGAGAGGGTGGAGTCGGCTCGCTCTGAGGGGCTTTTTGTCTGGTGATCCTGTGACTAAAGATAATATTTGTTTATCTTGTATGTTTAACTTGTGTCTTGTAATCCAGCGAGCTAGGGAGAAAATGTGGAGTTACAAGTTAAGTTCGGGAACGAGCCCATCGTACAGGGTATAATTTGCAGGCCTGGGACAGGCTGGAAGAACACATTCAGCAGTTATGATAGGATGTGTTTTTTCGGCACTCTCTCCAAGCCTCCAGGAGGATGACTGTACAGTGCTGATTGCTAAGAGAGTTTGCTACAGACTCAGCTGCCTTACTCACAGAAAACAACTCTATCGGAAATGCATTTTACCCCCTCAGCACTCCAAATTCTTGCAAAGTTAAATAATAACTCAAAATTAAGAAGCCTTCCAAAGTGCTCTAGAGCTGAAGAAAATGAAAGACTTTAAAACTTGAATGTCAACCAGTCACCAGGACACGATTAAGGAAGCTCTGTCACCGTGTCAGAAATTATAACAGTGACGCAAGTGACCAGAGGGATGGGGACACTTGGAACATCAAGTTTGGGTTTGTTAAGGATGTAAGATGAGTCCAGCCGGGCACTGGTAGGGCTCACCTTTAATTCCAGCACTCGGGAGGCAGAGGCAGCTAGATTGCTGTGAGTTCAAGGCCAATCTGGTCTAAAGAGCAAGTTCCAGGACAGCCAGGGCTATACAGAGAAACCCTATATTGGAAGGGGGGGGGGGGAGGAGGGAGAGGGAGAAGGAGAGAGAGGGGTGGGGGGAGGGAACAAGATGGCTCGGTAGGTCTGAAGCACTTTCACACAAAAGCCTGCTGACCTTAGTTTGATCCCCAGAACCCACATAAAAACCCCAGAGGTGGTGATGCACACCTGTAATTCCTAAACTCCTACAAGGAGAAAGGAGGTGAAGACTGAGGAATTGTCTAGAAGCTCACAGGTCAGCTAGCCTCAAGGACATTAGAAACAAGAGAGACCTTGCCTCCTGAGGTTGTCCTCTGTCGTCCATATGTGTACCAGGCACTCACACATCTTTGCACGCACAGTGTCGCAGTTAGGGTTACTAAGTTGATATAAAAATAGCCAACACACCATCATCATCATCGTCGTCGTCATCGTCAATTCCTTTTTACAAATGGGATGGAAGACCTACCATTTAAGCTGTTCAGAGGCCTGAGGCAACAAGATCACGTGAGCCCAGGGATTTAAGGCAAGATTGGACATCATAGCCAGATCTTGCTCTGTACAGAGAAAAGCCAGCCAGCCAATGGGACAACTCAGTGGGTAAGGACATTTGCCACCAGGCTTGTTGGTCTGTGTTTAATCCACACAATGGAGAGACCAGACTTGAGCAAGCACTTTGTCTGCTGACCTCCACACCCGTGCCTTGGCAGGCACACAGTCCTCCACACGACTAAACATATGTAATTTCAGAAGAAAGTCATAGAATGAAAGAAAAAGGAAAAGAAAAAAAAAAGAAAGAGAAAAGAAAGGAGACTAAAAGGTTCAAGGCCAGGGATTTAGCTCAATCGGCAGAGTACTTGTGTAGCCTAACACATGGAAGCCTGGGTTCAACCCCCAGCTCTGCAGGAAGCAGGTGTCACGACAGTCTAGGTGTGTAATCCCAGAACTGGGGAGGTAGAAACAGAAGGGGTCCGAAGTTTGATGTCATCCTCCACCACTGGTGAGGCCAGCCTGGCCTCCACATAACCACGCTTCGAAACAACAACCAAAGGAAGACAGAAACAAACAGAGCCGAGAAAAAAAAATGGCAGGAAGGAGACCGCTCTGTGGTGTCCAGGCAGCGAGATTCTTCTCCCTGCTGCCGGCTCCTCCTTGTGCTCTGGCCATAGGCTCAGCTTGATGGTATTGAAGTGGAGCCAACAGGCAGTTAGCAAAGCAGCGGGGCAGCAAATTGATTATACAGTTAGCTGTGGAAAACCCAAAATTCTTTATTAAAGGGAAAATGAAATCCGGTTAATTTATGCTGCCACGAGCCCTCCCCACGTGCCGTTTACTCTTCTGGTTCTTTTGACTTTGCTGTGAAGCTGAATCTCGGCCAAAAAGCAACAGAAGCTTTACTCATTTAAAAAGAAGGCAGGTTTTGAGCTGCTCACCCCCTCCTTCGCATGATGGTTTTTCCAGCTACAATTACTGTAACTCACTCATTATAGAGGATAACATGGCAGGCAAGCAGGCAAGAAGGGAAAAAAAGTGTGGTAAGACAGTTGGCAGGATGTGAATTGGGAGTCTTTGCCATCTAATTTTAAGCAGCATTTATAGAGAGCACCTATAATATAGCATTCAGCGTCTCACACAAGATCTCTTCAGTAGTAGAAACATTTACTGAAGTCATTAGTGCAGCTAATGAGCCTAATAAGTGAAAAAAGAAATTTAATAAAGCCCAGGACTCTAGACTGAAGAGACAGGATCCAGGTAGGCACACCATCACGGGGTGATCTCGAATCATGAAAGCTCATGTTGGGTTCACCTCCAGAACCTAAGATGACTTGACTTACACAGTCAAAGGAAGCTTTTCAAAGAAGTGCTTCATATGTTTTTTCCTTACTAACTCTTCAAACGGCCCCAGGCTCCGAGCAATTGCCAGGCTCTTTCATTTGGGACCATTGTGAAGTCCCAAATAGTCATAAAATGCGATATAGAAAGAGTCTGTGTGCCCTTTGACCAGGTTCCTTGCAGGGAACATCCTGCATAATTATAGTACAGATATCAGCACCAGGAAATGAGCACTGATAAACACTTAGCAGGCTTGTCCAGGTCTACCTGCATTCGCTTCTTTTCTAGTGTGATTGTCCGTGTGCATTGTTCTATGCAATATCCTAACTTGCGTGTGCTCGCTCAGCATCAGCAGTCAAGATGCATCCCAGTTCTACGCAAAGAGCACCCTTGCTGGCCACTCTTAGAGACCCAGCCACCTCCCTAGATCGTTACCTTCTCTGAATTTTCTCCTTTCAAAGATGTTGCACAAGCAGAACCATACATCCCAAGACTGACTTTGCCTTCACTGCCAATTCCTTGCGATCCATCCAAGTTGTTGTATATGTCAGGAATCGATTCCTCTTGTTGCTGAACAATATCCCATGCATGGATATACTATTATTTGGTTTATTGCTCACCCACCCATTGAAAAAAATTGTGAGCTGTCTTCCAATTTGTGATTGCTAGAAACCAAGGCTACTCAGGGCCAGCTAACAACATCCAGGTCAGCCAGGATAACATGAGACTGTGTGTGTGTGTGTGTGTGTGTGTGTGTGTGTGTATGTGTGTGTGTGTTGGGAAGAGATAAAAGAAAAACAGTCTGCATTTTAAATTTTAGAAGACCAGCTGTGAGTGGAGGCACAAACTTATCATTGCAGTTCTTATGATAGCAAGCTAATGCCAAAATTCAGGCCAGCTTGGGCTATGTAGCAAAACTACCTTCCCTTCTTCCCTCCCTCTCTCTTAAACACACACACACACACACACACACACACACACATCTAAATAAATAAAACCTGGTGTGATGGCACATGCTTGTAATTCCAGGACCTGGGAGGTGGAAGCAAGGGAGGATCAAAAGTCGAAGGTCATCCTCAGCTACCAGAGACCTGCCAATAAGTGAATAAATAAGCCGTAGGAGATTTTACAAACCAGAACATGACTCGCCGGGAGCAATGGTAGGCAGGGCCCTAGAGCATGGCTTTGATCAGGCCCTTCTGCCTTAAGTCTCTGGCCTGAGTTTGGCCCCTGCAGTTGGAAAGATAAAGGAAGGAAGTCTTTTGAAGACGGGGCGAGGACAATATTTTGTGTGTTTTTTTTTTATTTATTACATTAATTTCTCTGTGGGTGCACACTTCAGAGCACACATGCAGAGGCTAAAGGACAACTTGTGGCAGTCAATTCTCTCCTTGTACCAACTCCGGTTCAGGGATCAAACTCAGTTATCAAACTTGGCCCCAGGTGCCTTATAGTACACAACTAGCCTCCAACACAGGCAACCTCCATCTTGGGGAACTCAGATGCATCCACTTGCAAAGGAAGAATAGAGGTGCCCTCACCTGATTAGCCAGCCACTCCTTACTACTTTTTGTTTTGTTTTGTTTTTGTTTTTTGTTTTTCAAGACAGGATTTCTCTGTGTAGCCTTGGCTGTCCTGGACTCGCATTGTAGACCAGGCTGGCCTCGAACTCACAGGAATCCACCTGCCTCTGCCTCCCTCGTGCTGGGATTAAAGGTATGCACCACCACTGCCCGGCTCACTCCTTACTACTTGATTGCACAATTCTGCATAGGGCCTCAAGAATTAGAGTATGGAAAAGCCATCATCCCAGGTTGGTAGACTTTGAATTACAGTTTTGGGGGGAAATGTACCTACACTCCTGTAAGTAACCCGTTCTCTATAAAGAAGCCCAGTAAAATCTTCAGCTTTCAGCTGGGCAGTGGTGGTGCACACCTTTAATCCCAGCACTTGGGAGGCAGAGGCAGGAGGATCTTCATGAGTTCGAAGCCAGCCTGGTCTACAGTGGGAGTTCCAGGATAGACAGGGCTACACGGAGAAACCTCATCTCAAAAAAACTAAACAAACAAAAAACAAAAACCCAAACAAACAAAAAAACCAAAAAACTTCAGCCCCCAAAGTAAACTTGGATGGAATCATATCACAGTTGATCTTGTGACCTCAGGAGATTTGTTTACACGGTCCCTCATCCACCCTCTGGGAAGGAATTTTGGCAACACACCTTTACCTGCCAAGCCACCCCACTGTCCTGAAAATGTGCTTTAGAGTAACCATCTAACATTGTAATTTAAGCTTTTAACCTTGCCCATGAAGAAAAACTCTGGTGGAAAATAGCTTGGAGAGCTTCACAACTGGCTTAGTGCATCACCCCTCCCACCTCATGCCTGAAGAAGCATCAGTTTGACTGTAGAGACAGGTCTGTGCATGAAAAGGGTCGGGCAGAGCCGACCAGCAGAGTTGGTTGAAAGACACAGAGGAGAGGGAAGCAGGGGACTCCATGAGCCCTGCTGACAGAGCAGAGCGGGGATTTCGTGGAGTTGCTCAGACTTGAATGGAACCTGAAATAATAGCATACCAAGTCCCAAAAGAAAAGCACAGGGGGAGCCCTCCAGGCAGGAGGAACTTCCGCAGTAGGAAAAGGCGCTGTTGTGGGCATGTGCAGGGTGGATTCAAAGCGTTGCAACGAGAGTTATGCCTGAGGCCAAGTGTTTGTGTCAGTTAAGTTACAGGGGGGAAAAAAAAACCCACAATCATGTGGAAACCACCTTTGCCTTAAAGATGATGACAACTCTTAAGTTGTCCCTCTTTTTTTTTTTTTTTTTTTTTTTTTGGTTTTTCGAGACAGGGTTTCTCTGTGTAGCCTTGGCTGTCTTGGACTTGCTTTGTAGACCAGGCTGGCCTTGAACTCACAATGATCCGCCTGCCTCTGCCTCCCAAGTGCTGGGATTAAAGGCATGCGCCACCACCGCCCCGCCAACTCTTAAGTCGTCAAGACACTGTGGCTGTTATAATTTAAAATGTCCTTGAAAAAAAGGCTAAACATTTTATATTTACCATTTTTCTTTACTTTTCTTTTGTTTTTAAATTTTCCAGGCAGGGTTTCTCTGTGTAACAGCCCTGGTTCCTAGAACTCACTCTGTAGGCCAGGCTGGCTTTGAACTCAGAGATCCACCTGCCTCTGCCTCCTGAGTTCTGGGACTAAAGGCCTGTGCCACCACTTCCGGCTATATACCGCTTTTTCTGTTAGCAAAAAGAATTGTGGGGGAGGAGGTGTGTAACTCAGTTGTAGAGTGTTTGCTTACCGTGTACAGCAAGTTGGGTTTGACCCTTACACCACAAAAAAAGGAAGGTCAGAAACAGGGAGAGGGCTACAGAGGTGGCTCAGCTATTAAAAGTGTGGGTTGCTCTCCCAGAGGACGGGAGTTTGGTTCCCAGCACCCACACAGGGAAGCTCACAACCTTCTGTAGCTCTAGCTCCAGGGCATCTGGCCTCCACAAACACTTACACATAAACACGAATAAGAAATTTTCCATAGCTGGGCGGTGGTGGTGCATGCCTTTAATTCCAGCACTTGGGAGGCAGAGGCAAGTGGATCTCTGTGAGTTTAAGGCCAGCCTGGTCTACAAAGTGAGTCCAGGACAGACAGGACTACACAGAGAAACCCTGTCTTGAAACTCCCCCCACCCCCCGTAAAGAAATTATACATACATACACACACATACATACATACATATTTAAGAAAAAGGCAAGCCCATTTGCTCCCATGCTTCCTTCTGAATCTGCATCCTGGCCTTTATTTGAGACACTGTAAGATAATAAAATTGAGGGCACTGGAGACCTATCCATGGTCAAAGTCCACATAGGAAGCTATGGTCCAGGCACGGCGATGCCTCTGAAGGAGTCTACAGAGGAATATTCCTACCTCTGAATCACTCCCCAGCAGAGCTGCCTGGGCCCATCGGTTTGTGAAAAACTTCAGGGCAGAGGGAAAAAGCATTTCTTTGTTGGGACTGCACACTTCCATCTTGAAGCTCCTTCTATAAGCAAGCGAGCAAGCAAGCCAGAGCTGGGGGCAACGCATTATCGTAAGAGAGTCAATACTGTTTGCAGGCAGAGTTTGACCCTCTATTTCACAATTAGGCTTGTGCTATTTAAGTCAGAAATTTCTTCTAAGTCAAGAAATTGTTCTTCTTGTCTAACTGAAGGTTTTTCAACTTAATTATAAGCTCAGGGAGAAGCACTTCAAAAATAGTATTTGAAAGGTTGACATACAAGAGGCACAGCCATTTTCATTCCCACTGAGGTTAGAACCAAGGTCAAAATAAGGTTGGGGATCTATTGCTTGAGAGACTTGTGTGCATATGCATCCAAAGTAAGACTAACAGGCTGAGCAAGGCTAGGAGATGGTCTCTTCTGCTCCAGGAGACTTGTACAGGTGCTGAGAGGAGCTTTCCATGGTCGCTTGCACAAGACACATGCTGGCACACACCTTTAATCCCAGCACACTGGGAGGCAAAGGCTGGAGGATCTCTGATTTCAAGGCTAGCCTGGTCTACAAAGTGAGTCCAGGACAGCCAGGCCTCTGTTCCACAGAGAAACCCTCTCTTGAAAACCAAACCTGTACAAAGCCACCTGCTCTGGCTGGGACAGGGGCAGACCAAAGCTGAGCGCCTGCTCACCAGCTCCCCGATGAGATGTGTTGCCAGTTCCCGTGTGGTAGCTCCGCTACCGAGTGGCTACCCAGAGGCTCTTTCAGCCCTTGTTCATTCTGACAAGATTGCTCTCTTGATACAGTGCCTTCATTTTAAGATCCTGAGCACAAAGCATGCCAGGCCCCCCAAAAGAAGTGAGATAGGTAGCCAGCAGGCTCGCTGACAAGTCAAGGAGGCCTGGAAACCAAATTAGGATACCCCCATAAGCAGGCAACTCAGCCGTGGTTCGGGAGAGGCCATCTTGGAGCCGCCAGTAGGCGTCTGTATGAGGCAGGGACCTGATACTACGCCAAAGGGTGCTTGTAGTCCTGAAAACCCTTCTTCTGAGCCTTGTGCTGCCCTGTAATTTTATTTTTATTATTATTACAGGATAGCATTTATATGACCTTCCTTCCCCACTAGACAGTAGACTTCCTGAGGCAATGCCACATTTTCTAGTGTCTTCTACTTATTGCACCCAGAACCGGCTTAGGCAGTGTCTGTTGAGTAACTGGATGTGCACAGTATCCACCACCGTGATCTTTCTTCCCTTGAAACCTCTTCCCTATCTCGTGATCTGATTAGATACAGATCTCGAAAGAGACTCAGCCCGAGACTTCTTCTGTGGTGTCACCCTCCATGCCGACCCCCCTACTACCACCCCATCACCACCACCCCACCACCACCCCACCCCCGCTGCCATCCTCCTCCACACTGGTCAGGTAGTAATAGCCAAGTGCCACTCCTGAATGCCCCCTTTCTATGGTGCCTCTGTGAGCTCCTTCATGGCAGGACTACTGAATGTAGTTAGGACTGTCTTCTTTTTTTTTTTTTTTTTTTTCCTTTTTGAGATAGGGTTTCTTTGTGTAACAGCCCTGGCTGTCCTGGACTCACTTGGTAGTCCAGGCTGGCCTCGAACTCCCAGAGATCCACCTGTCTCTGCCTCCCAAATGCTGGGATTAAAGGGGTGTGCCACCACGCCCAACTCAGTGGTTGGCTCTTAACAGTGATGGACTAGGAAAGACTCGAGGTTGCTGGAGAGACCACATTGAGAGACTCCACCAACCTTTCTAGGTTCCTATCTCCACCACAAGAAGAATTCACAGGCAAGGTAATGTAAAGAATTGAGTGGAAGTTTATCAGAGGACAATGGCACACACTCAGGAGCTAAATGTGTCCTTCTCGGGAGATGTCCATGGTGGCCTCTTGGCTACTTCCCCGTGTGGACAAACTAAAGGAGGATAGTGACTCTGAGATAGGCAGAGAATTCCAGGAATGCATGTGGATTTTCCAATAGTCTTTCTACTCCTTTGTTGTCCCCAAGTAGGGTTTTTTGGGTATGACAATGGCCTCCAGCTCATAATTGAGATGCTATTATAATAAGCAAATGGCAGCTAAGGGTCATCGTAGTGGCTGTGCTATCCCACCTTGGGTGGTCTTGTTTCTCTAGTGGTCCAGTGTCACATCAGCTCCTACTATCATGAAGTTCCAGACTTGCATTGACATTTCACGTAGGTATAATTTGCCTCTGTCTCTATGGGTATCAAATCCTGCTGTGCCACTGTCTAGGGTTTGCTAAGTAGAGTGAAAGATATACAAAATTAGGAATTCAGACTAAAAGAAAGAAAAAAGAGAAAATAAGAAACATCAGGGTCTGAAGAAATGAAAAGCATATTCTACGTTGGGTGCAGTGGCGCACGCCTGTAATCCCAGCACTCAGGGAGGCAGAAGCAGGAGGAGCACTGTGAGTTCGAGGCCAGCCTGGTCTACAAAGTGAGTCCAGGATAGCCAAGGCTGTACAGAGAAACCCTGTACAAAAAAACAAAATAAAACAAGAGTGTATTCTGCTGTTATAGAGAATAAGAGGTTTTGTTCCCAGCACAGTCAGTCTGCTCACGGCTGCCTGTAACTCTAGCTCCGAAGGATCAATGCATGCACCCCACCCACTCCCACATGCACACACATGCACATAATTAAAAATAAATCTAAAAAAAAAAAAGAAACATCAGTATTTCATGTTGAATCAGTCCTTTTCTTCAGAGGATACTGAGGGACCTATACACGGTACTTGCCACTAGACTTTATTAATGAGGTGACTGTAACTCGACCTGCTTTATATAAAGGTGGCCTCAGAGAAAGAACACTGGCTGTTAGAGAGAGACTTAGGCAGAAACCCAAATTTCTGAATGGAAAGAGGGCAACATAAAAAGCCGTGTAAACCTAGTCCCCACATAATGCTCCGTATTCAGACTTTCTGACACATAAGTGACTGGGATTCTAGCTCGCCACCCTGATTGGTGCCTTGTCTCACATGGACTTCAGACATCAACCAAAGTCTAAGGTTGGAATGTAAAAGCTAAGGTCAGAAGAGAGCCGTGGTCCAGCTTCAACTAGCCAGCATTATTTATTCGTAGATAAGGGCCCTTGTTAAAATGGATATCTTCTTAAATAAATGGAACTTGAATGGCAATGAGCTCTCAATACAAAACTTCCCAGTCAAGCCAAGTCAATCTCTTTAAAATTTTCCCAACAGTCACAATTCATAAAATATGTAAGCCAAATCCAATAAATCAAGTAAACAGCATTGCATAATGGCAACTTAAGTATAGAACAAAACAAGCCAGAGAGGCTCAATTAAGTAAATGCTGTACAGAAGTCTTGCTTTGGTGAGGTCAATATATATTAGACTATTCTAATATAAAGCCAAATAAAAGAAAATAGTTTCATGATTAAATAAACTAAAGTTAAAAATAGAATAAAATGGATAATTTAGGAAAACGTAATTGCTTTAAAAAGAAAACCCTATATACAAAATTTTATACCACTGAATTAAAAATAACCCTGTGAGTAACAAGGCATTAAGTTGAGTAGATTCACTAATCTACTTTTTGTATCTTCCCTATATATTTCTATATTCCCCCTTCTTTCTTTTCAATCCCTATCTCCAAACCTAAGAATGGAAGATAAAGGAAAAGAGATACATCCCTGAGTCCAACCTTGTTTTCTCTCTAAATAAGACCAATACTTATAACCAACTCCCATGGAAAATAACTCTCTATAGCCCAAGAAAGCAACCAAAAACCTACCCGATCTCCCCTTAAGGAAATGGGGCATCGTTCTCTTAAGGTTTCTTCTGGCTGATTTGGGACGAATAATACCTTTGTAGGGGCCCAGATAAAATTGGGGAAACGGTTAAACAAGCTAGGAATACCATTTGTGCTCTAGTTTCTAAATGCTGAGAAATTCCAGACTGTCCTGTGTGGGACAGTCTGAACTGCTGGACCAATTGGGACTGGAAGCTTTCTTCACAGGTGTCCTGGGAGCTGTCTTGTTCTGATGAGGAACAGCAACTGAAGCACTTGGTGCTGGAATATGTCAGTGTCCAGCATGCTGAGAGGAATGATGCTCCAACATTATAGAGAGTTTTGGGTGACTGCTTTGTAGCAAACTGTCTCTGTCATCTTCTCATTTGGGAAGCTGCTAAACTCACCCCCTGTATAATCAGGTAATTAATTTTATTCCTTCTCAAGTCTCTAATGTGGTTGAAGACCAGATAGTTTAGTTTCATAATTAAGCTTAGCTGTTTAGGGCTTAAGATGTTTTTAGGTCTAGATAGATGTTTTAAGTTGATAATGATGAGATATGATAGATAATTGATTTACATTCAGAATTTTAGCTGCACCAAAGTAGGAAAGATGTTTTCTTCAAGGCTGCCAAATACAAATATCAAAAACACTAAGAATGTAACATTTATGTAGTTCCTGATTGTTTCATGGTTCTTCTTGATGGAGGTAGTTTATTATACATGTGTAATAATATAAATATATATGGAAAAATTAATTAAAACAAAAGAAAATCCTAGAACAAATAAGAGTTTGGAATTTCAATGGGCTCAACAGAAACTTTTGAATTAAAATATAGCCAAGGGAAAATGCAAAATAGAAACAAAGGAATGTCATTCTCTAAACAATTAGAGGATACTAGTGTAGCAATGATTTTAAATTCTAAGTTCATTTCAGATCATTTGTATGCAGCAAAAACAAATCATACACATGAAATATGGTTACCATGGTGATATTAAGCTATTAAGGGTGCATACGATTTAGAAACAATTGGATGAAATGTAGACAACGCATCTAAGCTCTCAGATGTTTTTTCTACAGTTGTAAAATGATGGTATTTCTGGTTATCTGGGTTATTTGATGTACTCATATTTTTCCTGTGAATTTTTTATCCTGGCTCATCCTTTGTATGTCACTGCAGTAGGAAGAGAGTCACATCAACTGCAAACAACCCATGAAGGATGTAGCTATCGTGTGCACAGACAATACCATACCCATGGGCTCATGTCTATATTGACTACGCTGTCAAGCCAATCCTGAGTCGCTTTTCGTCCTACCATTGTCTGATAAATATTCACTTTGCTATTTTCCGGCAGACGACAAAACAACAAGCGGACAACCTTCAAGTGCTTCAGAAGCCAAGAGAATAGGAAAATGTTCAGTAGTGAAGTCTGCTCACCAGCATCCTGGTTTTATGTGGGAAGATGGAGCACTGTTGAATCACAGAAGAGAAATGGATCTCTACAACTTTTGTGTCATTGTGGTCTCTGTGGATAGATCTGGGACAATTAGGGCTAGGGACGTGGCTTGACTGACTGAGCGTGTGCTTACCACACACCAAGCCCGGGCTCCAGTCAGCAGCACTGTGTAAACCAGGCGTGGTGGGACGGCCTGTCACCCTAGTTACTTGAGAGGTGGAAGCAGAAGGATCAGGAGTTCAAAGTCACTCTTAGCTGCACAGCAAGTCTGAGGTGACCCCGTTCCAAAAGTATGTAGTAAAAAGTGACAAGGCTAAAAGACATTGAAGGATTACTTCTTCAATCAAACCAGATAGGTCACCAGCATCTAAACACCTGTGTGCATGCACATGTGCATGTATGTAGGTCTACATGTATACATATGTATGTATGTATGTATGTATATGTTTGCATGTATATATGTTTGTATGTGCATGTATTATGTCATGTATTTGTGCTCATGGATATATATGTGTGTTCATGTGTGTGTGCACTCATGTGTTTACACTCCTCTGTGTGTGTGTGTGTGTACACCTGTATGTGCGTTTATGTGTGTGAACCACATTGTTTTTCTTGGATCATATTCACTCATTTTTTTTCATTCCACAATTAGTTATTAAGCATTTGGTCAGAGCCAGCATGCCTGTAATCCCAGCACTCAGAAGGGAGAGGCAGGCAGATTTCTGTGAGTTCAAGGCCAGCCTAGTCTACAAAGTGAGTCAAGGGCAGCCAGGGCTATACAGAGAAATCCTGTCTCCCACTGGCCCACTTCCCCCTTCCCCCACAAAAGTGGTATCTCTTTGTGAAATAGTGTCTCATTAAGAACTAGGTAGCTCAGTTCACCTCATTGCCCAGCCCAGAGGCCTAGAAAGCTTTGGTCATCAGTCATGAAGCAAGTCTGGGCATCTGTGATTCTTTTTGTTTTGGTTTGGTTTGGTTTGGTTTGGTTTTGGAAAATCTTTTTCCAGACAAGGTTTCTCTGTGTAGCCTTGGCTCTTCTGGACTCGCTTTATAGAGTAGGCTACAACTGTGATTTTTACTTTCTCACATGTATATTCTAGTCTCTAATCAAAGCACTGCTGAGAAACTCAGAGTTTCATCACTTCTGCCTACAAAACTGTACCTACTTTGAAACCCTCTATAATCTGGCCTTATTGGGGATATTGTCTCATGGCCACCCGTCCCCTAAATTATTGAGGCTAGTAATACATTTTTAAAACATGTATCTATTTTTATTTTATATGCACTGGTGTTTTGCCTGCGTGTGTGTCTGTGTGAGGGTATCAGATCATGGAGTTATAGACAGGGGTGAGCTGCCATGTGGGTGCTGGGATTTGAACCCCAGGTCCTCTGGAAGAGCAGTCGGTGCTCTTAACAGCTAAGCCATCTTTCCATCCCCCTAGCAATGCATTTTGAAATAGTTAATCAGAAAGTGTCAGAATTAGAGACTCTAAGGCTGCATATGTGTGTGTGCCCACCAAAGCCAACCTTGATATATGGCTCAGGGCTACGCTCTTTGCTCTAAGGATGGATTCTGCCTGATATGGACCCCTGCCTCTCTCTCTCTTAAGTGTCTTCTGCTTGAAAGGAAAGACATCAAGGCCGACACATCTGCCTCGACCCTGCAGAGTATAGATGCTCAGCAAGTACGTTCTGCACGATCACCAGTACCTATTATTCTACCAATTTGCATGTTCCTTCTCTTGGAAATAGAATTATGTTATAAGACCACAGTATTTCTCATTCATGTAATTTGATGGGAGGAAAGAAAAATAAACTACAAATTCAATTTACTGACTTACTTATTGAGGAAATTGAGAGATTAGTAAGTAAAATATAGACATTCCGACCAGCTCTTCCCAAACACAGATATGTAAAGATACAGCTATTGCTAAAGCCAGTTTGTGAGGCGCTTTCTCAGTTTATTTAATGTGATTATAGCCTGCAACCAAAATATAAAAACAGAATTTCCAAGCAACACATACATCTCCCAAAGAAATTCACGGAAATCACTTTTTTGGGTTAGAAATTTGCTACATAGGCTGGGCGTGGTGGCGCATGCCTTTAATCCCAGCACTCGGGAGGCAGAGGCAGGTGGATCACTGTGAGTTCGAGGCCAGCCTAGTCTACAAAGTGAGTCCAGGACAGCCATGGCTAACACAGAGAGACTCTGTCTCAAACCCCCCCCAAAAAAGAAATTTGCTACATAAACCAAAGAATAGATTTTGAAGTTCAGAGGAACAAAAAGTATACTGAGTTATAGTTACCCTTAGTTTGAAGCATGTTCACTAAATCTAAACTTATTGAGGGAGACACATACATAAATATATGTATGTCTGTATATATCTGTATGTGTATTTATATATATATTTCAAAATAAAATGTATATATTATATATACTTGACATTGACATTAAAATTGGAATTTTATTAATTATATCATTTCATTATATATTGTTTATAAATTGAATTGTGTTTGTGAATTTAAAAAAAAAAATATTCCATAGAACTCGGTCACTGGCGGAGCACACCCAGAGGCCTGATGAAACACTGCATTTCTAAATGAAAACTATCCACTTTAGAATCCCTCGTCTGGGAAATTGTTAGTGAACTTGAAAACAATTAGGACAGAATTGCAGTACCCTTTCCATTATTAGCATCAGAAATTAGTTCTGTAAAGCAGCAGTGTGTGGTGGCACAGGCCTTTAGTCCCAACACTTGGGAGGCAGAGGTAGGTGGATCTTTGTGAGTTCGAGGCCAGCCTGTTCTACAAGGGACTCCAGGACAGCCAAGGCTACACAGAGAAACCCTGTCTCGAAAAAACAAACAAACAAACAAACACAAAAAGCAGCAGTGCAGCACTTACTCATAGGAACACCCAGACTAGTCTCCGTCAGAATCAGAGACTACCACTTAATAAAGCAAACAAACATAGGCTGATGGTGATACATGCCTTTCGTCTCAGCACTTGGGAAGCTGAGGCAGAAGGGTTGAGGGCTTTTTAAAATTGTAATTGTTTTAGACAGCATATAGGGTAATGGGTTTCAGTGTGCCACTGGCACTCATGCACACCACTATAACTTGTTCTTATTTGCCCCTCCACTGTCTGCCCCTATCAGCTTTCCCTCTTCTTGCTGGTCCCCTTCCTCCCCACAGAATCCCTTCTGCTCTTGTGTCACATGCTTTCTTCTACTCTGTCTTGTTTCTCCGTCCTCTCTTTACACGTTTTCCTCTCTTCCCATAGACCACTTCCTACTTTCATATCCTACATTCATGCATATGCATTTACAAACTTGCATATATTTATAAACTTAAGTGTATATTCCGGATGAATAACCTTAACTTTCCACTGGGATTTAGAATCTCCTAGCAGACACACTTTGGACACTCATCCTTAAGGGTGTTTCCAGAAAGGTTTAACTGAGAGAGACTCACCCTAGCCATGGGCAGCACCCTCCCTTAGTCCAGGATCCCATCTGAATAAAGGGGAAACAGTGAAAGAAATCTCTCTGTCTCCTGCCTGGGGACACAGAGTAACTAGCCAGATGACACCCACTATGTTGCCTCCTCCCACCATGATAAACTCTACCCTTCTTACGCTATGAGCTAAAACACGCCCCCTCTCTTAAATTGCTTTTGCCAGGCATTTTTGTTGCAGCAATGAAAACCATGCCACTCCATACAACAGAAAGCATGCAGTATTTGTCTTTCTGAGTGTGGCTTATTTTACTTAGAGCAGTGATCTCCGATTCCATCTATAACATTATTTTCTTCTGTCTTTACAGCTCAATAAAGCTCTGCTGTATAAATGACCACATTTATTTGTTGGTAGACTTCAGGGCTGGTTCCCTGTCTTGCTGTTGTGAATATTACAAGAAAGAACACAGATGTGCAAGTATCTCTATGGTATGTTTAGAGTCCTTCAGGTAAAGAGTGGTACGTCTAGGTCATAGGACGATTCTAGTTTTAGCTTCAGAACCTCAGCACTGATTTCCATAGTGGCCGAGCCAATTTTCTTTCCCTCCAGTAGTGTAAAAAAAAAAAAAGTGCTCTTTTTCTGCGTCTTTGCTAGCATTTATTGATGACTACTTTCTTTCTTTTTTTTTTTTTTTTTTTTTTTTTTTTTTTTTTTTTTTTTTTTTTTTGAGACAAAGTGTCCTGTATCCCAGGTTGGCCTGTAACTCACTAAGTAGCTGAGGCTGGCCATGAACTTAAAATTCTAAGCTACCTACTTTCACCTCCCGAGTGCACAACATCCAGCATTATGCTTTTGTTGGTTTTCAGGATGATAGCCATCCTGAGTAGGGGAATGAAAATTCAATTTATCCTTAATTTGTGCTTCCCTGATAGTAAGGGTGTTAAGCTCTTTTTCAAGTATCTATTGGCCATTTGTAAGTCTTCCTTTGGTAAGTCTCTATTAAGTGAATTAATGCATTTATCAACTGGACTTTTAAAAATCGGTGCTTAATTTTCAAGATCCTTAATAGGTTCTGGATATCAACCTCCTGTCAACTGTAGGTTGTATTACCCTATACTAACTTCTTTCTTTTCTTTTTTCTTTCTTTTATTTATTTATTTTTTCTGTTTTAGAGATAGGGTTTCTCTGTGTAGCCATGAGTTTCCTGGAACTTGCTCTGTAGACCAGGCTGGCCTCAAACTCATAGAGATCCACCTGCCTCTGCCTCCTGAGTGCTTGGATTAAAGACAAGCACCCCCTCCCAGCCTGTTTTCTTTGCTGCACAAAATCATAAATGTATGCTCATTTCCTGTAATCCTAAAGATCAAGAGCTTGACTCTAAGCCAGGGGCGGAGAGTGGGGGGAGGGTAGCGCACACCTTTAACCCCAGTGCTCTGGAGGCAGAGGCAGGCAGATTTCTGTGAATTCCAGTCCAGCCTGGTCTACAGAGCAAGTTCCAGGACAGCCAGGGCTACAGAGAAAAAAAAAAGGGGGGGGGTGGAACAGAACGTGATCCACCAATCCTTTTGAGGGTGCATCCTCAGGGACCTCAGAGCTCCACATGAGCTCCATTTACGAAAGGAACCACTCCCATCAGCATGGTGGGCCGGAGAACAGACTTGGGAGCAGTTGGGATCTACACAGAGCAGCATTTGTGTTTGTTCATTGACAGCTGGTTTGTTTTTCTCCTCTCTGGTCTTGTGTGCTCCCACTAAGCACACAATTCTCCCACTGATCTACATTCTGATTATACCTGTACCTTCAATCTGGCACTGCACTCAAATTTCTCAAAAGGTATATTTCACATGTGTGAATGAATTAGAAACTACTTCTCCATCTTTTAATTTTTTTTTAATTTTATTTTTATTTTAAAATTTTTTTCTCAGCTGGGCGTGGTGGCACATACCTTTAAGCTCAGCCCTCAGGAGGCAGAGACAGGCTGATGTCTGTGAGATCCAGGCCAGCCTGGTCTACAAAGTGAGTCCAGGACAACCAAGGCTACACAGAGAAACCCTGTTTCGAAAAACAAAAACAAAACAAATAACAAAAAACAAAAACAAAAACCAAAAGAAAAAAAGAAGAGTTTTTTTTTTCCCCTGAGACAAAGTCTTGTGTAGCCCAGGCTGGCCTGAAAGTTATCTAGTAGAGGACGTCCTTGAACTTCTAATCTTTCTGCCAGCACCAAAAAGGCTAAAATTAGAGGTGTGCACCAAACTCAGTTTAAGTGGTGCTGAGGACCAAGCCCATAGCTTTGTGTATACTAGTCAAGGATGGTACCAAATAACTTAAATCTCCAGCCCAACGCTGTATCTTTGAACTCAGAGGTATATAAATAAAAGACATAAATACAATTTAAAAAACTGCCAGGTGCGGTGGTACACACCTTTAATCCTAGCACTCAGGAGGCTAAGGCAGGCAGACAACTATGAGTTCAAGGCCAGCCTGGTCTACAAAAAGAGTCCAGGACAGCCAAGGCTGCACAGAGAAACCCTGTCTTGAAAAAACAAACAAACAAACAAAAAACAGATATTTGATACCAAACCAAATATAAAAAATAAATAAAAATTTACAAGGCTACACAGAGGAACACTGTCTCGGAAAAACCAAAAAAAAAAAAAAAAAAAAAAACCTTGTGCCATAAAGCATCAAGATATCAAGACTGCATAGCTATAGGTTTTTAACACTTTCAGCCATTTAATATGAATGCATAATTTTTATATATTCCAATCATAAGCCAGAATAAATTTATATTCTTATAAGATACAATTTAGATAATATGCTAACGTCTTTGCAAAAATGCAACTTACGTTGCTGTTGGCATACAACTTCAGCATGCAGCCTTTTCAGACACTCATCAGTGGTGCTCTCCGCTTTGTGTCAGGGTTTTCAAATCCATTATTAATTAGACAGGAACTGATGGATGAGAGAGGAAAAGACACGAATATTTATTAAAAATAAGCACACCTCGTTTTTTACTTCATTTCCTGGGTTCTTGGATCTGTAATCCAATTAGTATTAGGCTATGGAATATGGAAAATAATCTTCAACTCACGACTCCATTACAGGTTCTTTCTAGTGACCCAGGCATCTTCTTCCTCTCTATCACACCACCTTCTAGTCAAGACATTTTTTAAAAAGCTTTTAATTGAGAGAAAGGGATCATTTTAGCTTCATTGTAGGTTATTAAGAGTAATGCTGAGCTAATGAATTGTGGCATCCAATGGAGGAGGGCCGGAAGAGGGAACCTGGGTGAGCAATTAAATACAGGCCCAGGGGGGCTCAAGGGAAGCTGTGAACTCGGTCTTTATCATGGACTCTGTTTCTGTGAACATTGGTCAAAACTTCCTCAAATGCACAAATTAATCACATGCCTTTGATGGCATTGCCCACTGTCAGCTAATAAAACTATGAGAAATGTAGTGCTACATGCAGGTGATGGGGCTTACTGATATAAAAGTGATTATCAGGGCTGGAGAGATGGCTCAGTAGGTAAGAGCACTGTCTGCTCTTCCAAGGGACCCGGGTTCAATTCCCAGCCACCACATGGCAGCTCACAGCTATCTGTAATTCCAGTTCTAATGGCTCTGTCACCCTTACTCTAAAATAAAATTAAATAAATTATTTTTTTAAAAAGTGATTATCAGGTGCCTGGGATTTGTGTTGTTTTCCGTCTCTCTCTCTCTCTCTCTCTCTCTCTCTCTCTCTCTCTCTCTCTCTCTCTCTCTCTCTCTCTCTCTCTCTGTGTGTGTGTGTGTGTGTGTGTGTGTGTGTGTGTGTGAAACTGCTTTTGCCATTTTGAGTTCACTTTGCCAATAAGGTCAATTAGAAATGTTGGGGACCCTTAGGAAAGGCAAGCGTGACCCTCTGTATGGCATTTAGCTTGCTTTGCTTTAAAGCTGAAACCTACAGCTGTCACTACAAGGCCTAAGAGGCTGAGAGTGGTGGTAGGTACACACCTTAAATTCCAGCACTCAGGAGGCACAAACTTTGTGACCAGCCTGGTCTACATCGCTAGTTCCAAAATAGACAGAGCTGTATAGAGAAAGTTTGTCTCAAAAAAAGAGAAGGGAAAAAAAAAAAAGAGAGAGAGAGAAGGGGAGGGGGAGGGAGAGGGAAAAAAAGAGGGCAAGAACGCTAAGGCTTCAGCTTGCTACTCAGCACAGTTGAATGAGCCTCATCCCCAAAAAGCAAAGGGTCTTCAACAGTTAGTCTCCTTTGTCTGTCTGGAGCCACCATGTCTCCTAAGACAAGGCTCTGGGCAGGCTTGTTCAGGATGGCGTAGATTACGTCAGTTGTGGTTGAAGATCCCCCAGTGGTATTCGGCACCATTCCATGCTAGGGTCCCACATTGAATAAAAAAAAGACAAGGAGCCGGGCGGTAATAGCTCACGGCTTTAATCCCATCACTTGGGAGGCAGAGGCAAGCAGATCTCTGTGAGTTCCAGGCCAGCCTGTTCCACAAAGCAAGTCCAGGACAGTCAAGACTACACAAAGAAACCCAAAGGAAACCACAAAAGGAGACAAGGACAAGCATCATTACTCTCTGCTTCATAACTATGAAAACAGTGTGTCCTCAAGCTCCTGCTGCTAGGACGGTCCCATGTAATGGAGTGTACCTTCAAAATAAGAGCCTTGGGTTGGTTTTATCAGGTACTTTGTAGCAGAGAAGAAACAAGAAACTAGTATGGGACCTTAACATTAAGATAAAAGACTTGGGGCCAGGGTGATGGCCTTTAATCATAGCATTCAAGAGGCAGAGGCAGGTGGATCACTGTGAGTTCCAGACCAGCTGGTCTACAAAGCGAATCCAGGACAGTCAAGATAACACAGAGAAACCCTGTCTCAACAAAACAAAAACAAAAAACAAAAAAGACTTGTTGAAACCATGTTACTTGCTTTTGAGTATGCAAGTAATATTTTGCTGATATCTTTATCATGTTAGATTTTAATCTTGTTAGTGTATTTGGTGATTATTATTTTAAACCCCAAATGGGCATAATGGGTCACACATACAATCCTGGCATTTAGGAAACTGAAACAGGAGGATTGAGGCCAGCCTGGGCTAACGTCTAGACTCCAAAAATGAGTTTAAAAGAAAAAGAAGCCTAAGTATAGGGACCAGAGAGATGGCTCGGTGGTAAAGAGCACTGACTGCTTTTTCAGAGGACCCAGGTTCAATTCTCAGCACCTACATGGTGGCTCACAGTCATCTGAAAACTCAGTTCCTAGGAACTCTATGCCCTCCTCTGTCCTCTTTGAGTTATCAGGTACACATGTGGTGCACAGACATACATTCAAGCAAAGGACTCGTACCTACACAAAATAAAATAAACATTAGCTTTATTACTTATGACAGTCACTTAACTATTAAGTATCAGTATTGCATATTTTCTCACAATCATTCCTCACATGTAAGTCTTTTCCCTCCATGAAAGGAGAGTGAGATGCCAAACAATTTTTTTCCTTTGTCTTTTTTTTTTTTTTTTTCCTTTATATTCATTTCTTTGATTTTGTGCCTGGTGGTTGTGGTGGTGGTGAAGTCCTGTGGGGGTTTTGACTAGATGTTCCAATCGTCAGGGCCGTTTGAACACTTGGTCTCCATTTGGTGTCACTGTTTGGGTAGGCGCAAGATGGGTGAACTTGCTGGATGAAATATGTCACTTGAGGGCCTTTGAGGTTTAAAAGCCCTGAGCCAGTCCCACTGCTCTCTGCTTCCCGCTTGCAGTTTGAGGTTGAGCTGCTGCTCTTGCTGAGGTGCCCTCACTGCAGCATCATAGACCTAACCCTTTGGAGCTGGAGGACCAGATAACCCCTTGCTTCCGTAAGTTGCCTTGCTCGTGGTGGTTTTTTGTTTGTGTGTTTGTTTTTCTCACAACAATAGAAAAGTACCTAATACCGGAACCATGGTGTTCCATGGAGGTCAGAGGTTAATTTGTGAGAGTTGGGTCCCTCCTTCTACCATGAGTCTCAGGGATCAGTCCCAGGTCATGAAGCTTGTTGGTGAACACCTTTACCCACCGTGGCGGTTTGGATAGGAATGGCCCCATGGACTTATAGATTTGAATGCTTGGTCACCAAGGAGTGACGCTACTAAAATGTGTGGCCTTGTTGGAATAGTGTGGCTTTTGTTGGAGAAACTGTGTCGTGGGGGTGGGGGTGGGGGTGGGGCTTTGAGATTTCAAATGCTCAAGGCCCACTGTCACTCTCTTTCTGCTGCCTGTCGGTCAAGCTGTAGGACCCTTGGCTCCTTCTCCAGCACCATGTCTGCCTGGTGCTGCCATGCTTCCCACCATGATTAGAGTAAACTAAACCATGCCCCAATTAATATTTTTCTTTATAAGAGCTGCCCTCAGCCAGGCAGTGGTGGCACACGCCTTTAATCCCAGCACTCGGCAGGCAGAGGTAGGTGGATCTTTGTGAGTTCAAGGCCAGCCTGGTCTACAAAGTTAGTCTAGGACAGCCAAAGCTACACAGAGAAACACTGTCTCAAAAAAACTAGAAAGAAAGAAAAAAAGAGCTCCCCTCAAGACTGGGTGTGATGGTGCACACCTTTAATGCCAGAACCTGGGAGGCAGAGGCAGGTGGATCTCTGTGAGTTTGAGGCCAGCTTGGTCTACAGAGTGAGTTCCAGGATAGCCAAGGCTATTACATAGAGAAATTCTGTCTTGAACAAAATAAAAAGAGTTGCCCTCCTCATGGTGTTTCTTCCCAGAAATTCTAACTAAGACACCCAGTGAACCAGCTCAATGGCTCCAAACAATGGTTTTTATATTGACTTTCCAATTACCACAATCCCACGGTAGTTTGACATGTGCATCAGGTAGCGTTAGCCTAGAAAACAGTCATCAACCACGGCCTCCATGCATGCACACGTATGTGTACTTGTACACACATCGCAGTCAAAGAATAGTTTAACACACTGAGGCAGAAAATATCTTTCTAAATTTATTTTTATTTCATGTTCATTGGTGTTTTGCCTGCAGTATGTCTGTGTGAGGGTACCAAGATCCCCTGGAAATGGGGTTATAGAAAGTTATAAGCTGCCATGTGAGTGCTGGGAATTGAACCTAGGTCCTTGGAAGAGCAATCAATGCTTTTAACCACTGAGCCGTCTCTTCAGCCCCAGGAGAAAATATCTTAATCTTATCAACTCTGTCATAAGAACCATCAGTATATTTTGTATACTTTTATATCACTCTAACCAGAGGTTTAAGTCTACTATATTTGGGAGTTAGAGAGATGTCACGTGATTAAGGGCACCACAGCTATTACAGAGCGTCACCATTTGCAACCCAGATCCCATGTAAGATGGCTTACAGCTGCCTGTAACTCTAGCTCCAAGGAATCCTCTGACTTCCTTGGGAACCTGCATGCAAATGTACATCCAAATACATGTGCACACACATACAATTAAAATCTCTTTAAAATGAGCACTGTATTTAGAATATTAAAGGGTTTTTTCTTCCCCCTTTCACTAAAAAGCCTTCACAGAGATAGGCTCGTGTAACTTGGGTAAACTGATGCTTGACTGTGCCTCATATATGAGCTGGAAAAACTGCACCATCCCAGCTATGTTTACTTGGTTTAGCTTCCTAGAAAGTGAGTGTAAGCCAGTGGTTTGGCACAGTGTTGAGGAGTTTTGCTTGGAATGTGGCATCAGTTTAGGGTCGAGGGGTGGCTCTCACTACACTTCTCTCTACAGGCAGCATTCAGGCCTTCCCACTAGGAATGTGGAAGTGGGATAGAGCTATGCAGCTTCAGTTTCCCTAACAACAGGGGATAGACACATAGAACATCCCAGAAGTTGGGCCAGGTGCCGTGGCACATGCCTTTAATCTCAGCACTCGGGAGGCAGATCTCTGTGAGTTCGAGACCAGCATGGTCAACAAAGTGAGTCCAGGACAGCCAAGGCTACACAGAGAAACCCTGTCTCAAAACACACACACACACACACACACACACACACACACACACACACACACGAAAAAAAAGAAAAGAAAGTTCCAGGATAGCTAGCCTGGGTCACAGGGCTACAAGTGAGACCCAATAACAACAAAAGGAGGAGGAAGAGAAGAAGAATAAAATTAATGTAAGTAAATTGACTGTTTTTAAGGAGGTATAAGATTTGTAGATGAAAACGGGGGATCACGTTTGATCTATCTGATGTGAGGAAAGCTTCTGCTGCCCTCATTGCCTGTATGGAGATATTACTCTTCCTATTGAACGTAAGGTAGACCTACAGAATATGGCACTTAAAGATGTTTTTATTATTTTAAAGATTCATTAACAATAAGACAGGTTAACTCCTGGCAACACCCAGCCTACCTCAAAGAAGATGATGAGCATCAAAGAACCTCCTTATGGAAATGGCTTCAAATGAGGCAAACAAGCCACTGACAGAATTCTGGCGAAAAATGGGCAAGCTTGGATGCAGGCAGAGTCGACGGCCAGACTCTGCCAAGAAAGGGTAAGTAAGTCCACAATAGTTCCTGCCTTGCTACACAGAGACCCTATCTCAAAAAGGAAAAAAAAAAAAAGCTCCTGCCCCACAAATATGTCTGTCAGATATACTGGGCCAGAAGACTGGAGATGATGCTCCAATGTTATAGAGAGTTTTGGTTGACTATTCAGGCAGCAATCTCTCTCTCTCTCTCTCTCTCTCTCTCTCTCTCTCTCTCTCTCTCTCTCTCTCTCTCTTTCACTTTGGAAGCTGCTAACCTGAACTTCCTGTTTATTCAGGTAATTAATTTTATTCCTTCTCAAGTCTCTGATGTGGTTGAAGACCTGATAATTTAGTTTTACAGTTAAGCTCAGTTGTTTTGGGGTTAAGATGTTTTTGGGTCTAGGTAGATGTTCTTAGGTTGATAGAGAGGAGATATGAGAGATATTGATTTACATCCAGAATAGGAAAGCTGTTTTCTTCAAGGTTACCAATTACAAATAGGCAAAACACTATGAATAATTCCTATTGCTTCATGGTTCTTCTTGCTGTATATAGTTTATTATATTTATACACACATATATGAATATATGTGAAAAAAGAATTAACTTAAAAATGTTTAAATGAAAATAAAAGAAAGAAAATAAAGTTATAGTAAAAGTGTGATGGTACATGCTTGTAATCCTAGTCTTGAAAAAGACAGGAAGGTGGCCACAAGTTGGTGGCAGCCTCTTTCACAAAGTGATTTCCAGGCCTATCTGGACTACAGGATAAGACCCTGTCTCTAAACAAAACAGGAGGGCTGGAGAGATGGCTCAGCCATTAAAGGCTAGGCTCACAACCAAAATAAAACAGGAATCTTTTTGCGGGGTTATTTGAGATAAGGTTTCTCTGTGTAGCCTTGGCTGTCTTGGACTCACTTTGTAGACCAGGCTGGCCTTGCCCTCAAGAAGATCTGCCTGCCTCTGCCTCCTGAGTGCTGGGACTACAGGTGTGTGCCATCACGCCCAGCCAAAACAGGAATTTTATCCCAAATTGATGATTCAATGAATTCTTCATTTTGCTAACTTCTAAAAAATAAACTGTTCTCCCTTCCTCCACTAGCAAATGAAGTAGAACGATTATCTGCCAACTTTGAGGCAATTTTAAAAATATTAGCACCTGTTCTACCATCAAATAAAATATACTCTAATTTTCACTTGTGGGGAAAAAATAAGAGTGTCACATATCACTTGGGAGGCAGAGGCAGGCGGATCGCTGTGAGTTCGAGGCCAGCCTGGTCTACAAAGTGAGTCCAGGACAGCCAAAGCCATACAGAGAAACCCTGTTTCAGAAAAAAAAAAAAAAAAAAAAAAAAAAAAAAAGAGTGTCACATGTAACTGAGAATTACTATTTGGCACAATATCAGATTAGCAATATTTTAAAATGAGAATGTTTTGCATATTGAATTTAGGCTTTCTTGGGTTAAAAAAATTCATAAGTTTGCTGTGTCTCAGGCTCACTACCGTATTCATCCATCCATTCCTTTTGCTGTTGTTTTTGAGGCCGGGTCTCTCTGTGCAGCCCTGAGTGTCCTAGAATTCCCTCCAGTCTGGCCTCGAACTCACAGAGATCCACCTGCCTCCGCCTCCGAGTGCTGGCATCAAAGGCGTGCGCCACCAGTGCTCAGCCCATTCACCCATTCTTCTTTATTCATTCACCCCAGATGTATTTGTTGAGCTTACTACAAGCTAGGCACAGTATAGGAACAACAGCAGGGAAAAAATGTTTAAAGATAGACAAGCTGGGCACAGTGGCATGTATCCATGATGCAGAAGTTCAAAGCTAATGAAAGCATTTTTTTAAAATATCGTTTTCAGGCCACGCAGCCGCCCAGAGTGGTGGTCCCTCACACTCGCGCAGCTACCTACCCGGTCTCTGCCTGAGCTCACCCCTCAGAAAGCCCGCGGCACCATGTCTTTGCCTCCAGAAGAAAAGCTGGACACCTGGCCGCCGTGAAAGCTGCTGGAATGTGGATTGTGAAAAAAAAAAAAAAAACAACACCCACATACTGGAGACGGAGAGGAAGAGAAAGACAAAGATGAGCAAGAATGGGAAAGCACCAGCTCACCTAAACCAACAGTGCGTCCTTGCCCCAGATGATGAAGACCTCCCACCAGCGGCTGCACAGGTAGCCCAGAAGCCACACGCCTCCCTAGACAAACACATTTCTCTAAGAATGCAGTATATCCAACAGCCTCGCAAGTGACCCGCACCCGGGCCAGGCAGCCTCCCAGGATGCTTCCCTGACCAAAAGACCTCATGCTTTCCACGAGGCTTACTAAATCCAGAAACTTAAGACAAAGCAAAGTGGCTGTTCGTTGATTCAGACTCCCATATTTAAAACTAGAAGCTCAGAACCCAAACTTTGTTTCTAAGAGTCCTCGCTGCGTGTCACTTGTACCTCCCCACCCCCCAAGAAGCGCCATTAGCAGAACTTGGCAAGTCCTGAATAAAAGACAGTCCTTCACACTAAAAAAATAAAAGCTTTTATTCTCCTGAGGTAGTTGTTGTCTCCGAAGCTTACTATCTCTAGTCCTGGAAGCTTCTAGCCTCCATGCAATCTAATCTAGGCCTAGAATGTTCTCAGCCTTTGAGATTTACTGCTGAATAAGCTCATCCTATCCTTTCTAGTTCTTTCTGAACTTTGGCTGGCTGGTTCAACTCAGCTGTTCTAGATCAAAACTCCTCTCCAAGCTGACTGATGCAATCTGGCTTCTCTTCGCTTCTGACTGATTGCTCTGGTCGGCCTCATAAGAACTTTTGACAATCCGTTCTCATCTTCTGGCTCCTTCTCATTCTCTGGCTTGTTCTGTCCTCACTTGCTTCTGTTCTCTCTTCCACCTGTCTCTGTAAGACTCTCCCAGTAAAACCCCCTCTGAATTCCACAAACTGAACTGCCACAAACTCAACTCCACTGCACTGCCTCTCCACTCGCTGACTCACCTGCCTGAACAGAACTGACTAGAACTCAGAGATCTGCATGCCTCTGTCTCCTGAGTGCTAAGATTAAATGCATGTACCACCATGCCTGGACCTGTGCTTTTCTTTCTCTGAAACCTGCTCTATACCAGGCTGGGCTTGAACTCAGAGATTTGCTTGCCTCTGTCTGTCTCCTGAGATTAAAGGTGTGTCTGTTTTCCAGTTGGATCACACAGTCTTTGGATGATCTCTTGCCAGAGCAGCCACTTTCTGAATTAAAATTCCTCTACATATGTGTTTTTAAAATATTTTTTATTTTAAAATATGTATTATTTTTATTATTTTTAAACTATCTGTAGGTGTGTGTCTGTTATGCATATGGGTATGTACGCATGAGTGCAGTCTGAGGAAGCTAAAGGAATCATTGTCCATGGAGCTAGAGTTACAGACAGTTGTGAGCCTCCTGACCGGGGTGCTGGGAACTGAACTCAAGTCCCCTTGAAGAACAGTAAGTTACCCTTTACCACTGACCATATCTCTAGCTCCATAAGATCCTATCTTAAAAAATAAATAAATAAAATAGGTGCACAGCTATCCTTTTGAGTTGCTAGCATTGCAGGTATGGAGGTGTCCACAATGTTACCTTAAAGCATGACCCATCACCAGCCCTGCTGGCATGAGGCCACAGCTACAACTACTCCCAGAGGCTAGAGCAGGAGATCATCTGAGCCCAGGACTTAGAGACCAGCCAGAGTGACATGGGAGACTTCTCAAAGCCCAGAACCACAAGCACTTCCTATAGAACTTTCACTCCGTTTTTAGTACATCTCCCAGTACCCATTATGAAATCATTTGGAACCGATTCACTCAATGCAGTTTCACATAGTTGTAGGATGCTTCACAGAGATCAAATGCCCACTGGCGGATCCCAGCTCTCTGCCTATTCTCTCTTAAAAGTAGTTATTTTTTTCTCCTTGGTTTTCTTTAGATCTGAATGTTTTCAGTGTCAACACGGTAGGATCATGTCTTGTATGTGCTTGCTTCTTCTGGAACATGTCCAGTATGTTGAAGAGCATTTCAGCTGGTTCATCTTATCATTCGTGGATGAGAAGCATTCGTCGGCTACCCAAACCTGTTATTTCCCAGCAGGAAGTACTAGGTCATCGGCTCTTCTTGGTCCACAAGGCACAAATTATCTAACTATGGAGAGAAGAAGGTTTGCTGTGTATCCAGCTAGCATCTAATTTTTACCCTCTGCCTCTATTTATTCTACGGAAAAACAAAATTGAAAAGGCTTAAAGAAATGGGGATAGTTCCCTGTAGGAGTCAGATCTGTTGACACTACCTCCTCTGACTGGGCGCGGAAGAGGAGATGACCTGTGGACCCATGTACGTGAGACATGCTCACACGCATCCTCATTCACAATCTCTTCCCACTAAAACAATGGTTCTCAGCCTTCCTTATGCTTCAGCCTGTTAACCCAGTTCCTCAGGTTGTGGAGACCCCACACCATAAAATGATTTTTGTTGCTACCTCATAAGTGCAATTTTGCTACTGTTGTGAGTCATGATGTAAATATCTGTGTGTTCTGATGGTCTCTAAGTGACACCCCTGCCCTTCCATGGAAAGAGTCATTCAACACTGTCCCTCAACCACACACAAAAGGCACCAACAAGTCAAGGGGGCTTGAGGGAGTAAGGGAGAAATGACCCCCAGGCTGCAGCCCACAGTGAAGATTTAAGGCCTAATTTTAACTTTCCCTTTTAGCATCCTCTTCTTTTTTCCTTTACTCTATTTGTTTGTTTTTGTTCTTGTTTTAAAGAAAAAGTTTTTGCTGAACAGGGTTCGCAGACACCTTTAATCCCAGCACTTGGGAGCAGAGTCCAGCAGATCTCTGTGAGTTTGAGGCCAGCCTGGTCTACAGATCGAGTCCCAGGACAGCCAGGGCTACACAGAGAAACCTTATCTTAAAACAAAAAAAAAAAAAAAGAAAAAGAAAGAAAAGAAGAAGAAGAAGAAGAAGAAGAAGAAGAAGAAGAAGAAGAAGAAAAGAGAGAGAGAGAGAGAGAGAGAGAGAGAGAGAGAGAGAGAGAGAGAGAGAGAAAGGAAAAATCCCACAAACATTTGCTGAATCCAAAAATGAACATTAGTTCCTGGAAAGCAGCCACACCTTTGGTTCAAACCTTCTCAAGGCTGGTTGACTGCTCAGAGCTTTGGTGGTGGAGAACTAAGCCTGTTGCCAGCTCAGAGCCTAACTATGGTCTGACTTGGGCTAGCTTTAACACCCGAAAAAGCCATTCCTTGACCTCTTCTGTGTCAAACAATATCCAATGATGGATAAATAAAAGGTTCCTGGAAGCCAGGAATAATTGCACAGACTTTAGTCCCAATACTAAAAGCAGAGGCCATCAGATCTCTGTGTGGTCTGCAAGAGCTGCAAGGCAGCAAGCTACAGACCCTGTATCCCATGGAAAAGAGGGAAGACACTTCTTTACACATATTCACATGACAAAAACAAGAGCCTCTGTCCATGTCCTCAGAGGGCAGCTGAGGCCCCTGGCTGAGATTTCTCTGGTTCCCTCTAATGCATAGTTAATGTTTCCACCAATGCCATTGAAAATCACCTTGACTTATGACTTTCTTTGTTCTGTTACTATAAAACTTAATAAAACTGTTTTCCCATTGATAATAATAAAATTAAAATCTGTGTTTCTGAGTCATGGTCACTCATTTGGTTCCACAATAAATGATCTCTTAGCCCTCTTATGGTGAAAGTTGTATTTTTGCATTAACAGGTACCCCATCATAGCACCGTCATAATAAGCTACTTTTCACAGAAGGAATCATGCAGTTGAGGTACAGGCACACACCCAGAAGTCCCTGCCAACGGTGATTAACTCCTCAGGTAGACTCTGGTGAGTTCTTTGGCCCTCCCTGAATTTGGTGGAAGGTCCATTTGTTTACTCTGAGGTTATTTAAGGATCGTGTTTGATAGATGCCTTTTTGTTTGGGGTTGCTTTCAGAGTATTTGGTTGAAGGTATCTATTTTGTTTGTTTGCTTTGGGGCCATTTCAGTCTAGACATTTGTTTTTGCTCGCTTCCCTGCTTTCAGACCTGGGAAACCATTTTGGGTTAAACTCACCAGCACTCTACTTCCATGCTCCCCAACTCTGCTTCCACCTCCCAGTGTAAGGATCAGGAAAACAGCTGGAGAAAACAAAAGAGGCATTTTATCCTCCAGCTGTTTTGATGTTTGCTTTGTGTGTTAATTCAACTCATCTCTTTTTCTGAGTTTGTACCTTCATTTTTATTTTTTTTTTTAATTTTCTCATTCAACACATTCCAGTCACAGTCTCCCCACCCTCCACGCCCTCCTACACTCCCTTCCCCTCTCCCCCAGATCTCCTCCTCCTCCATTTCCCTTCAGAAAAGAGCAGGCTTCCTAGGGATAGCAACACTGCCTAACAAGTTACAATAAGACTAGGTACAAACCCGCATGTCAGGACTGGGTGATAAAACCCAGAAGGTGGAAAGGGTCCAAAGAGCAGGCAAAAAAAAAAAGTCAGATACCCCCACTTCTCCTGTTAGGAGTCCTGCAAGAACACCAAGCTACACACAACTATAACTGTATGCCGAGGACCTAGTGCAGACCCTGCAAGCTCCCTGACCGCCACTTCAGTCTCTGTGAGTCCCTATGAGCCCTGCTCGGTGACTCTGTGGGCCATGACCTCTGGTGTCCTCAACCCCTCTGATTCCTAGAATTTTTCCTCCCCCTCTTCCGCCGGGTTCCCAGAGCTCTGAGGGGAGGGACACAATCTCCAATTTGGGCTCTCTATACACTTGCATTTTCATTCTTTTTGTTTGTCTGTTTGTTTGTTTTCCGAGACAGGGTTTCTCTATGTAGCCTTGGCTGACCTGAACTCACTTTGTAGACCAGGCTGGCCTCTATTTGCCTGCCTCTGCCTCCCAAGTGCTGGGATTAAGGGCATCATTTTGATATATTGTTTGTGCAAAATATTAAAAAATAAAAATAAAAAACATTAACAATCTGAGGCCATTCCGTTCCTTTAGTACATTTCTATTGTGTGTCAAAATTATTATTTTTGGCACACCCAATTTAAAATGCACACGTGCATGGTTATAAATGTGAATATTTCAGCAGTGTGTTAAAAAGCCTGATAAATACATGCTGCTGTATAAACCTGGCGAGGCGGAACATCTTAAAAACTGTTCAAATGGCCAGGTGTGGTGGCACACACCTTTAATCCCAGCACTCAGGAGGCAGAGATAGGCAGATCGCTGAGTTTGAGGCCAGCTTGGTCTACAAAAGTGAGTCCAGGACAGCCAAAACTACCAGAGAAACCCCGTCTCAAAAAACAAAACAAAACAAAACAACAACAACAACAACAACAACAACAAAAAAAAAGAAAGAAAGAAAGAAAAAAGAAAAGGAAAAACAACAACAACAAAAACTGTTAAAATGATGTCTTCGTGTGTCTGTTAAATGTTCAATAAAACCTCAAAATGCTGCTTGCTTATACAAAGCAACATTCACTAGAGTCATAAGATAGAGATTTCATTAAGCAATAAAATTTAATGTTATATACATGGATTTTGATAAGAATTTCCAAAACTGGTTATAAACATGTACATAAATGTATTTGTATATAACATATATATAAACCAGGTGTGGTGGCGCAGGCCTTTAATCCCAGCACTCGGGAGGCAGAGGCAGGTGGATCTCTGTGAGTTCGAAGTGAGCCTGGTCTACAAAGTGAGTCCAGCACAGCCAAGGCTACACAGAGAAACCCTGTCTCAGAAAAGAAATAACCAAACAAACTAAAACATCTGTATTGTGGTGGCTTGAATGAGAATGCTCCCCCATAAGCCAAGGTGCTTGAGTACTTCACCCTAGTTGGTGGCAGTGTTTCGGGAGAGGCTCAGAAAGTGTGACTTTGCTGGGAGAAGTATGACACTGCATGTGGGCTTTAAAGTTTCTGAAGTCACACACACTCACAATTCACTCTCTGTGCTTTCTGCTCTTAATGAGATGTGAGCCTGTGGCTCTCTCAGCTTCAGGCCCTAGCTGCCTTGTCAGCCACCTGCTACCCTGCTGGCTTCACAGTAACCGGCTTTTGCTACTTTGTGGATTCTTTTTTTCTTCTACCCTTCTCTTCCGTTTTCCCACTCTTTCAATTCCCTAATGCTAGATGTGAAAGAAAAAAGGACAGAGGAAAAGAAAGCCATCCCTGAATGAAGTAAGGGGTTGGGAAAGGGGGCAACATTATCATTAGACTACTTCTTGCTGACTAGGGACGTCAAGCTACTTGGGGTACATTTGATCTTCACTCTCAAGATATCTATTTTCTTCTTGGTGTTATTTTTTCTTTGTATGCAACTAATTAACAAATCGCAACCAACAGCAACCAACAACTAACCAACCAGGAACTCCCAATGACTCTCCCGAACCCTAGCATTTTGTTGTTGTTGTTGTTTTCTGAGACAAGGTTTCTCTGTGTAGCTTTGGCTGTCCTAGACTCACTTTGTAGACCAGACTGGCCTCAAACTCACAGCAATCCACCTGCCTCTGCCTCCCAAGTGCTGGGATTAAAGGCATGTGCCACCATGCCCGGCGACCCTAGCATTTTTATACCCTCTGAAAAGTACCCAGAATTCCGAACATTGCACAATCACAGAAACTATCTGCAGCTCGAAAAATCACACCTCTGCTAGAGCACGAGGCAAATCATAGTCAGCTGCTGCAAAGCAGCCCCATATCCCCATACTTGGGTTTAAAACAAAAACATTCTTATATTATTGTTGTGGGTTGTTTGTTTGTTTCGAGACAGGGTCTCTCTGTGTAGCCTTGGCTGTTCCTGGACTCACTTTGTAGACCAGGAGGGCCTCAAACTCGCGAAGATCTGCCTGCCTCTTCCTCCTGAGCGCTGGGATTAAAGGTGTGCGCCACCACATCCTACTCTGTTGTGTTTTTTTATTTGTTTGTTTTTGTTTGGTTTTTTGTTTTTGTTTTGTTTTGTTTTGTTTTTCAAGACAGGGTTTCTTTGTGTAACCCTGGCTGTCCTGCACTTGCTTTGTAGACAAGGCTGGCCTCAAACTCACAGTGATTCACCTGCCTCTGCCTCCTGAGTGCTGGGATTAAAGCCTGCATCACCATGGCCCGAGGTTTGTTTTGTTTTTTTGAGATAGGGTTTCTCTGTGTAGGCTTGGCTGTCCTGCAACTTGATGTGTAGACCAGGGTGGTCTCCAGCTCAAAGAGATCCACCTGCCTCTGCCTTCAGAGCAATGGGATCAAAGGTGTGTGACGCTGCCGCTGCTGCCACCACCCCCATCTCCACCTCCTGGCTTCTTATAAATTGTTATGCTTGTGATAGCAGCAGAAAGGAGACATTTCTCTTATGATCTCTGCATCTCATAAGATTCAAGTAGGAAAGATGGGGGAGAAAAGTGTTAGCCTCATTTGCAGGAAGCCAAGCAGAAGCAATGAAGTAATACAGTGAAGATAAAGGCACTTGGGGGCTGGGCAGTGGTGTCCCACGCCTTTAATCCCAGCACTCCAGAGGCAGAGGCAGGCAGATCTCTGAGTTTGCCACAAGCCTGGTCTATAGAATGAGTTCCAGGACAGCCCAACCCCTGTCTTAACAAACACAACAAAAACAAACAAACAAAAAGATAGACAGTCCTATATTGAATACTGTATAGCTATTATAAATGGAACAGCATTTTAATAACATATATAATATAGGAAAGATATTAAATAATAAAGAATACAAAATTTAGCCAGGTGTGGTGGAACCCACTTGTAATCCCAGCACTTGGGAGGCAGAGTCAGCAGATCACTGTGAGTTCGAGGCCAGCCTGGTCTACAAAGTGTGTCCAGGACGGCCAATGCTACACAGAGAAACCCTGTCTCAAAAAACCAAAAATAAAATAAAATAAAATATTATAAACAAAAAAGCTAAGTTGTATTAAAAAAAAAAACTACAAGGTACAGGGGCATAGCTCAGTGGTTCATCCAAACATGAGACCTCCATGAGATTCATCTCTACAGTGGAGAGTAAACTCACAAACCCTTCTTTGAGGAGCCTTGCAAGAGGCACTCACTAATTTACTCCAATGTTTAACTCTCCAACCCAAGCTGGCCTCGAACTCACGGCGATCTGCCTGCCTCTTTCTCCCAAGTGCTGGGATTAAAGGTGTGTGCCACCTGGCCTTTCACTCTCCAAGTTTTTGTTTGTTTGTTTGTTTTTCGAGACAGGGTTTCTCTGTGTAGCTTTCGCTGTCCTAGACTCACTTTGTAGACCAGGCTGGCCTCGGACTCACAGAGATCTGCCTGCCTCTGCCTCCCTGAGTGCTGGGGTAGGGTTAAAAGTATATGCCATCGTGCTCAGGTTTAAAAAGCTTTGGTTTGGTTGGTTTTTGGTTTTTTGAGACAGGGTTTCTTGTGTGTAGCCTTGGCTGTCCTGGACTAGCTTTGTAGACCAGGCTGGCCTTGAACTCACAACCATCCGCCTGCCTCTGCCTCTGGAGTCCTGGGATTACAGGTGTGTGCCACCATGCCCGGCTTCTTAAAAAGATATTTTAAATGTATGAACCTGCTCAAGTACATGTGCACCGTGTGTATTGTGCCTACAGAGGCCAGAATAAAGCATCTGATTCCCTGGGGCTAAAGTTACAGCTGGTTGTAAGCCAGCTGGGAACTGAACCTGGGTCTTTTGTAGGAACAGCAAGAGATCTTAAATGTTATGCCATCTCTTTAGCCCCCAATTCTGACTGTTCATTAATGCTTTCCTCTTAGCATATTAGGCCAAATATAGACCTAGTACATTTGGCCACTTGCCTGCATATATTTTTTTTTTAATTTTTTTTAACCTTCAGTTGCAGAAAATTTATCTTAAGCACTGCATCCTTTAGCCATGTTCCTTAGAGGGTCTCCGTGCAGCTCCCTCCCACTGTCACTCAGCCTGTGCTTCTCAGAGAAGTATTTCTGTAGAAAGTGTAAGAAACTCAAAGGGCCCTTTTACTAGCATTTGTGGAATCTCTGACCTCATTTGAAAATTTAAAATTTAAATTCCTTCCTCTCCAAAGCTGTCTCTTTGGAGAGTGCTTATAATCTCACCCCCTTAATTTTTAAAAAACAATAGGTACTCCTCTTCCTAAAGCGTCCCAGACCCCCCAAGGGGAGGGAGGGCTGGACTCTTTCAAAAGTCCCACTTCTCTCCCTTTAGCAAAGATCCTGTGAGTGACAATCATTTGGGACCTCCTTTCTCTGCTTTTTTGTCCAGAATGTGCCACCAGTCATTTCTGTCTCAGCACACGGCTTCTCAGAGTCACCCTGACATTAGAACTGTGAAGAGAGCCGGGCATGGTGGCGCATGTCTTTAAACCTAGCACTCGGGAGGCAGAGGCAGGCGGATCGCCGTGAGTTTGAGGCTAGCCTGGTCTACAAAGTGAGTCCAGGATGGCCAAGGCTACACAGAGAAACCTTGTCTTGAAAAAAAAAAAAAAAAAAAAAAAAACTATGAAGAGAAGCTGGGCCATGGTGGCACACGCATATGTATGTGTGTGTGTGTGTATGTGTGTGTGTGTGTTTCTAAGTGGGGTCTTGTTGTCAGGCAAGTCTGCTTGAGAGAGTAGAAGGCTTGGCATCTGTGAAAGAGATTTCATTTGGTGTCAGTGGGAGCTGGCAGAGCAAGCATTCTTTGGACAAGATCATGGACATCACAAGACCTATGTTACCCTCAAAACTTGCACTGTGCCTATAGTAGGGGTTTAGAGTGGAGTGGAAAAGCAGTCTTAGTAAAACCCAGCGGCAGCCTTCATGTGCCCAACAACTGAGGGGTGGGGGGTTGGGGGGCTGGGGGGAGGCTTTGCTTGAATATGCAATATGCTAAGACCTAATTCCAAGCATATTAGTAAAGGGCTCTTTCTTTCTTTCTTTCTTTCTTTCTTTCTTTCTTTCTTTTTCTTCTTTCTTTTTCTTTCTTTTCTTTTTCTTTCTTTCTTTCTTTCTTCTTTCTTCTTTTTTCTTTCTTTCTTTCTTTCTTTCTTTCTTTCTTTCTTTCTTTCTTTCTTTCTCTCTCTCTCTTTCTTTCTTTCTCTTGGGAGAGAGAGGGCAGGGTCTCCTGGATCCCAGGCTCATACTCTATGTGTAGCCAGAGACAGCCTTGAATCTGTCTTGAATGCCTCCCTCCTTGTGCGATGTGGCACGACCTTCCGTAGTCTTAGGTGGTGCTGGTGGTTGAATCGGCGCTTCAAGCATGCTCGGCAAGCCTCTACCATCCCAGCCACGGTCTCAGCCTAAGTAGAAGCCTATCCTTTGTGCATTATTAGCACTTGAGAGGCAGAGGCAGACGGATCGTTCTGAGTTCAAGGCCAGCCTGGTCTACAAAGGAAGTCCAGGACAGCCAGGGCAATCACCCAGAGAAACCCTGTCTCGGAAAAAAAAATAACAAAACAAACAAACAAACAAACAAAAACAGTCAGGTTGAAGGCCACGTGTGGTAGTTTTTAATCTTGGCACTCTAGAAGCAGAGGCTGGTGAGGGTCTGTAAGTTCCATACCAACCTGGCCTGCACAAATAGCTCCAGGCTGGAAAGGGCAACTTAGTGAGACTCTATCTCAAAACAACAACCAGACAGACAAACAGCTTATGTGAAAAGCCCCCGAGGACACCTGGAGTTGGCCTCTGGCTTCAGGCATGTACCCGAGTGCTTGATGCCCCAACTCTGTGAGACCCTGCCCCACACCCACACAGAGGAGTTCAAGGCCACCATCAAGTACCTGGGGAGTTTGCCGCCAGCTCCGGAAACAGAAGATCCTCACAAAGACAACAACAAAAGAAACAAACAAGCAAACAAAAGACAATAGTGTCTTTAAAATATCATTATTCTAAGCTACAGCTAAAATGCACTTAAGAATTTTATGTTATTGACATTTTAAAAACATTATTTATGTATTTACGCAGCGTGTGCAGGTGTGCATGTGTATGGTGTGCTTGTGTGTGTGTGTATGGTGTATGTGGTGTGTGTGTGTGTGCTTGTGTGTGTGTGTGTATGGTGTATGTGGTGTGTGTGTGTGTGCTTGTTTGTATATGGTGTGCATATGCTGCATGTGCGTGTGTGTATGGTGCATGTAGGTGTGTGTGTGCTTGTGTGTGTGTATGTGTGTGTGTGCTTGTGTATGTATGATGTCTACATGTGTGATTCTGTGTGTGTGTGTGTGTGTGTGTGTGTGTGTGTGTGTGTGTGTGTGTGTAGGTCAGGAGACAACTTGCAAGGCTTTGTTCTCTCCTTCTATCACATAGGCCCCAGAGACTGACTCAGATCATCAGACCTTGCTTTTATCTGCTGAGCTATCTTACCAGCCTCAATAAATTTAAAAGCAGGTAAACTAGTTACAAATTTTTAAGAAAACAAGTTATGCATAATAGCACAGCACTTAAAAATAGATACAATCACACAAATTGTAAGTGAATATTCAAAGTATGCCATTTGGACATCATTTTGGATCACTTTAAAAAAAAAAGTTACTTTTGAAATAAACAGATCCAACATAAAAAACTCCTTAAAGAATTGCAACATTAGATTTGTTAAATTGAAAAAAAAAAAAAAAAGAATTGCAACAATGTCCCTCCTTAAAATTTAACATAAAAAGGCCTAGAAATAATCAAGAAAGAGCCAACAGTGAAATCAAGGCAAATACACTTGGGCCAAATTCTCAGCAAAGAATATGATCATCTCAGAAAGAATATGAGCATTTGGTTCTTTACAAAGTTCCAGAAAATTCCGTTGTACTATAGATTCTTTTTTGCAATCATGCCTGAGGGGATCCAAAATGTCTCAGCTCGGCACTGAGAGGCTGTTGTACACACTGGTGAGAGCAGAGTGGCTGCAGCCTTTGCTTCATTACTACAGTCAGATCCCATCACTAGTGATATGTTCATAAACAAAGCTCATTTTTGAATCGGACATTTTAGAGAGAATTTATTAAAACTAATGTATTGCTAGTAGAAGAGTGGGGTTTGAGGTTACCAAGGAATGTTAAATGTGATTATTGTGACTGCTATTTCATTGCTATGTATACCTCTCTGCAAAGAGGCACTATGCCTTAGCAAAAGCATCCCCGGTGATAGTTTTTCCTCAAGTACAGTGTGCACAAGAGGTTCCTCCCTGTCCAGAGTCAGTCTGTCCCAGCTACAGCGCGCTGCTGCTCGCAGTGTCCTCACCTTGCTCCCGAGCAGCTGGATGACCACTAGAGATGGTGCTCTTCACTGTTGGCAGACTGGAACCTCAGCTAAGGGATCCTCTGCAGGGGAGTCCGTGTGTGTGGCCACCATGAGCCCTGAGTCCACCAGGTAAAGGTAATAGCTGGGGAAATAGGCTGTCAATCACGTCACAGAACATACGTGTTCTCCTGATCACAGCATCCCTCTGATTCAGAAGTCATTTGAAGGTCAGTGAAGTGCAAGAGTGGCCCCACATTCACACCATTCTGTGAGCTTCCTATGCTCCACACAACCCTGCAGCAGATGGCTTGACACGCCAGCGGAAGGATATTTCTTAGACTCAGCAATCCTTCTAGTTAGGGGACTATACTGGACAGCTGCTCCTGTTTCTCTCATAACTGGGACTCATAGTTCAGGACTCGTGGGCGAGAATGAGCCAGATGCCACTGTAGTAATTTGGATCCACGAACAAATACATTTACTACCTGTTCGCTGCAAAGTGTGTACCATTAATCCAGTGGTTTTCAACCATCCAAATGCTGTGACCCTTTAATACAGTTCCTCATGTTGTGGGGACCCCAACCATAAACTTATTTCATTGCTACTTGTTTCTTTGTTTTGTTTTGTTTTTTGTTTTTTTTTTTTGAGACAGGGTTTCTCTGTGTAGCCTTGACTGTCCTGGATTCACGTTTTTGTAGTAGACCAGGCTGGCCTGAAACTCACAGAGATCCGCCTGCCTCTGCCTCCCAAGTACTGGGATTAAAGGCCTGTGCCACCACCGCTCGGCTTCATTGATACTTCTTATTTTTTGTTTTTTAGTTTTGTTTGTTTGTTTGTTTTTGTTTTCGAGACAGGGTCTCTCTCTCTGTAGCCTTGGCTGTCCTGGACTCGCTTTGTAGACCAGGCTGGCTACTTCTTAACTTCAATGTTGTTACTATTATAAATCATAATGTAAATATCTGATAAGGAGGATATCACATATGTAACTACTGGGAAAGGGTTGTCAACCACCAAAGGGGTCATGACCCATAGGCTGAGATCTGCTGCCCTAATCTAAGGTCTCGTCACTAAACTTTTTGTTGTGAGAAAATGCCTAACAGCAACTAAGAAAGAACGCGTTTATTTTAGCTCACGGTTTGAGGGTATAGTTCATCCTATTGGGGAAATCATCACAGGAGGTCTGGTGCGCCAGATGGTCACATGGTGTCCACAACTGGGAAGCAGAAAGCAGCTAGTCTCTTTTTATTCCGTGCAAGATGCTAGCCCATAGCATGGTGCCACATATACTCAGGGCAGTGCTTTTTCCTCAACTAAAATTCCAGGCACCGTCAAGCTGAAAATGAACTTTGTTTGTTTCTTTTGTATTGTTCTATTTTTGAGGCAGAGTCTCACAATGCAACTCTGGCTCCCCTGGAACTCACTCTGTAGACCAGGCTGGCCTTGAACTCACGAAGATCCACCTGCCTCTGCTTCCTGATTGTGGGAATAAAAGCCTGTCTGACAATGAAGATTTAACTATCATAATTACAAAGAAGGCGGTTCCCAATGATTCCATGAATTAGAGTTATCACTGACTCTAAAGTAAAACTTGAATATCCCAAGCCTTGAATTAAGAGACAGAGAAGGGAGTCAATGTCCTGCACAGACAGATAGGGCAGTTGGTCCTGCTGTCAGGGAGAAACTATCCAGCTACCACACAGGAAAGCCAAAAGAACGAAGTTGCAGGATATTTGATCCCACTGTGAACTGTAAACACCCATTTCTTGTTTGATGTGGCTTAGTCCTAGCACACACCTTTAATTCAAGAGCTTTCTGTACACAGGATTTAATAAAGTTAATCCTTGGTCAAGAGGCAGAGCAAGAAACCAGCTGACAGGGATTAACAGAAAGGAAGGACTTTGAGAGACAAGTATTTAAGACAGCATGGAGAAGAAGAGATAGTTCTTTGACCTTGAACTCTTTAACTTTTAGCTTTTGGCTTTTTCCTCTTGGGCTATCAGCTGATCTAGCAAGCATTGTAGCTTTTGGGTTTTGGCCTTTTCCTTTGGGATATGAGGTAAGTAGGAAGGTCAGGTGGGTGCTTTCTCTGCCTCTCCAAGCAAGCATGCTTTCACCCCAGCACCTGGCTCCTGAGTCTTTGTTGGCAAAATCGAACAATTGGGGAATTTTCATTCATTATAATAGCAGGACCTTGTCTGGAGGTTAGGAGATGCACTTGGGTGCTTTTTGGCCTACCATACCCTGGGCTCAAAGTCCATGGTAAATATAATTTAATTTAGGCAGAGCCAGTAACAAACTAGATCCTTCATGAGTGATGTTTGGGTTGTCCTGTCAGGTAAAGAACCATGACTGGCCAGGCGGTGGTGGTGCATGCCTTTAATCCCAGCCCTTGGGAGGCAGAGGCAGTATAAGGCTAGCCTGGTCTACAAAGCCAGTCTAGGATAGCCAAGGCTAACACAGAGAGACACTGTCTCTGGGGGAAAAAAAAAAAAAAAGAACCATGAGGGACTTGTTTTTTGTTGTTGTTGTTGTTTGTTTTTGTTTTTGTTTTGTTTTTGTTTTTGTTTTTAGACAGAGTTTCTCTGTGTAGCTTTGATTGTCCTGAACTCGCTTTGTAGACCAGGCTGATCTCGAACTCACAGTGATCCACCTGCCTCTGCGTCCCCAGTGCTGGGATTAAAGGTGATGCCACCACTGTTCGGCGGGGAGGGACTTGTTGAGGAGCAGCAGGAAGGTTGTGGAAGAAGGCGGATATGAGAACAAACTTCTAACACCTGATACATGGCAGAATTAGGACCACAAATGCTCTAAGTATTTGTTATTTTATTGTGAATGTGTACATGATGTTTTTGTTGTTTCCTTCCTGTATCCCCTTGCCATATAAAATAAGATGTATTAGGTTTGCATTGCAGTGTTTAAGAGTTACTTATAGTATTCAAGTCATAGGCCATGAAAAAGCACGAAGTGCACCAATGGTTCTACCTTAATGTACATGTCTGCTCACGGTTCCACAGAGAATAGCTGTCTGTGTTAGATGAAAGGTGGTCTTGCTGCTGCCTTTGTCTGGAGAGTAAATTTGACTTGAGGTATCGAGTGTGAGTGCTAACTTGATAAGGAGTGGACTGCTTTGATGCATCATCACCTTGCCCAGGCTGTGGTACTCACTTTAGTTATATGATTGTCTAGATGTTTCCAGAACATGGAAGATGTTCAGATGTGGTTAACATTCAAATCAGTAGACTTTGGGGAAAGATTACTCTTCATACTGTGGGTGTTCCTCAAGTATCGAGTCCTCTCTGAATATCTTGATATGCAAATCTTGGGCTTCATAGCTTGTTCATTCTCCATACATGGACATACATATTATATATAAAATGTGTGCACATTCTATTTCCCTTTCTCTGAAGGACTCTGAGAAACAAACATTTGGGTGTTTGGCTTAGTTTTTTTTTTTGTTTTGTTTTGTTTTTTGTTTGTTTTTTTTTTTTAGTTTTTGTTTTTGTTTTTTTTTGTTACTATAATTCTACAGGCTGAGTAATTGATACAGGATAAGTTCTCATCTGGCCCATGTTTCTGAAGGCTGGCAAGTTTAAAATTAAATATTAAATATTAAATTATATGGTGCATTCCTTCTTTCAGATGGAGATGCTGAAGAGTCTCAAGGTGACATAGGGTATCACAAGATGAGACAGAAGCCAGGCGGGGTGGTGCCCACCTGTAATCCCAGCACTCAGGGAGGCAGAGGCAGGTGGATCTCTGTGAGTTCCAGGCCAGCCTGGCTTACAAAACAAGTTTCTGAACAGCTAGGGCTGCATAGGGAAACCCTGTCTTGAAAAACAAAAACAAACAAACAAACAAAAACAACAATAGCAACCACAAGAAGAACAACAAAAAACGCAAGGTGAGACAGAGCAAGCTTGCCTTCTCTAGTCTCCTGTAACGACACTCATGGGCTGATGGGGATTTCGCCCCCATGCCTTGCCTCATGTAACCCTTAATGCCTCTCAAAGGCCTCAGCTCCAAACTCTAGACATGTGAGTTTAGGGATGACAATTTCAGCCTATTGACATACTAGAAATAATTGTCATCATAGGTAATAACATACCTCTGGGCTGCAGAGATGGCTTAGTAGTTAAGAACACTTGCTGCTCTGGCAGGAGAGATCAGGGTTGGTTCCTAGTATCCACACGGGATTCCAGGAGATCCGACACCATCTTCTGAACTCTGGGTACACACATAGTACATGCACATGAATATAGGCAAAGCACATACACATAAGATAAAAATAAAATAAGCATTTTTGAAAAGAACGAATGAACTTAAAGTACCTATGAAGGTGGGATTTTAAAATGCAACCCAGCTGGGTGAAATCCCAGCACTCAGGGAGGCAGAGGCAGGCAGATCTCTGTGAGTTCAAGGCCAGCCTGGTCTACAAAGTGAGTATAGAACAGCCAAGGCTACACGGAGAAACCCTGTCTTGAAAAATCAAAACAACAACCACAAAAATGCAACCCAGATGGTGGGATGTGTGTTCAGCAATGCAAGACGTGGCCAAATACAGCAAACTAAAACAAAGTGTAGTCTAGTTTTCCCAGACTGAAGCTTCTGTGCAGTAGGATAAGACTGTTTTCTCATCTAACATCCCATCAACAAGTCTTGGAGTTGAGATGAGGAAATCCATTGTATTAGTTACATGTCTGTTGCTGTGATTAAAAAAAAAAAAAAACAGCCAGGCGTGGTGGCGCACGCCTGTAATCCCAGCACTCGGGAGGCAGAGGCAGGAGGATCGCTGTGAGTTCGAGGCCAGCCTGGTCTACAAAGTGAGTCTAGGACAGCCAAGGCCACACAGAGAGACCCTGTCTCGAAAAACCAAGAAAAAAAACCAAAAAAAACCCAACAATATGACCAAGGTAAATTATAGAAGGAAGAGCTTTGAGAGGGCTTGTGGATCCCAAAGGGTAAGAGTCTAGCCTGGCATGGACACATGGCAGCAAGCGGCAGGCATGTTGGCAAGAGCAAGAAGCTGGGGGCTTACATATTGAACTGCGAAGTTCCCCCGCCAGTGACACACTTCCTGCAACAAGGTTTTATATATAACTCCTAAACCTCCCAGAGAGTACCACCAACTGGGGACCAACTATTTAAACGCCCAAGAATATGAGGGTACGTGTTTCATTCGAACGATCACACCCACAGTTGCCAGTTGTAGATGGATGTGAAGAAAACAGGGTGACAGCACCCATCTCCTGACCAGTGCTCAGCAAAGACTGCCACCTGCGCTCCCCACCCAGAGCTACTTCATAATGAATAGAGGAATATTTTACCTTGATTACCCAGCAGACTATACATTCTGCATTCCCTTTGTCAATTACATTGAATTTTATAAAACATATATATCATGATATGTATCATCATGGTTTCATTAGCCACAATCAGTCAGTTGATAAATACTTACTGTATGCCTAGCATGTGTTATTAAGAGATGGGAGTTTTGTTTGGATTAATAAGTGGGCAGACACCTCTTCCAGTCCATCTGTGGTAGGTTTGTGCCTTATCTCCTGTGTCTAAGGGTGGCTAGTACACGTTGCTTATTGCAAAAACAGATAGTCTATTAATAACTACTATCAACAGCAAAAACTTTCTTTACTCTTTTTTGGTTTCCTTTTTGTTTTTGTTTTTAGTTTTTGGTTTTCTCCCCCCCCCCCCTTTGGTTTTTCGAGACAGGGTTTCTCTGTGTGGCCTTGGCTGTCCTGGACTTACTCTGTAGACCAGGCTGGCCTCGAACTTACAGCGATCCGCCTGCCTCTGCCTCCTGAGTGCTGGGATTAAAGGTGTGTGCCACCACACCCAGCTCCATTTCTTTTTCTTTTCTGGACTTATTCTACAAGCTTGGTTTAACACTGAATCGTGGAGAGTTAGATTCTATTTCTGCATGAAAACACAACTTTGTAGGGGGCTCAAATTCTCAGAGCTGTCAGCTGAAACATGTGACAAAAAAAAAAAAACAGTGCAAAGAGCTGAGGTCTAGCAGAAGCGTGACCCTGACCCTGGGTTCTAACCCTAGCACCAGAAAAGAAAAGGAGGGTGGGAGGCAGGGAGAAGAGAGAGACAGAGGCAAAGACAGAGAAACACACACACACACACACACACACACACACACACACACACACACACGGGCGGCGGGGGGGGGAGAAAAAGGGGGGTCACACACGTACGATGCATGAGCTTCCTGGAGTACATTTGTGGATAAATAGAACTTATGATTACTTGGCCAATGGCTCTGTCAAGCACAGACTAGAACTGTGAGGCTCAAGGTCACATGACTGCACCATAAAAGAATGCTCAAATTTACCTGCTTGAAGTATGAAAGGGTTCTAGAACTCATGTGACAGGAGAGCAAAAGGGAGGCTATTTAGAGAGAGGAAGATGACCCGCCCAAGATGAAGGGCCATGGGGTGGGGTGGGGGTGGAGGAAAAACAGCAAAGGAGGTGGATGCCTGAAAACAAAGGAGAGTGACACACATATATGAAAAGCCATGATGAAGCCCGTGACATCATACTAACTTTAAAAGCTAATAATGATCTAAAAAGAGATGGCAGGAAGGATTTCAGAGCAAGGAAACCACCAAGTCTTGGGAGGGTAGAATCCAGATGTGATGACAGAAGCGCTTATACCGTAAACGAATCTCATGAAAGGAAGAAGAAATATCTGTGTGATGGTTAGGAAGAGGGTGGGGGCTGGGAGGACTCCAGACAGAGCCAGGGGGGAGATTTTAGACGTGTAAAAACGGTGTTTTCTCTTAAGGCGGAAGATGCTTTAGTTTGCCCAGTAGACACGTTCAAAGTTCTGAAATCATAAGACGTAAGAGTCTGATGGGAAACTGAGTCTCATCATGCTTGTAATAATGTGTCCAGAATGTTTTCATGACAAAGTTCCAGAGATGAACGGTGCAGATGTCTGTACAGCAAGATAAATGCATGAATGCCTCTGGATTGTATACGTAACAATGGCCACCATGGCAGATTTATGCTATGTGTATTCTACCATAATTTTAAAGGTAAAAAAACAAGCCTAAAGAAACATGGCTGAGCCGGTTGGTGGTGGCGCACGCATTTAATCCCAGCACTCGGGAGGCAGAGGCAGGTGGATCCCTGTGAGTTCGAGGCCAGCCTGGTCTACAATGAGAGTCCAGGACAGCCAAGGCTACACAGAGAAACCCTGTCTCAAAAAACCAAAAAAAAAAAAAAAGAAAAAAGAAAAAAGAAAAAAAAAAGAAACATGGCTGAGTTATATTAGATGATGAGTCCATATATATATATATTTGTTGTTGTTTGTTTGTTTGTTTGTTTGTTTTGTTTTTCAAAACAGGGTTTCTCCGTATAACAGCTGTGGTTCTCCTGGAACTCGCTCTGCAGTCCAGGCTGGCCTTGAACTCATAGAGTTCCACCTGCCTCTGCCTCTGAGTGCTGGGGTTAAAGGTGTGCATCACCACCACCCAGCTTAGAGTCTTTTCTACAAGAGGACCCACCAGGGACTGGAGAGATGGCTCAGTGGTTCAGAGCACTTTCTGGTCTCCCAGAGGACCCACCTGATGGCTTACCTAAAGCACCATTCCTCTGAAGAGCCAGCAGGTTAGTCAGAGCAATAGCAACAAGTGCACACAGTAACAGCAATTGTTTAAATCAAATGTAATACATAAAGATAAACTCAGTATTCATCCATCGTGGATGGCCCTGGGCAAATGCCTCATAAAATAAACATGCCATGTGGCTTCACTCAGACCAGAAATCAGAGATTTTCAATGGGCACAGCTCTCTCTTCTGTGTCCTCTTGGACACCAACCTGTTTCCCCAGAGTTAACAACTGTCCTGATATCTGTCACAATCGACTAGTTTCATCTGTCCTTGTGTTTTACATGAATAGAACCATGTGGTAAAATTCGGTTGCTGGATTCTCTTACTCAAGATTTTTTTTTTTTTCCTTTGAGACAGGGTTTCTCTGTGTAGCCTTGGCTGCCCTGGACTTGCTTCGTAGACCAGGCTGGCCTCAAACTCACAGCAATCCACCAACCTCTGCCTCCCAAGTGCTGGGATTAAAGGCATGTGCCACCACTGTCTGGCCTATTCAAGATTTAAAAAAATTTTTTTTCAGGACAGGGCTTCTTTGTGTTGCCTTGGCTGTCCTGGAACTAACTCTGTAGACCAGGCTGGCCTTGAACTCACAGAGTTCTGCCTGCCTCTGCCTCCTGAGTGCTAGAATTAAAGGTGTGGGCCCCTACTGCTCATCTTCAAGATTATTTTTATATGACTCGTGTACTATTGTGTGGAAATAAACTAGTTCATTTTATGACAGTAAAGTATTCAGTTAAATAAGATGCCTATAACCTAGTTATTCCTTTTTTCGAGGCAGAGTTCCTCTGTGTAGCCTTGGCTGTCCAGGACTCGCTTTGTAGACTAGGCTGGCTTTGAACTCACAGCATTCTGCTTGCCTCTGCCTCCCAAGTGCTGGGATTATAGGCATGAGCCACCAGGCCTGGTTAACCTAATTATTCTTATGGTTAATGGCTATATCCATTACATACTTAGGAACGGAGTTATTGAGTCATCATTCATACATGCCCTGCCACAATGGATACCATGTGCTTACTTCTGTAGTTGCTTTTGTGAACCTGGGAGAGCCGGGCCCCAAAATAAGGTGGACTAAAGTCTCATGCAATAGCCAACTTTATTCAGAGTATCAGACAATTTATACTCTGAGGGTTAAGAAGAGTCACTTGAGTAAAGTGTCCAATCATAAGTTCCATGTGATAAAAACATAGAGGCATAGAAATAAATAAGAACCGCTGTGATGAATACTCTGAAGTAAACTCACTTCTATCCTATGTACCTGGGAGGGGCACAAAAGCACATTACAGGACAATCCTGGGTTTTTGAAGAAACTGAGCTCCCAAGACTCTTGGCTTGTTTTCTTGGAGTTTTCTCACAAGTGCTCAGAAATCTCCATGACTCTGTTCTGCCAACCATAAACAGCTTCCACTTTACATCTCAAAGGTTCATTTTTAAATTGTTCCTAGCCGGGCGTGGTGGCACACACCTTTAATCCCAGCACTCAGGAGGCAGAGGCAGGCAGATCGCTGTGAGTTCGAGGCCAGCCTGGTCTACAAAGTGAGTCCAGGATGGCCAAGGCTACACAGAGAGACCTTGTCTCGAAAAAAAAACAATAAATAAATAAATAAATAAATTGTTCCTAATACATAGAAAAAAATTTGAATGTTGATGTGTAATCCAGAGATCTTGTTAAATAGCTTATAGATTATTGAGGATATTTTAAATGTGAACATTCATATCATCTGCATGACAGTTTTACTTTTTCATTACTTATTAAAAAAATTCTCTCTCTCTCTCCTCTGTCTCTGTCTCTCTGTCCTTCTGTCTGTGTGTGTGTGTGTGTGTGTGTGTGTGTGTGTGTAAGCATTCATGTGTAAGTATATGTTTGGAGGCCAGAGTGCAACCTTACCCTGTTTTTTGTATGTTTGTTTCTTTGTCTGTTTTTAGTTTTTCGAGACAGGGTTTCTCTATGTAGGCTTGGCTCTCAGGGACTTGCTTTGTAGACCAGTCTGGCCTTGAATTCACAGCCTCTGTCTCCCAAGTGCTGGGATTAAAGGCATGTGCACCCATGCCCAGCTAGCCTTACCCTGTTTGAGTTAGGGTCTTTTTGCTGTTTGTGGCCTTTGTATATTCCAGGCTAGCTGGCCCTCTAGCTTCTAGGAATTCTCCTGTCTCTGTCTCCCATCTCCTCATAAGAGTGCTAGGAGTACAAATGCATGTCACAGCATCCATGTTTATGTGAATTTTGCAGATTTAAACTCGCGTCCATCCTGACCTTTGCACGACAAGTGTTTTACCCGCTGAGCCTTCTCCCCAGACCCTCATTACTAATTCACATGCATTTTTTTTCTTACATTGGCTGGGGTATGTTGTACAGTGATGAATTCAATGGTAACATGAGGCTTAGTATCTCTAATTTTCTTTCCCAACCCCAAAAGGAAGCTGGAAATAGTTCACTATTAGTATGACACTGTTGCAACCTTTCTGTAAACACATAACATTGTACTGGGGGAACTCCCTACCATCTCATTTTTTAAAATGCCAAATTGTCTTATGTTCAATATAAATTATATGAAGCAGCCAGGTGGTGGTAGCGCATGCCTTTAATTCCAGCACCTAGGAGGCAGAGGCAAGCGGATCTCTGTGAGTTCGAGGCCAGCCTGGTCTGTGTTCCAGGACAGCCAGGGCTACCCAGGGAAACCCTGTCTCGAAAAACAAAACAAAACAACACAAAAACAAAAAGTGCACATATTCTGTGTTATAACTCAGTAAAACTCAAGAAATCATTGTTAACTCTGATCGTCACCCTCTCTCTACTCTGACAACTATTGTGGCAACTTGTATCATGGTGCATTCATTTAGCCCACTCTTACGCTGCGTATACATAGACTGACAGCCATGGTACTGCATAAGCCTTACTTACATTTTACGGCTGAGTATTAGCCCAGTGTGTGAATTCACTGTTCTTTGTTCCTCTGCTTCCCTGGTTCCAGACAGGTTTCCATGTTTGCTCTAGTAAGACTCCATTTACCTTTTGTCTGTTCTTACGAGTATGCTTCCTGCTACTATGTCTTTTGGTGGGCATATGTTCTCACATCTCTTTGAAAAACACCTATGGGAGTTGTTGAGGAGAAGTATGCTGGCTAGTTTTCTGGGGTGCCGCTTGCAGAATCCTGCCAGTGCATCTATGTAGGCCCCCTCTCATCAGCATGCAGCACTTGCGGTGGGCGTGGAAACTGTAACCAGAGTGGCTTTAATTTGCCATCGTTTCTCTGATGACTAATGACTTTGAGAATCTTTTCATGTATTTAATTAGCTATTCACACTCTCCTGTAATGTGGCTTGAGTTTTCTTGTCCCTTTTGTCACACTGTGTTGTTTCTTATGATCAGTTCGGAGATGTTTCTCACTCTAGATGTAACCACCTTGCTTGGTAAGGAAATCCCAAATAAGTTTTCCTGGCGTAGACTTTGTTGTCACTGTTAGTAACATTTTTAATGCCAGGTTTATTGTTTTCTAATAAGAAATTTGAACAGGACGTGGTGGTGCACGCCTTTAATCCTAGCACTTGGGAGGCAGAGGCAGGCGGATCTCTATGAGTTCGAGGCCAGCCTGGTCTACAAAGTGAGTTCAGGGCAGCAAAGGCTACACAGAGAAACTCTTGTCTCCAAAAGCAAAAAAGAAAAGAAAAAAAGAAAAATGAAAAAGAAAGAAAGGAAGAAAAACGTTTTTGAGGGACTGGCTTGGTTAGTTGAGTCCATGTCTTGCTCAGAGCCCAGCATCCAAGCAAAAGCTGATTATAAGAGCCTGCTGCTGTAACCTCAGTGTGGTGTGGGTACTGGGTCAGCGACAGGGATATCTGGAGCTCATTGGCCGTCCACATTGAAGAGCTCTGGGTTCCCTGAGGTGGTAAACCATGTGGAGAAGGTGGTAACTGGTCACAGTGGCCCACTCCTTTAATCCCAGCAGCCAAGAGGCAGGCTGATTTCTCTGAGTTCAAGGCCAGCTTGGCCTACATAGTGAATATAGTCGGGTCTCTATAGTGAGACCCTGTCTAGAAAAACAAAGACTGGGCATGGTGGTGTCTGCCTTTAAATCCCAGCATTCCGGAGGCAGAGGCAGGGGGTGTTCTGAGTTCAAGGGCAGTCTGGTCTACAGAGTGAGTTCCAGGATAGCCAGAACTACACAGAGAAATTCTGTCCGAAAAACAAACCTAACAGTTGACTATAAACTCGCTATAGTCTACAATCTGTTGTATTAATTCACCTGGTTTCTAATGCATGGGTCACCACTCTGCTTAGCTACAGCAGGTTTATAGAAAGTATTGAAACAGGGGTGTAGCCGGGCGTGGTGGCGCACGCCTTTAATCCCAGCACTCGGGAGGCAGAGGCAGGCGGATTGCTGTGAGTTTGAGGCCAGCCTGGTCTACAAAGTGAGTCCAGGATGGCCAAGGCTACACAGAGAAACCCTGTCTTGAAAAACCAAAAAAAAAAAAAAAAAGAAAAAAAAGAAAGAAAGAAAAAGAGAAACAGGGGTGTGTGTGTGTAATTCTAATGGTACTCCTGCTCACCTGCCTTGGCTTCTTTAGGGAATAGATACTTTGATATACACTTTCAAATTATATCAATTTTCATTCAAGAAGCCTATGAAATTCTGAATAGGTTTGTGCTGGGTGAAGAATACCTGAGGCACGCAACTCAAGCAAGGAAAGCGCTAAACTGACTCTGGTTTCAGTCTTTGCTCTTCTAGCTCCATTTTTTTTTTTTTTTCTGGGCCTGGTGGGGCCTGGCTTGTGGAACGAGGGTGTGGTAGAGCTGAGCTGCTCTCCTCTCAGGAGCCAGAAAGCAGAGAGCCACCTGGAGTTAGAAACAGGATACCCTTCATAGGCACTGCTCTTGAGTGACCTATTTCCTCCAGCAAGACCCCATGTCCCATCTCTCTTCCTCTTAATAATACCACCAAAATATGAGACCAATCCCATGATCCAATGGTGTCTTGATTATTGGATGTGCCAGCTGGAGCCTGGGCTGTGAGCACATGATCCTTCTGGGGGACATTTTTTCTTTTTTTCTTTCGAGACAAGGTTTCTCTGTGTAGCCTTGGCTGTCCCGGACTCGCTTTGTAGACCAGCCTGGCCTCGAATTCACAGAGATCTACCTGCCTCTGCCTCCTGAGTGCTGGGATTAAAGGTGTGGGCCACCATACCTGGCTCTGGAGGACATTTTTTATCCAAACCATGCCTGGACTGACTGTAAGACTTATTGGGAAGCCATGTTGCCTTTAAAATGAAACCATGTAGATTTCTATCAGCAGGGCTCTTGGTTTTGTTTTGTTATGGCTTGGTCTTGTTTCATCCAGACAGGGTTTCTCTGTGTAAGCCTTTGGCTGTCCCAGAACTCACTCTGTAGACCAGGCTGGCTTCGAACTCACAGAGATCCGCCTGCCTCTGCCTCATGAGTGCTGGGCTTAAAGCTGTGTACCATTGCTGCTGCTGCCACCACCTCTCAGGGATCAGCAGCAGGGTTTTTTGTTTGTTTGTTTGTTTGTTTGGTTGGTTGGTTGTTTTTTTTTTTTTTTTTTTTTTTTAGTTTTTTCTTTTTGTTTTCCTGAGACAGGCTTTCTCTATGTAGCACCTCGGTTGGTCTGGACTCTCTTTGTAGACAAGACTGGCCTCAAACTGGCAGAGATCTGCCTACCTCTGCTTCCAGGAGTGTCACCACACCCGGCGATCAGCAGTTTTTTGTTTTGTAAATCTAAAGGTTTTTTGTACATTTTCTAGTAAATTTATTCCTAAGTGTCTTTGTCCTTGTCCGGTCCATTTTGTAATAGTTTCTTCTTCTTATACAGAAGTTCAACTGACCTCTATGTTTGATCTCTCAAAATTCAATTCACTTTAGTGATTCGTTAAGTGCTTGTGGGTTTGTATGTATCCTCCCATGCCATCATCGGATAAAGATGGTTCTAGTCCCTTCTGCTTTCCCAACTCACTGGCCTGGATTTTTGGAGATGTGGAATCACTTGCCTGCATTTCCACAGACAGTGTCAGGGTTGAAAATCACCATGGCCTGATTCCAAAACCATGAAAGGACTGTTGGGATATTATGGATTTGTTTAAGCAGTGAGAAAGATACAGCTAGAAAAGTCGGGTCCTGTGAAGGAAAGTCTTAATGTAAACAGTTTGAATTGTATCTTGTAGATAATGTGGGATCGTTAAATGCTTTTAAGTGCAGAAGTAACAATAAAAGTGAGAAGATAAATCTTGTGGGTGTGCTGTTCATTCATTCATTCATTTCGTGAGCACTTGGGAAACATCTGTTATGTGGTAGGAATTGTTATGGGTGCAGGAAGATGAAGGTGAGGATCCCTTGTTGCTTGGTATTGGAGACCTTAAGATACAAAGAACAGGATCTTAGCCCAGTCTGTCAGCCATGAACAAAGGCAGCTTTATGACATTGTATATATTATTGCGTAACTCTGAACTACAGTTTCCTCATCTGTAAAATTGTAATAATACATATAACCACCCCTTCCATTAGAGATAAGAATGTGTGGAATATGCTTGGCTCGTATTTGTTTTTGAAGGGTTTTGAAGAAATCAAATGCTTTTATTCAGTAATCAAATCAGTACCTAACTCTGTCTGCTTCTTACTTCTGCTTATTACGCTGTGATAGTTATAGTTTTGTTTGTTTTTTGGCTTTTTGAGACAACATCTCAGGTAGCCAGGATGGCCTCTGGCAGACACCCTTGAGTGCCTGATTTTCTTGTTTCTAGCTTTCCAGTCCTGGGATCACAGGCACACCGACACCACACCCAGACTGTTTACTTCTTGTTGTTTTGGTTTTTGGAGATAGAATTTCCATGCTGTGGCTTGGCTGCGCCTTAAACTCAGAGATCCACCTGTTTCTGCCTCTTGAGTGCTAGGATTAAAGGCATGCACCACAGTACACCCAGCCTTACATATTTTAGATCTGCATTAAAAATACATATATACTATTTATATTATTCTGTTTCAGTCCTTGACAATTGTACCCATGAAGAAACTGTGTTTGGTGATGGCTTTATAGTCAGACAATATGTAGTCTACTTCATTTTTTTTTTCCTTCTTAATTATGGTAGAGTCTATTTCGTGTTTATTTACTTACCTTATGTAGCCTTTTACAATTCTATTTTACCCTCATCACAACAGTTTGCATGCTAAGAAACTAGCATAGGACACTAAAGAATCTTTCATTTTTATGTATGGAAAAAGTGAGCCTGGAGGGTGTCGCATACCTACATTCTAGCACTCAGGAGGCAGAATCAGGTTGATCTCTGTGAGTGCAAGGCCAGCCTGGAATAAAAAAGGTGAGTACCTTGAAAAACTTGAACATGGAAGGGAAACAGACAAAAATAGAAATGTTTTTCTTGATTTGGTGCAGTAGTGTATGCCTGTAATCTCAGCTCTTGGGAGCCTGAGCTAGCTTAAGGCAAGCCTGGCCTATATGACACCTTGTTGTTAACAACAACAGAAGCTCTAAATAACAGGGAACTTGCTCAGTACCTAGGGAGCCAGCTTTAAGTGTGAGGACTGGAGTTGGTGTCCCCAGGACTTGTGGAAATGTTAAGTGAGTGTGCTGGCCGGCCTGCAATTCTAGTACTTGGAAGGCAGAGACAGGCTAGCTAAACCAGACATATCCGCGAGCTCTGGCCTCAACTGAGAGGCCCAGCTTCAATAAATCATGTGGAGTGTGATTGAGCAATTTAGCCAAACTCCTGCTGCTGGGCTTTCATACATCTGTGTGTGCACCCTCACCTGTGTGAGCATAAATACATGTGCACATCTTATAGACAGAAGGGAAAGAATCTAAAGAAAAGGATGTGTCCACTGGTAAAGGTTCTTGCTATGGTGCTCTGAGCGGACTCCACAGGATCACGTGGGATAAAGAGAGAACCAACTTGTCCTTGATCTCCAAACACATATACACGCCCTATTCCCAGCAACACACAGCACGAAGAAGAAATGTTTGTCTTTTCTTATTTTTTTTAAAAGTGATTTTATGTGCATTGGTGTTTTGCCTGCATGTGTATTTGTATGAAGGTGTCAGATCCCCTAGAACTGGAGTTACAGACAGTTGTGAGCTGCCATAAAGGGAACTGGGAATTGGACCCGGGTCCTCTGGAAGAACAGCCAGTGCTCTTAACCACTGAGCTATCTCTCCAGCCCACTACTGATTTTCTTTAGTGAATTGTTAAATGGACAATTTACCATATTCTTTACTTCTTTGCTAGTTATGTTGTATTTATGATCCTGCTGTTGTATTTTTTGGGGTGTGTATGTCTTTCCTTGATTCATTCACCCATGACCTGGCAGCTCTCTGTTTCTAAATTTCTTTCTTTTTTTTCTTTTTTTTTCCCCAGGAGACAGGGTTTCTCTGTGTAGGCTTGGCTGTCCTAGACTCGCTTTGTAGACCAGGCTGGCCTCGGACTCACAACGATCCGCCTGCCTCTGCCTCCTGAGTGCTGGGATTAAAGGCGTGCGCCACCACGCCCGGCTCTCTGTTTCTAAATTTCAATGACGTTTCCCCCTTTATAGTGGCACACTGACTTTTTTCCTGATAGGGTAGTTCTTCCAGATGTTCACACTTCTTGTGTCTCTGTTTCCCTCTTCCTTTGTATCACTAAGGTCAGATTATTTACTGCTTTTTTGATCTTTTTACTTATATAGTCACAGTGGTGATTCACTATTAATTATAGCTAACATTTAAAAATTTATATTAAAGGGCCTTGCGTAGTCCAGGCTGGCCTCAAACTTGCTATGTAGGCAAAGATGGCTTTGAACTCACCCAAGTATCTCCACCTCCCCAGCGCTACAATCAGAAATATGTGCTATCATGTCTCGTTGATTATAAGCAGCTCTAATACCCACTTTTGTTGCTGTTGTTTTGTTTTGATTTTTGAGACAGGGTTTCTCTGTGTAGCCTTGGCTGGACTGGACTTGCTTTGTAGACCAGGCTGGCCTCAACTCACAGAGATCTGCCTGCCTCTGCCTCCCCAGTATTTCAATTACAAGTATGTATCACCGTACTCGGTCCCTTAAGCACTTATTTTTGAGGCCTCAGAAATTGATTCTTCAAAACCTGGAAAACTTTTTTTTTTTTTTTTTTTTTTTTTAGAATGTTTTATGATTCGGACATTGGCAAATGTGGTACGAACAAGGACATGAGTAGTGGGACAGATACAGTAACAGCTCCTTTGCTTTTTTCCTGTAGCTTTACTAATCCATGGTCAACTACAATCTTAAAATAGTGAAGATTTTCATAAATAATTGACATCTTTCACATTGCTAGCCATTATGACCATCCTCATGAAATTTCACAATGTCTTCATCTGTCCCACTTTGTATCAAATCCATTCCCTTGTGTGGCCTAGCCTCACCATACATGATTTGGTTACCAAGGCAATCCGTAAAGTGTTCCCTGTAAACAAAACAAGGAAAGTACAGAAAGGTGTGTGTGAGAAAGCCTACAGAAATCTATATAACACTGAGTGTAACTATCACTGTTTTATTGTATTAGTTATAACCTCTTACTGCGACTAATATATAACTTTATCATCGGAATCCAGGTAAAGAAAAAAATATGTATAGAACTTGGTACTCTATATGGTTTCCAGTGTCACTTTTGGGGACTCCAGGGGCTGGGGTAGGCGGGATTCTGGGACCTCGGAGCTTACAGTCTCCTGGATGTATAAGGCACATGCATAAACAAGGCCACATGCTCTGTTCTGTACGAATAGAACACAGTAATATTGCTGTGTTAAAGTGGCACAAGGACTTAACAAACAAGTACAAAAGTAAACAGTCTTCTGCCACCCAGAAGTCATTGTTCAGTGCGAGTGTTGATACATACAGGAAAGATTGTTACTGAGGGCAGCTCAAGGTGAAGGGTATTGATAGATAATAAGGCTGGGTCTAAGACAAGAAACTTAAAAATATAAAAAGCAAAATAAAGAAATGCCGTAGTTACAACTGGTGTGAAGTCCTGACACTATTTCAGAAAGCAAAAGTCACGTGACTCCTCCAGTTTCAACTGCAGCGACTTGGTAACAGCTGGACATGGAACTCATTATGCTACTGTAAGAGTTTTTGGTTTGTTTTATTTTTTTGGAAACTGTCATGTGTCTTGAGCATGCAGTAAGAAGTTGTACTGAGTAATGCAGCAATGAAGTAGGGAGTGGTTCGCACAGACATCACAGGTAGATTTTTTTTTTTTTTTAAGTGTTAATTCTATTGCTACAGAGCATGGATGGACTCTGGACTTCTGCCAAAAAGAATAGAAACCATGAAGAATCTTGCTCATCTAAGTCTGGCAATGGGGGCAGGCCAACCTCCCTGTAAGAATATTATGGGTTAAAAGTGGAGGAAGACAGATCATAAGAACACCCGCCATTTCCTGGTTCTGTTCCCAACTCGGTGAAGGCTTTTGAGTCTTCGAGAAATATAATTGAGCTACTCTTTAAAAAAAAAAAAATTTACAATTTACTGTTAAAACAAACATTCCAAACACCAGACACATTCCTGAAATAAAAAGTGGAAGTACCGGGGCTAGAGAGATGGCTCAGTGGTTAAGAGCTCTGCCTGCTCTTCCAGAGGACCCAGGTTCAATCCCCTAGCACCAACACGGCAGCTCACAATTGTCTATACCTCTGTCCAGTTCCAGAGGATCCAACACTCTCACACAGACCTACATGCAGGCAAAATACCAACGCACATAAAATAAAAAATAAAGAATTAAAAAAAAAAAAGTGGAAGTACCCCATTGCGGACCTTTTTACTACACTCACCAATGCTAACATTTGTTACAGCTTTCCAAATATTTTCTAGCTATAGCCAAGCAGACATATGCTTTTCTTTTTCTTTGTCATAATTTGGAGCTTGAAAACACGATTAAGGAGTACATTTTGCAGTTAATGGACCTGGGTTTAGTACTTCCCCACCTTGTTTACTGTGTGACTCTACAAAAAAATTACTTCTTTAGACTTTAGTGTTTTGTTAAGTATAAAAATAGCAATTACTTCGTAGGGTCTGAAAATTAAAATTTGGAGTATGTGTGAATCACTTAACGCAGTGCCAAGTCCTTACTGTTCAGTAAACGCTATTATTGTCTATAGCAAGTGACCTTTCATAAGAATTAAAGTAAGGAAACGTGTTCCTGTCATATTTTGATAACTTCCGTTAAGCAAACAAATGTTGCTCATTTCTTTCAACTCATTTTATCTAAATGGAAAAAGATTGTTTTCCCAGAATTAAAACCAAACTACATTTAAAGGGGGATTCTCTGTCAACACTCCTCCATGTCTCCTCAATCCCAATACTCCATTGAGGGTTTGATAATGAATTCTCCAATTAAGAAAACAAAACTTTTTTTTTTTTGTCTCGAGGCGTACCAAGAACGCTCCACCCGGTCTTTTTAAACACGGTGCAGCCTTTTTTTTTTTTTTGTCAAGCGTTCGAGGGGTAGCACTCCGGTAAGTTCGCCTCCCTCGGTCACGCCCCTCCACCCCCTCCAGAGACATTAGGGACAGCAACTTGGGAGGCGTATCCACGAAGGAACCGAGGGGACCTGGTGGCCTAGGGGGTGCCTCCCGGAACAGCGGCTGGGTACGAAGCTTGCCCTTAGGTGCGCGCGAGGGGTCTGGCAGACTGCTGGCTGCTAGCAACCCGGCCGGGCCTGAGCGCGCGCAGGAGGCTCCTATTGGGGCGACCCTAGCACTAGGTTCTCCGCGACCTTCTCGCAGCATGGTCCCCACTGTCTGCGACGCGTTGGTCCCTTAGCCTCCACTCCTGGCTCCGGCCAGTCCCCTTCGCTGGCTTTCTTTTGGGCACTGCCCTTTGCCCTCGCATGGAGTCCTCTGTTGACTCTTCCTTCACTTCCAGTCACCCATAGGTCGCGGTCCCTAGACCATAGACACCCATCTTGTCCAACTCTCCGGGCTCTGAAGTCTCGACAGCCTGGGAGATGCTGAGGACCCTGCGGCTGGGGTAGCCCCGGTGCTCGCCGGCCCACGCTCGGGGGCGCGGGACGCAAGTTTCCGCCTCGTCCCCCTGCGCGGTGACAGCGCTCGCTCGGAGGCGGCGGCGGCTGGGAGGCGGAGGGCGGGCCAGCCCGGTGCCCGAGCCCCCTCCCCTGCTCGCGAGCTCGCGCGGTCTGTGTCTCTCTCCGCAAGTGCAGAGCCGCGGAGGAGGAGGAGGAGGCGAAGGAGGAGGAGGAGGGAGCTGGGGGAGGATCTCCATTGAAATAAACAACCAGGCAGCAGTTATTAACACGGGAACATGGCGGCCGCAGCCTGGGCTCCCGCGGCGGCGGCGGCGAAGGTCAGCGCCGACGGCAGCCGGCACCTGACGGCGTGACGGCCCCACCGGTAACTGCGCCTCCCCTGGGGGCCCGCGGGCGGCGGGCGGGGGGCGCCGCGTCCCCACCCGGGCCGCTGCCCTTGGTGCGCGCAGCACGGCGGAGCCGCGCGCCGGCCGGGCGGGCTGTTGTTGTGTGCGGGCACCGCTGCCCGGGCGTGCGGAGCCCGCGACGCGCATCCTCGAGGCGCGGCCGAGCCGGGGACTCGGCGCCTAGGGGGGTGGGGAGGGCGGGAAGACACTGAGTCCCCGGGAGAGAAAGGAGGCGCTCGGGCGCCGGGCGAGAGGGCTCCGGAGACCAGCCCGGGAGCGCGAGGCGGGCGGAGGCTGCAGCCCGCGGCGCCGGCCGAGGTGAGCACCAGGCCGGGAAGCGGCGGCTGTGCCGCGCGGGCCCCTGCAACCGGCCCCCTCGGGGCTGCGCGGCGGAGCCCCGGGCGGGCGTGTGGGGGGTGAAGCCGGGGCTGGCGGGCGCAGCCGTGGCCGGTGCTTTCTTCCCGGGAGGCGTGCGATTGCCGCACGGGTGGGAGCCGAGCTAGGGGGAGGCCGGACCCGGGAAGTGCTGGGGGTGTGTGAAGGTGACGCGGCCGGCAGGGGCGGCGGCGGCGGGGGTTCGGGCGTCTGGGGGGCCGCGGGCCTGGTTGGCTTCGGGGCGGCTGCGTTCGGGCCGCACAGGCCGGGCCGCGGTGGGGGCGGGGAGCCGGGGTCGGGTGGCGGCGGCGCCGCGCTGGGCTCGCCCCTGACTTAACTTTCTGGGTGCGGGCATGTGTGCCGGAGGCGCGCTGGGGCCGCGGCCGGGGGCGGGAGGCGGGCCGCGGGGCCGGGAGGTTCCGGGTTGGCTCGCCAGCGCCCCCTTTTCGGTCCACCCCCCCTCCTGCGGCCCCTGCAGGGACAGGCCCTCGGGGGCCCCCCGCGGGAAGCGGGAGGGGTCCCGGCGGCCGGCGCGCTCAGGTCACGCCCTGGGCCGGGGACCCTCCTCTCGGGGTCCCGGGAGGCTCCCGCGGGGAGGCGGCCAGGGTCGGCGCCGCGGGCTAGAGTGCCCGCACCCCGCCCCTCGGGGGAGTCCTAGAGGCGCCGCGGCCGCGCTCGGGGGTGGCTCGGTCCCTGCTTCCATGGTCCCTCCCTTTCCCCTCCCCCAAGTGGCTTCCGGGGCCTGCGGACTGAGGGGCGGGAATCGGGGACCCGTGCCCCTTACTCGTGGGGAGCGGCGTTGGGCCTCACGCCTAGAGGGCCTGTCACTGGCAGGGGAAACTTTCCCAAACCCGAGCCGGAGCCGGAGCACCCTCCTCCACCACCTCGTCCTCTAATCCCACTCCCACTCCACCTCCTCCGATTCCTTCCCCTCCCACCGACCCGAATCTTGCCGTGCCTGACTGATGGGGCAGTGAGCCAATGGAAGGCGGGAACTGACCTGCCGGGTATCGGTGAGCCAATGGTGGGAGCCAGAGGCAGGAAGGGGGCGGGGTTTCTTCCGACCAGTCAAGGGCTGAGGTGCACGCGGGGCGGGGGAGTCATGGAGACGCCTAGAGCCATCCACTCTGGCGCGTCCCTTAGTCGCCCGCTCCTCGGCTTGTGGAATAGTGTCACTCACAGAATCTGTGACCTGGGGAGACCTGCAGAGGTGCGCGAAGGTTGTGCTTTTCTCCGGTTGCGCGAGAGACGTTGTTTTAGACGTGACAAAGTCTAAAGCCACTTCAGGATGTGGCAGTAACTGGGAGGCCCTGTTTTAAAATGGCATATGTTGGTAGTGATCGCGTTCTGGACCTCAGCACCAGGTGTGCGTGCTAGGGATCTTGGAAGGTCTGCGTTCGTTTCCCTGGGCTTCTGTCCAGCACCGGCACGATGAAATTGAAAGGGCACTCCGAGAGAGAAGGCGTGGGGTGGCCTTATGTCAGGTGATTATTAGGAGTGCTAATGCATTCTTGCTTGGAATGGCTTCACTGGGTCCTTGTTTAATCAAACCACAAATTCCCAAAGCGCACTTGAAAGTTTTTGTGCTTGGTCTGGGTGTGATGTTTTACAAAGTTGCGGTTCATGCTGTGCGTATTTTTTTCTCTTGCTCTTGGGTAAACAAAATGAAGTTATGAACCAAAGCACTACTAAGACAGTAAGCGTGGGTATTTAAAGCGCAAAACTAGCCAAAAAATATTTGTCCGAAGGAAGAAAAGGTCGGAGGTGGGGGTGGGTAAGTACAGCTTTCCAGATTACTCCTATGGAAAAGATTCTTTAAGAAAAATTGTTTCCTTAAACACGGATGAATTGCTCAGTGTGTGGCTTCTGTGATGTGTAAGAAGAGATCAAGAGCTGTCTTTGATTGTTTTAACTTTAGGTCCAGTGAAGTGACTTTTCTGGACTCCTGAGTTTTAGAAAGGGGAAAGGGGGGGGGGCAGGTTCCCTGTGAGGTTCCTAGGTTGCTCAGCGGGAATTCCTGTCTGTTAAAAAGACAGCAGCTGCTGCAGTGCTGTGTGTGTGTGTGTGTGTGTGTGTGTGTGTGTGTGTGTGTTGCATGCTCTCCTATTCTTTGTTGGTGCGGTTAATCTACCAGGACAGCAGCAACATTCCTTTTCCTAACTGGAATCTGTAGTATCTTTGGGAGTTCAAAGAATAAATAGTGTCAAACTAAGAATCCATTCATTTTCGGAACCTGTCACCCATGAATTTAATTTGGGGACTTAAAAAAAATTTTTTTTTTTTTGTGCTTGAAACTCATGCTTCCATACTGGGTTCTCCAGGTTTTATTACTATTGGGTTATTAAGAAAGAATTTGCGAGAGACCATAGTGTAAGGAAACAGTAGTCTGTAATATGGGACTTTCAAATTTATAGTGTAGATTCCCAATCCAGTATAATTTTGAACGTTCATGTAGAAGTAAATTGCATTTTTTCTGTAGCTTTTGAAGTGTTACTTTGGTGACAAATGAGTCAAGTGGAAGATAAAACAAGCATTTATTTCGACTGACAGAAGTAGGGAGTATTGTAAATTAATGAGCAGAATCCAGCAGAATCCAGACACTCCCACCATTAGTTAATTTGGTTACTGAGGGCCACTCTGATACAGGCCCTTTTCTCTTTCCTGAATTCTTAAAAGCAGCCTATTATTTCACTTTGCTGTCTATGAGGATCCTTGGAAATGTTCTTAGGTTAGCAAGCCCTCGAATGCCTGCCTAGGGGAACCTCTGAAGCATATGGAGACATCCAGAAAAAGCTGAGCATTGTCAGCGGTGACTCCATTGTGTGCTCGAGCCGAGCCTCCTTCCTCCTGGGAATTTCCCTCTTAAAAGAGGATTTCTTTGACTTCTAGATGTCAGGGTACCGAGCGAGGCCCAGGCTTCAGTGCAGCTCAGCAATCCTCTATGTGAATTTAATGCTTTTGAGGTACTTAGTAATTAAAAAAAAAAATTTAACCCTTCATTGATTAAATATAATTTAGATGACTTTCAGTGCAAGAGACATTTTACTGGGAATATAAACGGCAGAGGGTTGCATAAAGAATTGATGAGTCTGAGTCCTAAACTTTTGAGGCTCTGGAATCTAGGATCTCTGATTAGGTTTCTATTTTACAATATTCAAGTTAAGGATTCAGTGCCTTAGGTGTTTCAGATACATGGCAGGCTGCTCTGTGACCCACACTTTGACAGCTTGGGTATCTAAGGAAAAAAATTTTTTTTTGTCATATTGGATACAAAAGCTATTATTCTTTGAAGCAGTCATTACATTGTTGGAAAGAAAAAGAGTGAATGAAGAGTGGTGCTTTAAAGTATTTTTAAATAAAGGATTAATTTTCTGATATGCACAGCTGTCTTTGATACCTTGATCATTGTTGTGTCAAGGTTGAAATTATATTTAAGAGTGTAACTGTTTAGTTGTTACGATACAACCAATGTTTAAGACATTATTAGTTTTTTTTAAAATTTAAAATTTTCTGTTTCTACTTTTGTTTGGTGTTCCATGGTTATAGGCTTTGATGATTTAAAAAAAATAATTTATTTTTATTTTTTGTGTTGGAGTGTTTTGCCTGCATGTATGTCTGTGTACCACATGGGTTCCTTGTACTTACTGAGACCAGAAGAGGGTGTTGAATCTCTTGGAAGCGGAGTAAGATGGGCAAGAGCATGTGAGTACTGGGCGCTGTCTGGACCTCTGGAAGGGCAGCCAGTGCTCTTGCCTGCTGAGCCATCTCTCCATACCTGCTATGTTGGTTTTTAGGTGAATAGGATAGAAGAAAGTAAGAAACTACTGCCTTGACATGTTGGATCATGAACTAAGCAAATCAGGGCCTAGTGAAATGATACCTATTTGCATAGCAATAACAGAAGCCCTTTCCTAGCACAAACGCCTTTTACCTCTGTTTCTTCTAATGGAAAAGAGGTTCTTAGTGTTAGGCACCCCCCCCCCTCCCTTTCTCTCTCATCGTACCACTCTCAAAAGCCTCCTAAAGAGCGCCTTCTGGGAAACTTGTAAAGTGCATGTCACAGACCCTTAATTCAGACGCATGAGGAAAACGTGCCTCTTATGGGTTAAATGCCACGTATGCGACGTCTGTGGCTGTTTAGAAGAAGTCTATGTAGAGCCAGGCATGCCTTTATTTAATCCCAGCACTCAGGAGGCAGAGGCAGGCAGATCTCTAAGTGTGAGGCCAGCCTGGTCTACAAAGTGAGTCTAGGACAGCCAAGGCTACACAGAGAAACCCTAAAAGGTTTTATTTATTATGTATACAGTGTTTGAAAGCCAGAAGAGGGCATTAGATCACATTATAGATGGTTGTGAACCACCATGTGGTTGCTGGGAATTGAACTCAGGACCTTTGGAAGAGCAGACAGTGCTCTTAACCTCTGAGCCATCTCTCCAGCCCCGAGAAACCCTATCTTTAAAAACCAAAACAACAACAACAACAACAAAGTCTATGTAATTTTCCCAGCTAATAGTAAAACGGAGGCGTTGGCATCTTACAGGTAAACGAAGTAAGACTGGCTAGCTGGTCTGCAAGTAGAGCACGAAACTTGGCTTCTAGTGTAGAGTTTCTCTGTGGTTACCAATTAATGTCGATCATTCACAACATTTCTGCCTTCCGTGGCTATGGCAATACAATAAGATTTATTTTAGGATAGTGTTCATTTGGTTCCCTGGTTGGAAATTTCTAGCAAACGTAAATGAGCTTTGGAAGTGTCGCAGTACTTCATTTAGCTGGTTTGGAGATTTGGACACAGTGTCCGTCAGTAATCAGGAGGAGGCTGCAAATAGGTTGATGTTAATCACTAGTAGTTAAATGTACTACAAGCCTTCATCTCTGTGTCGGTTGACAGATAGATGGAAATTGAAATTCGCTGTTAATTCTGGTGGGATTTATGCCTCAAACCAGCCAGTTCTACAGTGTTCTGGTCCCTGTGCAGCAGAATCCTTATTTGGGACTTTGGAGGTCTTTTCTCTGCATTCTTTTTTCTTTAGCAATTATTTCATTCACTTATTCCATCGTTATTGATGGAGACTTGACTGCCAAGGCTTTGACAGTGTATTTGGTAGTGAAACCTGCGAGTTACAGAGCCAGGGACTCAAGAGGGTCCACAGACTGGGTGATGGTCTCCCTCCTCCCTTTCTTTCCCTAACACTATGGTGGTAGAGAAGGAAATATTTGCCCTAATTTCAACTTGATTTAGTAATCAGATCTTTCCTTCTATCTGTGTGTATGTAATTTCAGGTATGTAACATCCAGAATTCTACTTGGATTTGGGATTGTGTTATGTTTTTCCTGATAATGGAGTTATTTTTAGAATAAGAAAGTTGTGGGAGCTGGGCGGGGCGGTGGTGGCATAGGCCTTTAATTTCAGCGCTTGGGAGGCAGAGGCAGGCAGATCGCTGTGAGTTCAAGGCCAGCCTGGTCTACAAAGTGAGTCCAGGACAGCCAAGGCTACACAGAGAAACCCTGTTTCGGAAAAAAAAAAAAAAAAAGAAAAAGAAAAGAAAAAAGAAAAAGAAAGTTGTGGGGCTTAGGGGATGCTTCAGACAGAAGCATGTCTACACTGCAGGCTCAAGGACTTGGGTTTGAATTTCTAGTACCCATGTAGAAACCTGGCAAGGTTTATCTGAAATCTTAGTGCTGGCGAGCAGAGGCCTGGAGCTCACTAGCCAACAAGCCTACTCAGCTGTGGGCTTTGGGCGCGGAGAGAGACCCTGCTTTTTGTTTCTGTTTGATGAGATGGAGAACAAAGTGGAAGACACCCAACTTGGAGTGCTGGCCTTTACATGCACACATGATACATACTTTCAGCCACCATCCCCAGGTTGTTTGAATGTTCCCTTGATAGATGAGCTAATAATTAAGTAGGTTTCCTTTTTATAAAATACCGATACATGACGACCAGTTCAATTTCACTTGGTTTCAAGCTAAGTTGCTGCCTCTGTGAGCACTGTGTGGTATGGTCAGAGTGGTCCTCTGCAGCTGGTAGGATGTGACAGGGTGGGCTGGCAAGTGGCTCCCCCACCTCTGTGCCCCTCCCCTCCCCTGGGCCTTTCCCTCTCTCTGGGTTGAGCTCTGTGCCCTCATGTGAAGGTGTTTTGCTCTGTTTGTGGGTCTTTTAAATGCAGCTCATTTCTGTCTAGCGCCGCAGTGTCTGTGGATGGAGTGTAACAGGGTGGTGCCGCCCCCTCCTAGGCTTTTCCATGAGTGTACCATCCTTTTGATTCTGGCCACAAACACATAAGTAGAAGTTGTTATCCTCCGGTTACAGGAGGTTGGAGTCGAAGGGGGAGCCTGGTGCTGGCTTTCCGTCAAGGGTCTAGTATATAGCAGATGTCCTTAGGATTCTCAGCTGTTCAGTTGAAGTTCTGAGAATGCTGGCTGCCTTGGACTGAGAGGTTAACTCCTATAAGCCATATCCAGTCCATATCTTAACCATTCTCAAACTTTCAAGATTCCCCTTGTTTTTTAAATGTCAGGAAGTAGGATAAGCAACGAAGCAAAGTGATGGCACTTACTAAATGCTTGCTCGGGTCAGGTGCCTTCTTCTCCCTGGGACAATGTGAAGCAGCCGCTCACAGTTGTAGCGTGCGTCTCTTGCTGCTCAGGAAGGAAGTGGCCGCACAGCTGTCAGATAACTTCCAGGGTCACACAGTTGGGCTGCTGAAGTGCCTGGGAAGCCAGGCAGCTCTTGCTTCTGGTCCGCTTAGCTGGGGCTGGGGCTCCTATTGGCTTAGGCTGTCACCCAGGGCTTCGTTAGGACAGCATCAACTCCTGTACTCTCTGAAAGCTTATTCTTGTTGTCTGTTGTTCTCTCTGTGGAAAACTTGATTGTGGGGGGATATGTAGAAAACCGAGGGAACGCTTTGAGGGATATAGGTTTGGAAAAGGCGAGGAGATGACCTAGATAATTGGTTCCTTAGTTCTTCAAAATAGATTCACTGTTGTCTGTTTAGGTGTGGGGCACAGATTGTGTGATGGCTTTTGGTGAGTGGTGTTCGTTCCATGTAGCACGATGACTCTGCTGAGATACCATAGACCCAAAAGGAGGCTGATAATATATTCAGTCATCTGACTTGGGCTGTGCTATTTGTGGAATTCTTCTGTCTGCTCAATTGTTTGCAGGGAGCAGGCATGCTTTCAGGAAACTTGCTCCCATGCTTTGCCAGGATCTGCACGCACTGCTTGTAATGTTCCAGCTGCCAGGACCAGGCTTCGTTGTCAGAGATGAAAATGCAGTGCACGGGATTTTCTGTTGGTCGCCTTTGTCCCCAAAGGCCTCACTTAGAGAGCGAGTTCCAGAACTTGCTGCTGCTAACTGCCCCCTGCCCATTCTAGGCCACAGCTGGACAAGGGTGGGCCCTTCCAGCAGCCCCATCTTGTTATAAAATCTGCTGGTGGGTCCTCATGAGGAAATGCCCCCTGCCTCTGGTGTGACATTTGCTTTTGTAAGAACATTTAATATCTATCTTAAAATTTTAAATTCCATTGTTAGTATGCTTAAAGATTAAAAACTTTGAGTTACTTTGAAAATGTAAGTTAGAATATTGAATCGTGCCAGCCAGGGCGGTGTAGAGAGACCCTGTCTCAAAAAACCAAACAAACAACAATGTATGTATGTATATTTGTATGTATGTATCCATGTGTGTATGTATGCATGTATGTGCATTGAACTATGGCATGAGGACATTGCTCAGTGCTGGACTGCTTGCTTAGCATGCTCAGGATCCTGGGTTCAAGCTCAGGATCCCCCCACCCACTCCCATGCGATTGTGGATTTTTAAGCATCCTTCATTATTATTTCAGTCATTCTAGGCCATCTTTAGAATTGGCCCAAATAGAGAATTGAGATAAGTTATATGAATTTGTTTTGTTTTCTGAGACAGGGTTTCTCTGTGTAACAGCTCTGGCTGTCCTGGACTCACTTTGTAGACCAGGCTGGCCTCGAACTCACAGTGATGAGTAATATTTTTTTTTAATTATTTTTATTTTATGTGTATTTACCTGCATGTTTGTCCACGTACCATTTGCATGTCTGGTGTACACAGAAGCCAGAAGAGGGCATTGGACGCCATGTGATTGGAGCTATAGATGGTTATTAGCCATGTGGGTGCTGGGAACCAAACCCAGGGAATTCTGCGAGAGCAGCCAGTGCTCTTTTTTTTTTTTTTAAGATTTTTATTAATTTTTATTTATTGCATGAGTGCTTTATCTGCAGAAGAGGGCACCAGATCTCACTATAGGTGGCTGTGAGCCACCATGTGGTTGCTGAGAATTGAACTCAGGACCTCTGGAAGAGCAGTTGGCGCTCTTAACCACTGAGCCATCTCTCCAGCCCCAAGCAGCCAGTGCCCTTAACCACTGAGTCCCCCCCCCCCTTTTTTTTAAGCCTAAGGGACAAATTTTTAGTGATGCTTTTTTAATGTATTAAGATGTGTATATGGTGTCTTTCTCTATTTTTATAGTTAATTCATATATTTTTGTGGTGTTGTGCATAACGCCCCGGGCCTCCAGAGTGTTAAGCAGTATATCCATATTATATATAAATAATTAGAATGATTCACAACTGTCACAGTCATTCATCAGTAGTTACTTCTGGGTAGTTATTGTTGGGCTGTGAGGAGGAAATTCTACATGTACTTGTTAGGTTCCTAAGTAAGATGTATAGAAACCACTAAGAATGTCTATAGACTTAGCACAGTGACATGCTCCACACAGGGGGGCTTGGCTGCTCCCGAGGTGACTCTTCTGCCCGTCTATGCCTTCTGTGCCTCGAGGGGCTGTGTGCACAGCACGAAGCCCGAGTGATTAATAGCAGCCTAGCTTCTCACTGTTTCCCCCAGGCTTGGCTCTGTGCATCTTTTCTCTCTCTTTCTTTTTTTCTCCCATCTCTTCCTCCACCCCCAAATAGAATTGGAGATGTGGAGGCGGAAGATGAGCAGAGGTGAGACCAGAGTGAAGGTGATGAGGCAGGTGGCCATGCTAGAGAGTGTTCCTTTCTGGTCAGTAGGTCTAAACAGTTTGCAGCACTTAGTGAGCTAGCCAGCTCTGTTAAGAATGCGATGGTCAAGATCCTTTAGCCTGGCTGCCACAGTTACTAATTGATTGGCTAGAAATTAGCTTGCTGTTGGCCAGTGTTGTGCCAGCAGTAGAGGCATTGAGTGTACAGTTTAGTTGGAGTGTTAAATATCACGCTATTATGTACTTCATTGCCTTAACAATATTAGTACAAACTTTACAGTGTCAGGTGATCCAAATGGTTCACATGTTATAATGAAAATATTGAAGTGGTTTTTGTTTGTTTGTTTTTGCTTCAAAGCAGTTTCTCTCTGTATCTGTGGCTGACCTGGACTCACTTTGTAGACCAGGGTGGCCCGAACTCACAGAGATCCGCCTGCCTCTGCCTCCTGAGTACTGGGATCACAGGTGTGGGCTTGAAATGATTTACGATAGGTCAAAACTGTAACCAAATGTTTAAGCCCTTAAGAGTGCTTGCCTCTAATTTTTTTCTCTTTTCTTTTTTTGTCACCTGTGATGACGCACACCTTTAATCTGTGCACTCGGAAGACAGAGCCAGCGGGATTTCTGTGAGTTCCAGGCCAGCCTACATAGTGTGCTTCCAGGCTAGCCAGAGCTACAAAGTGAGACCCTTACTAAAATAAATACGTACATAAATGGAAAAGAATACAAAGGAACGAATAGAATGCTTGTCTGCAAGGGCTGAGGATGTAGCTAGGCCTGTCTCGAAGAAAAAAAAGAAGAGAAAGCCATGAGTGAGTGGAAGTCACAGTTTCTCTCTGTATCCTTGGCTGTCCTGGACTCACTTTGTAGACCAGGCTGGCCTCTAACTCACAGAGATCCCGCTGGCTCTGCCTCCTGAGTGCTGGGATTAAAGACATGTGCCACCAGGCCCGGCTACCAAGACACATATCAATATATATTCATTAAAAGACCATGAACTAAAATTCTTTGATTCATCTGGTAAGATAGTTTATTTATTGTGTCCTGTAAATATACCTAAAGTGTGTCTGTCTAACAGATTCAGGAACTTATACTTGTTTTCTCATTGGTTCAGAATACATGTGTGCACATGCACATAACATGCTCTACATATGCACACACACTGTAGCTATATCTATGCTGTACATATACATACATACTGAGCATATTTGTGTGTTTATTTTTCACCCCAGCTAGTGTGTAGAACAGCTGACTTTTTTCTCAACTGACACTCAAATCCCCTTCCGTGCTGCAAGCCATTAATAGATTGATCTTCTCACGGCATTCCTTTCCCAATACTGTAATTTCCCCCTCATTATAGGATGGTATCTCCAGACGCTTACTTCCTATTTCTGCTGTGTGCATGAACTTGTGTCCCTCAGAGTGTGTCCCCTGTGAGCCTTGGGTGACACATCTTTGTGCTTTCTTCGTTTGCCTAGAGAAAGTAGATGAGTTGTTTTAAAATTTAGAAAGCATGTATTTGTCGTAAAAATTATTTTAGGAATCTTATTACTAATTTGAAAACTGAAATAATGAACCAGAACAAAAGGAAGAGTCCAAAAACACTCCAAAGTCATTCCTAAGTTGTTTAATGAATCAATTATAGAGTAAAATTGTCCTAGAGAAACAAATCCAGTGTGTTTGCCTCAAAAACAATAAACACATTTTTTCTTTGTCACTTTGATAAATTCAGACTCTTTTTAATGCCAGGATTTATTGTTTTTTCCTCTGCATAGTTTTGGCACTTTAGAGAAAACAGGGATTAATAATCTCAGTTTAAGCCGGGCGTGGTGGCGCACACCTTTAATCCCAGCACTCGGGAGGCAGAGGCAGGCGGAGGTCTGTGAGTTCGAGGCCAGCCTGGTCTACAAAGTTAGTCTAGGACAGCCAAGGCTACACAAAAACCCTGTCTTGAAACCCCCCCCCCCCCAAAAAAAAATCTCAGTTTATAGTGGAGAGGAGCAAAGGTGAAGAAAGCCATGGTGGGCTCGGTGGTTCTAGAAAGGTAAGAAACCAGACAGCAGGCCAGGGTAGCCACTTGAGTAATTCCGCTGAAGAAGCAACCATGAGAACGGAAGTGTCACTTGAAGGGCTAATATCTGAAAAGAGAGTGAAATTCTATAACTCTCCAGAGAGCCTAGCCTTTAGAGTCTAAACGTTAACATATACTGTGATAGCACTTGTGGAAATGTTCTGAGTCTCCAAATCTTACTTAGAAAAGTGTATTTTTAATTATGTGTGTGTGCCCACTCCCTGCAGCTGGAGTTAAGGTGGTTGTGAGGCATCTGGCGTGGGTGCTGAGACCCTAACTCCGTCTCTCTGGAAAAGTAGTGTGTGCTCTATTCCCTTGAGCTGTCTCTTCATCCCCTACCACTAATTTTAGTTTTTGTTTTGTTTGTTTGTTTGTTTTTGTTTTGAGACAGGGTCTTCTGTCACCCTGGCTAGCATGGAACTCCCTATGTAGTCCAGGCTGGCCTCCTAATCACAGAAATCCCCCTGTGTCTGCTTCCCTAGTACTGGGATTAAAGGCATGAACCACCGATCCTGGCTTTCATTTTAACCATAATTCCTTACCCCATGGAATCATTTTGTTTTCAGAGTTAAGTCAGAAGGCTGTCTGTGTGTCATCTATTAATACTCAGTCAACAACCACTGGTGTATGTGAAATCCAGCAGTCAGGGCTCATCTGAAGAGGCTGTGGCACTCTTTTGTTCTTAGCTTCATAGAGTGTCTCAAGAACAACTTACTTTCATGTATTGGAGTTTGGCGTGTTTGGAGGGTCCTAAGGAAATTCTCATTCTGTCTGTCTGTGTGCCTCTCTCTTCTTCTCCTTCCCTCCCTCTTTCCCTCTCTCTATCTCCTCTCCTGTATCTTTTCATTGTCAAAACTTACAGACATGTAGAAAGATTTAAGGGCAATGCAGTGAGTGCCTGTGTGTTTTCATACGTAAATATATACACGTGCATCATATGTACATTTATTCTCCGGTGTGTGTGTGTGTGTGTGTGTGTGTGTGTGTGTGTGTGTGTGTGGTGTAGGGTAAATCGTTCCACATTAAACGGCAGATAGGATTCTTCATCTGTAAAGAACATTGTCTTGAATACACTGTCTTGTGTCACCGCAGAACAGGCATGGTGCTGTACTAAACCTTCAGCATTTGTGCCTGATCTCTTACTGTCAGAGTTGTCGCCAAACACCCCGCTGAGCTTTGCTTTTCAAAGCAGAAGCTAATCCAGTCCAGAGTGTAACCAAGTCCACTTACCGCATCTTCCCTAGCTTTCGCTCACTGAAGGTCCCTAAGAGTCCAGGTCAGTTGTTGCAAGTGTTTGTGCTTAACCTGCCGCTTTGAGGCGTCTGCTGTGGCATGCACATTCCCCGGAAGAGTTGGCAAGTTGTTAGGTGAGTGAGTGAGGGCCATCGTGGCCCGAGAAGCACTACCTTGGAGCCCTCCTTGCTGTGTGGAGTGGCTCCTTGGGACTCGCTGAGTCTTGCTGCAGTCTGTTAGGTTGGGCCTGCCTACACACCAACCCTGCAGATCACAAGGAAAAACAAACAGGTCACAGCTGACTTGGAGGGCATTTACCGTCCATGAATATGAGGTATATTTTTACCTTGAGGAAGAATTAGATTTTTGTTTTAGGCACACACCAGAGGAAGGTGAGACCCGAGGTATTACTTTTATAGTCACCTGGACAAATAGGAAGCCTTTGTTTGAATTCCTCATGTTTGTTGCTCTTTGTTGGGAGAATGTTTGAGCATTTCTGTTTTTCTTTATAGTCTTCATTTGTTCTCTCTGCTGACTTTCCAACCCCAAAATTCTTCCTAGTGTCTTTAGTTTTTCCTTAGCCATGTCTTTTCTCTCTGCTATTTTGGAACTGTCTGGAACGGATGGTGGAACCCTCTCTTTCCTAACAACTCACTGTGGGTATGGGGGCTCAGTCTCACCTTGACAAAAAGGATGCATTGCAACAGCCAGAACTGTCTGCTTACCCCGCCTAGCCAATCTGCTGTAGAAGTAGTAATTAGCAGTAGATATCATTGTTTTCTTTTAGGCAGTGTGTGCAGTGCTTAGGCAACAGCACAACCCTGTGTATGATAAATGCTTCTAGAACAGAAGCCACAGCTTTTTAAAAACGACTATATTTTACGTATCAATAACCACAAATTACATTTGCTTGTTAACACAATTTTGCCTGGCTTTATATGCAAGTAATGTATTACTCTCATTTCTGATGACACAAGAAGCAGTAATTCTGTTTTTTTTTTTTATACATTATTTTTTTTTATTAATTTATTCTTGTTACATCTCAATGTTTATCCCATCCCTTGTATCCTCCCATTCCTCCCCCCCCCCCCGTAATTCTGTTTTTTAATGTAAATCTACAAACCCCAGTGTAAGAATTGTGAGTCAGAAAGACACTAACACCAAAGAAATGGAGAGGTAGCCCAGGATATCAAGAACCATATGGTAAATCTTAGTTTGAATATAAGGTTAGAAATAAAAATACCAAGACTCTGTCTTTTGAATTAAGCCCTGCATCATTTTCTGTTTTTTTTTTTTTGTTCGTTTGTTTGTTTTTCTTTTGAGACAGGGTTTTTTTCTGTGTGGCCTTGGCTGTCCTGGACTTACTTTGTAGACCAGGCTGGCTTTGAACCCCCAAGGATCCACCTGCCTCTGCCTCCCTGAGTGCTGGGGTTAAAGGTGTGCACCACGGTGCCCAGCTGCCCTGCACCAATTTCCCGGGACACTCCTATCCCAGACAAGAAACGCTGCCTAGGAATGAAGGGAGTATTAATTTATTATATTAATAGTTAATATTTCAACTGAGAAAGAACACATTTAAGAGACGAGAAGCATCAAGAAAGGAGAGAAAAAAGCAAGCCTGGTGACCCGGCTTTTCAGTATAAAAATCAGGGAGATATATTTTTATTTATTTATTTTTTTTTTTTTGGTTTTTCGAGACAGGGTTCCTCTGTGTAACCTGGGCTGTTCTGGACTCATTTTGTAGACCAGCTGGCCTTGAACTCACAGCGATCTGCCGGCCTCTGCCTCCCAAGTGCTGGGATTAAAGGTGTGCCCCACCATACCTGGCCAGGGCAATATTTTTTAAGGTAACTATGAGTCTCAAGTAACAAGTAACAAAGATATTTACTTTTAAATGTATTTTGTAGAACTTTACAGAGTGTCTTATTGGTCTATTACAAGATAATCTTGTTCTCTTTTTGTATTGTGATATATATGCATATATTTAAGAATATTAACACCCCCTCCCAATACTAGGGATTAAACCTGGTGCCTTGGACAAGCTAGGGAAGCACTGTCCTGATGACACCCCCAGCCAGAGTGCGACCCCTTGTGAAATGAATTTTGTGTATGTGCCTTTGAGATAACAATTATCCTTTTCTAATTTTGTGCATCTTATCTGCCATGGATCTGGATGCCAGATAAAAAGGTTTGTTTTGTTTATTCAGCAAAAGTGTGATGAGTGCCTTTATATGCTGGGCCTAGAAATACAGAGTAGGAAGGAAAGACATTGCCCTGTCATGGAAGCTTCTACAGCTTAGGAAAGGAAAAATATTTAATTACCGTGTAGATGCATTAGAACAGAGGCTAGCATGGCTTAAGTGGCCTTGTGAACAAAGGAAGTACATACAGCTTGTTCGGGGATGTAGATGGAAACGTGAGAATCTGAGGCGTTGCCATACTGGAGCCTGGCTGTGTTCAGCTGCTGTGGCTCCAGATCTTGGGAGTAAGAATTTGAAAGGCAAGGTAGACATGGCTTCTGGGTTCCAGGACAGCTGAGTCTCGGTTAGGGAGCGTTAGAGGCAGGCCTGGCGCAGGCAGGTCTGTGACAAGATCTAATCTGACGCTATAGGCCAGAATCCTCACAGCCTTGGCTGCTGGAGTTAAAAACCAGAAATCTTAAGGAAGCGTCTTTCACTTTGTGTAGCCTCACGTTGTGTAGAGTCGCTTTCTGTAAGCCTGGAAGCTGTGGTCATCTCTGGGAGCCATATTTATCCCAGGCTGACAAAGTGTAGAAAGTGGAAGCATTGCTGTTATAGAGATTCAAGCGATTCAGGATGAGATGTAAGCAGGCATTCTTTAGCTCACAAGCGCCAGAGCCCTCACATCTCATCCACGGGCTCTAATGAGACATTTAAAAGAACTTTTGATAAATGGTTGTTGACTCTTCTTTTTTTTTTTTTTCTGGAGGGAATTTATTTTAAATAATTCATAATAATGACTAAGTCTGTATTACACTCACTAATCACTTAATAGTGGTTAAGAGCAGTCTGCTGCTGGCTAGATTTTTTTTGGGGGGGGCAGAGTGTTTTAGTGTTCTGAGTCCCATTTTTTTTATCTTTTGAGATGAGGTTTTGCTATGCTTTGGATAGCCTGGTACTTACCGTGTAGCCCAGGTTGGCCTCCAACTCCTGGACATGGTCCTGCCTTAGTATTTTTATTTGTGGGATTATGTGCATGTACAACCCCACCTGCTGCCAGTTTCCTTGTTTTCTTGTTAAGTAGGGATAGTAGTTGTTAAGACCAATTTTATTATTAATGATTTTTTTTTCTTTTTGAGACAGGGTTTCTCTGTGTAGCCCTGACTGTCCGGGAACTCTCTTTGTAGACCAGGCTGGCCTCAAACTCACAGCGATCCACCTGTCTCTGCCTCCTGAGTGCTGTGATCAAAGGCGTGCGCCACCATTACCTGGCTAAGAATTTTTTTTATTAATGATTTCTAATGAATTAGAAATCTGACTTTAAGATGAATCTTCTGTTCCAGCTTCCTGGAAAGAAAAGGTAACGGAAACGATATCATGAAAAGATAACTGAAACATTTGTCTTTTTAGCTTATCTTTTTGTTTTTGTTTTCTTTTTATGCCCCCCCCCCCCCAAAGACAGAGTCTTTCTGTGTTAGCTTGGTTGTCCTGGACTCGCTTTGTAGACCAGGCTAACCTCGAACTCACAGCCACCCGCCTGCCTCTGTCTCCTGAGTGCTGGGATTAAGGCATGCGCCACCACATCTGGCACTAGCTTATCTTTTAAATTCTGGAATTAACCTTAAGGATTTATTTATTTTCATTTTATGCACATTGGTATTTTGTCTGCATGTATGTTTGTGAGAGTGTTAGATCCCCTGGAACAGGAGTTATAGACAGTTGTGACCTGTCATGTGGGTGCTGGGAACTGAACCCAGTGCTCTTAACCATTGAGCCATCTCTCCAACCCTGAAATTAACTTTAAAAAGTCAAGACAATGCACTCAGGGAGGCACAGGCAGGCAGATCTTTGTGTGAGTTCGAGGCCAGCCTGGTTTACAAAGTAAATCCAGGACAGCCAAGGCCACACAGAGAAACCCTGTCTTAAAAAACCAAAAACAAACCAACCAACCAACCAACCAACCAACCAACCAACCAAAATCAAGACAGATGTGCTTTTTTTCCCTTCCAACTTAGGAATATATCATGCATAACTCTTCCTGCTTTGTTGGTTCGAGACAAGGTCATGCTTTGTGGCAAACCCAGGCTGTCTTGGAACTCATGACCGTGCTTCAGCCTCCTGAATGCTCTTGATCGACTGGCTAGCCAGAACTCTGCCCAGAGCAGTAGGCAGCCCTGCCAGCCACTCAGGTGTTGAGTAATAATTAACCAGGTGCCTCTGGAAGCCCAGAGTGGTCCTGCCTTTTATTGAGAGATGCTGCAAGCATGAGTGACAGTTTCAAGAATTAGCAGCTTTTAAAGTGCATTAAGTTTTCTACTTTGCCTATCAAATTCCAAGGTCCTGTTTGTAGAGACTTAGAAAAAACACGAGTGTATCTAGAATTTTTATTTCTTTGTTTTTGCTTTTCCAGGCAGAGTTTCTCTGTGTAGCTTTGGCTGTCCTAGAACTCACCCTGTAGACCAAGATGGCCTCAATTGCAGAGATCCACCTGCCTCTGCCTCCTGAGTGCTGGGATGAAAGGTGTGTGCCGCCACCACCCAGTTAGAAATAGACTTTAAAAGGACTCTTCAAGCTGCTTGGTGGTGGTGCACGCCTTTAATCCCAGCACTCGGGAGGCAGAGGCAGGCGTATCGCTGTTGAGTTCGAGGCCAGCCTGGTCTACAAAGTGAGTCCAGGAACAGTCAAGGCTACACAGAGAAATCCTGTCTCGAAAAACCAAACAAAACACAACACAACAAAAAAGGACTCTTCAAGTGGCTCTTGTAAGATGTGGTGGGCCGTGATCTGTGATGAACCCTTGGGCTAAGTGCCACCAGGCATCAAGTGCTGTAGGCAGAGCCCAGGCCTGGGGTGCCTTAGTATGTGAGGTCCTGGGTTTGGTCTCAGTAGCCTGGAAGGTAAGGGAGCAATAGTCACTGTGGACATGGCAGGGGAGACTGGACAATACACTCACTCTTACTTAAGAAAACTCCCTGCAGGGCCTGACTGTACAATCCTGTAATCCCAGCTCCTTGGGAGGGAGCCGGGGCAGGAAGATTGCCAACTCAGGATGCACAGCTCAGCGGTGCAGTCAGTGTGTGACTAGTCAGGCCCCGGGTTCAGTCCTCAGCGCTGTGGGTGAGAAATGCAGTAAAGGAAGACATATAGAACCCACGGTAGCTGGTGGCATCTCAAGTACCTCCACTTCCAACTTGCCTCTGGAAAAGGCATTTAAACTTCAAGGATCAGACAGGATCGTGCCGTGTGGTTGTTCTTTTTGATATTCTTAGGAGATGATGTCACTAACATGCAGAGTGTAAAACGTTGCTCGTAGAGAATCGCAAAAGTTGTGGGTGTCCTTTCAGAAGACATCAATACCAAGTTCCAGCAACATTTGGAGTTCTGGAATGCAGTGGTTTGCTTGCTTTTCAAGTCTGTGTAAGCAGCTTGGTTAATGCGTGCTGCTGTCGAGTGCCACATTTGTATATAGGTGACCTCGTGTCTTGATTTCTTAAAATGTGTCTTGTTGTTGTCACTTTTAATGGCTGTGATGATCAGTATTGACACATGTTGATGTTCTGTTAGTCTTAGCTAGGTCTTCGGGATTTTAGCTTGAAGTAATAGTTGTAAGCTTTCAGTGAGGACATTCCAGAGTTAGTCAGCACATAGGAACTGCCTGTGTGTTGGGGTCTGTGTGGCCCAGCTTTTTACTTAGGCTTCCTTCCCTCTTTGCCAGCTAATGCACCATCCAGGAGTGCACAGCACCGCCTGCACTCTCCAGTCTATGCGAAGCTATTTCGAATGCTCTTTATCAACTATTTAGAGTAAATACGCTCCCGTTTTGTTAGCTTAGAGGATGCTTGTGGTTGTCTGTTAAGCACGCAGTAGGCTCCATGTGGTGATTCTCAACAGGCAGATGAGTTGATGTATCAGCTGGCTGTGGAGTGCCTGCCCCTTTGTGTCCGTGTGCTTGCATGCAGTTGCTGGTGCAGCCCAGAGTCCTGCTTGTGCAGACGACTGGGAACACGGTGATTTAAATCATTAAAATGTCTGTCTTTAAAAGAAAAAAAAGTAGTTATTTAAACTTCTTGGAGGTGGTAGAACATTTAAATTATATTGAAAATATCTGAAGAATAAAGTACATAGAATTCACATTTCCTTAACCTGGGAGGTTGTCTGCTTGCTTGACATATCTAAGTGTTGGTCTTAGACACAGACACTGTTATTCTCCACAGAGAGATTATACTTAGATCTGTCAAAGAAATATCTAATGGGAACTCAGTGTTAAAATCGTTTGGCTGGTTTGATTATAATTTAAAATAAAACCCCTTTTCTTTTGGGAAAATTAATGCAAAAGACTAGATGTTACTTTTGACTGGTTCAATCTGTGGCTTATTCTTCAATACTTTTCTCAGGAAAAAAAAAATGTAGCTTTTGCTAGAAATGGTGGGACTGTTTCACCAAAATCAGGTGTCTGCTTTTCTTGGGGTTGGAAGGTAGTCTCATAGGTAGATGAGCCTTCAGAGCCAGTGGGATTGCCTAGTCCCTGGCCCCTGTCCGAAGTGGGTGTCATCAGACAACTTAGTTAAATCCGGCCATTAGCAACTCTTGGGGTGGGCATCAGTAAGTTAACTCTGAAATTTACAATAGCCAGCAGTTACAAATAGAAATCTATGTTGCACTAGTGACAGGATGGCTGCAGACAGGTGTATTAGCTGTGTTTACCTTGTGGATGGAATGTGCTTATTTACTGGGAAGTGATGGGGAGCAACTTCCTTGGTGGGAACTCTCCATATCTGCAGGGAAAGGTGAGATATTTAGATGCAGTTTCGTTTAGAAGTTGAGGTTAGTGAGGTGCTAGAAGACACTTCTAAGGTGATTTCGTTGTGTACCCCGTAAAGCATAGACTCTTTAGGCAATTTTGCATTCTCAATAGCTGTACTAGCTCAGGAGCACTGCCATGTGTCAGACTGATGGCCGTGCCTCCCTTCAGCTGCACTTGTGACTGTGTGCAACTATCTGAGGCGAGGAATTACAGGTGAGATGCAGCACAATCTCGGATGGCGGACATCATCCCTGGCCTGCCTGCTTGCCTGCTGCCCCTGGTGCACGGTGTCTCCAGGAACTGGGCTGTGCTTTGGAGTTCGATTGGTTTAGCTTTTTAGGTAGGTGCCACATGTAGAAGTCACTGTCTTTTTCTGCTTTTCATTCCCCTTAATTTTTCCTATTTGTTTTGAAATCTTGAGCTAGGAATGTGTATTAGTAAGTCAGACAAGCCTTTCAGTTGGAGCTAAGGAGACTGTGGGGCCATCTGTGTAGCTGGGGAAGTGCTTTTAGCAGGAAAGAGAAAATTATTAACAGAGGACTCTGGCTAGCAGTCTGCATGTCCTGCACAGGTTATTAACTCCACAGCACGCAATAACAGTTAATGGAAAGAAATTACTATGTTATCAATGAAGCATCCATACGCTGCCTTGGATAGATTAAAACAAAGCAAAACTAGCTGCGTGGTAGTGGCACATGTCTTTAATCCCAGCACTTGGGAGAGATAGGCTGATCGCTGTGAGTTCAAGGCCAGCCTGGTCTGCAAAGCCAGTCCAGGACAGTCAAGGCTACACAGAGAAACTCTGTCTCAAAAAAACAAAACAAAACAAAAACCGTGCTGGGTGTAATGGTGCACTCATGAGGCAGAGGTAGGTGAATCTCTGTGAGTTCGAGGCCAGCCTGGTCTACAGAGTGAGTCCAGGACAGCTAAGACTACATAAAGAAACCCTGCCTTAGAAAAAAAAAAGTTCCTCAGAGACAGAAGTCTTCTTGTGTCAGGTGGGTGATGTCATTGCCTGGGTAACATCTAGAGAGCCTCTCAGGAAACTTTCCTAATGATGACTTTCTCTCTCTCTGATTGCCACTCACTTCAGAGCACACATGTGGCAGTTGACCTTACAGTAGCTTTGTCGACTTTGTCGCTGTTTGTTTTGTATGCAGTTGGATGCCTTAAGTTGGCCATGGGCAGAGTCTTAGCTGTTAAAGGCTCTTGCATGATAATACTCACACTGTACTGTGAAGGAAACAAGATGGCGTGTTTTTAACCTACCAGAAGCCATGTGCTGGGCGTGGTAGCTCAGGCCTGTATTCCAAATACTCTGGGATGCAGAGACAGGCATCTCTCTGTGAGTTTGAGGCCAGCCCAGTCCACACATCGAGCTCCAGGACAGCCAGGGTTACATAGACCCTATCTCAAAACACCAAGGTCTGTATCAGGGGAAGCCATGCATGTTTACACTTCACAGTCTTTGACCAAGTATTGACTTTAATGAGAAATTCTGAGATTCTTGGGGAGTTCTAAGTAAAATCTGTTATATTCTCAGTCTTTTAGTTTTGATCCCGATGTTATGAACTTCATTTTGTCAGACTCGGTTTTGCATTTGTTACCACCTCTGTAAGCTTGAATAACATAACAAAATTGCCTTACATTTGGTAATTATGACATTACAACTTGATGGGTGCTAGTGTCTGTAAAGTGTTAGCATCATGCTTTTATAGGATTCATTGTAACTTGTATCACCCTGTTCTTACACACTCAGGGAGAGGTCAGCGCTGCATTTTGAAACAATAGGAAGTTAAAATTTAAAACCCAGTTAAGGACACAGTGCAGCAGAATGGCCCCTTGGTTTCTGTGCCTCATGAAATCCTTCCGAGTTTCTAGTGTTGACTGGAAGCCTTTCCACAGGATTTTGTCTTGTTTTTTCATCCTTGGGAGGCAGGAACATGCCTGTAATCCCAGGATCTGGGGGTGAAGGGAAGAAGATAGGAAGGTCAGGACTTGAGGCCAGCCTCACCTGCATGCTGGTTCACTGCCAGCTTGACTGAGGAGACTGACTTGGCAAAGAAAGGAAGCAGCCCCGAACAGATGACAAAACAACAGCAACAGCATTATCACGGACAAGTCTTTAGCAAGTGATGAACAGGCTTCTGTAAGCCCACTTACCCAGAGCATACCCCAGCCCCCATTTATCTGAAGCAAATTCCAGGTTATTTCATTCTATAAGCACACCTTTAATCCCAGAACTCAGGATGCAAAGGAAGGTGACTCTCCGTGAGTTCAAGGCCAGCCTGGTCCATTTAGTGAGTTCCAGGGTAGTCAGGGGTACATAAAGAGACTTTGTCTTAACAAACAAGCAGACTTTTCTGCAATGGTTCTGAAATTACAAATGCAAAGTGGAAAACAAAGTCTTGGTTTCCAGCCCCTCACAGTACTATGTGCTCAGTGACAGAATGCTGTTGTTCTTCTAATGAGTGGTGCCAGTGGAGCCTATGGTAGAGGCACAGGCATTTAACTAGGGGTCACACAGAATTCTAACCCTGCTGTTGGCCATCTTTTCTTTTTGCTTAGCATAGGGCCTGGACCATCTTAGTACTGACAGATAATGAAAATGGATTCTCGTGAAGAGTCTTTATTAGTGACTGGTGTTGCTTGGGACTTAAGGTATGGGAAAGTGAATCAAGGGCTGGTGAGACGGCTGGCCAGCTGAGAGCACTGGCTGCTCTTACAGAAGACCTGGGTTCAGTTCTCACCACACCTATCTGGACCTCCAGATGACCTTCTGCTTTACTGCAAGGTCACTAGCCATGCACACACTGCATATATACACATGATGGCAGAACATTTCCATGCATAAAATAAAAAGCTGCTTGTGGGGCTGGAGAGATGGCTCAGCGGTTAAGAGCACTGTCTACTCTTCCAGAGGTCCTGAGTTCAATTCCCAGCAACCACATGGTGGCTCACAACCATCTGTAATGGGATCTGATGCCCTCTTCTGGACTGCAGGTGTACATGCAGGCAGAGCATTGTATTCATAATAATAAATAAATATTAAAAAAAAAAAAAAGAGCTGCTTGTGGCTGCACACGCCTGTAATCCCAGCACACACGGAGGCAGAGGCAAGCGGATCACTGTGAGTTCAAGGCCATCCTGGTCTACAAAGGGAGTCCAGTACAACCAAGGCTACACAGAGAAGCTCTATCTCAAAACAAACAAACAACAATAAAACCCAACCAACAACCAAACAAAACAAGAATTTGCTCCAAAACATGGTTCCTGAAACCTACTAAGATCCCCTGTTGACAGAGTCTGAAGTGTGGGGTACAGACAGTGGTGGTGCACCTCCATTTATTTTGACTGAGATAACCTTGAAGCTTGCAGGTCTCGGTTGTTCCTTGGCCTACAACAGTACTGATTCTTCCTTTTTTTTATTTTGTATCAAGAACCTGCTTGACACTGCTTCTATCTTAGAAAGAGATGGCAGGCTGTGCCTTAAGTAGCCATGTTTGCATATTTGCTGCACTTCAAATCACCTACCTCTTTTTGAACCAGAGTGAGCTATTTGTAAACTTTGTAGTCATTGACACTTTTATATCCTTCACTGGGAAAATTAATGTGCAAAGACACTATTTCAGTGTGTAACCAGCTGTGGTCATCTTTCTGTTAGGTTTAGTTGCTGTCAGCCAATTATAAAACTATCATCAGAGACAGTTGGTAGAATGAGAAAGTTGCTCAAAGATAAGGCAAATGACTTGGTCACTTTAATATACACACAATAAACTTTTGCATGAACACATGGGTAGTCCTCCTCCCCCACCTTGGGGTATGCTGTGCTAACCGGTACATAGAGGTGGTTTTGAGAAAGGGGTGTCCATGCTGACCTTGAACTCATTATATGGTGGAGGCCATCTTTGAAGTGCTGATCTTGCCTCCACCTACCGAGTTCTGAGATTACTGCCATGAGTTATCTCCTTGGCCTGAGTTTTTTCTCTGCTACTCTCTCCAGTAAACTACAATTACAGCAGAAACTGTTGTCACTGACAACACGAACTGCTGATAGGCAGACAGTGTGACAACTCCGTCAGGCGATGATGTGCTTGTCTAGACCCATTCTTGGAAAATGGAGACTGCCAGGGACCGGGGAAGGTTGTGCACAGCCACATGGTAATTATTTTTCAGTGATCTTGAGAAGCTTGACTCTCTCTTCTCCTGTCATGTGCTAAATGCATTTAATTAATATTTCCAAGACACTGGATTTCTCCTGTACTTCTCCAAATATGATTAAAGTGGAAGATGGTGGCTGTCTAGACAGTAGGTGGGTAGAAAGCTTTCAGTTTACCCAAATCTTTTAGAAACTGGGTAATTGTTCTAACTGTTTTTGGGAATTTAGCCTTGCATGGTGTTATATTTTAGCTAAAATAAGGAGTCACAGGGCTGGCAAGATGGCTTAGTAGTTAAAGGCAATTGCCCAGATTGACAACTGAATTCTACTCCAGGACCTACATGGTGGAAGGAGAGAGTAACAAATACAAATTATCCCCTGACTTCCACATGTGTGTATGTGTGTGTGCGCGCGCACACACACGCACACACACACACACACACAGAGCAAAGAATCACCGTATAGTATTTATTCTCTAAATACTCTAAACATTACTTAAGACACTTAAAAGACTTCCCACAGTGTGTAGTATTATCTGTTAACTGCCTAGCCTACTGGTTAAGGGCATGTAGACTGGAACCAGACTGTCTGCCTTGAGTCCCAGCTACGGAGGTGTTCTGTAAGCCAGAGTAAGCTGGTCTGGCAGTTGTAATAGTCATAGGCACCGGAAACAGTCATAGCCAACATCATCAGACTGCCTCTCGCAAAGCTTCCTTAACTAGCAGTGTTCACTTGGTTATCTTTTCAGCATTGTCACTTTAAGAGCTGGCATTACATAGGTTACTTTCTTTATTTGCACGATCTTGGGAAAATCATTCTAAATGTATAAGGCCTCAGTCTTTGTTTTTGAATAGTACGCCATAGACTTATGGTAAGAAATCAGTGAGATTATTTTTTGAATTATTGGACTCCTTTGAAAAACCACAAACAGGGGCGGGTGGGCGGAGGCCGACACTCCGCCACAGTACTCCGCTGGTCGCTGGCAGCCCGCCCGCCATGCACCTGCCCCTCGCAGCTTCATTCGGGCTGCTATTGCTGTTGCTGCCTCCGCCCTCAGCCGACAATGTTCCAGAGGTGCCGGACGCTGGTGACTAAGTTCAAGCAGGGGATGGCCAATACAGCCAGGAAGAATTTTGGCGGCGGCAACACAGTGTGGGAGGAGAAGTCTCTGTCCAAGTACGAATTCAGTGAGATCCAGCTTTTGGAGATCATGGAGGGCCTGTGTGACAGCAGTGACATTGAGTGCAACCAGCTCTTGGACCAGCAGGAGGAGCAGCTTGAGGCCTGGTGGATGACACTGAAGAAGGACTACCCTAACCTATTTGAGTGGTTCTGTGTACACACACTGAAAGCATGCTGTCTTCCGGGTACCTATGGGCCAGACTGTCATGCATGCCAGGGTGGGTCTGAGAGACCTTGCAGCGGGAATGGCTACTGCAGTGGAGATGGCAGCAGAGAGGGCGACAGGTCCTGCCAGTGTCACGCAGGATACAAGGGGCCACTGTGCCTTGACTGCATAGACGGCTATTTCAGCTTGCTGAAGAATGAGACCCACAGCATCTGCTCAACCTGTGATGAGTCTTGCAAGACATGCTTAGGTCCAACCAACAAAGACTGAGTCAAGTGTGAAGTGGGCTGGGAACGTGTGGAGGACGCCTGTATTGAGTGGATGAGTGTGCCGCAGAGACACCTCCCTGCGGCGATGAACAATACTGTGAAAATATCAACGGCTCATACACATGTGAAGAATGTGATTCTACCTGTGTGGGCTGTACAGGAAAAGGCCCAGCCAATTGTAAAGGGTGTATCACTGGCTACACCAAGCAGAGTGGACAGTGTGAAGATTTAGATGAATACTCACTAGAAGAAGAACCATGTAAGAGGAAAAATGAAAACTGCTATAATGTTCCAGGGAGCTTTGTCTGCGTGTGCCCTGATGGCTTTGAGGAGACAGAAGATGCTTGTGTACAGATAGCAGAAAGCAAAGTTGCAGAGGAAAACCCCACACAGCCACCCTCCCATGATGATTTGTGACAGGCATCCGGGTTCCGAAGCCAGACTCCCCCTTTAAGTTATTGAGAGGATATCATCTATAGCAAACGTGGCCCATGGACGTCAACCCCATTTCCCCAAAAAGACTTTGGAGGAAGAAGCCGTCTACCCCAAAACAGCTGATATTCACTTGGCCCTTTAAAAATCTGCATTTCTTGGTGGTTCTTAAGCAGAGTCATATATTTTGATACTGTTCTTTATAATAAAATTGATCATTGAAGGTCACTAGGAAAAAAAAAAAAAGAAAAACCACAAACAATCTTCCTTAAACATTTCCCCTTGTCTCCACCCCCAGTTTTGCATAGTTAGGCCTCATGAACAGATGTGTGGGTTGCCTATTCTACAATGGCAGCTGGTAGGTGACTAGACATTCCTCAACGTGGAGGAATATTTCTATCACTTTTTTAACTTTTAGAAATAATTGTATATAGCACCTAAAATGCTTAGAATGACATTTTACAGTACGTTGCATCGACAGGTGTGACTAAACAACTGCATATGTAATTGCTAATACAAATTATTTGGGTTGCATTCTGATGTCATGTGTGGCCCTTGTACTCCAGGCCCCAGATGGAAGTGGACCCAGTGTCGGCTAGGCTGTATCACTGACCCACATCTTCCAGGAAGTAGATAACTGGAGGTGATGGCTGTGGTTCCAACTTAAGCTGAAATTTTCTGCTTCTTATCAAAGTCCCAGATGGTAATTTGGCCCTGGTCCCTAGGCCAGCATCAGTCTGTGGACTGAGAGGCAAACTAAATTATCAGTCTCAGTTGTGAGATCAGAGCATTATTAGAATAGTTTTTTTTTTTCTTCAAACAAAAGAACCCAAATCCCACACTTTCCTGCCTGTTTAATTTGGGTTTATCAGTTCCAGTGATAACAGATGCCTCATTTTTATACTTTGTGCAAGGATGGTCACATTTTTGGTTCTTAATGTGCTTTTAAAAAACTTTTTTATCTAAATTAATGATTCTGCTCATGAACTAATTTACATATTTATGTACATACTGCTGTGGAAATGGGAACCATTCTTTTCAACTCAGTGCCTGGAGTTTTGGACTAAAAATTCCATTTAAAAAAATAAAAAATAAAAATTCCATTTCATCAGGCAGAACCATAAAAGGCAGGGTGGTGTGTGTGTGTGTGTGTGTGTGTGTGTGTGTGTGTGTGTGTGTGTGTGTAAATATGGTAAAGCTTTGTTGCTTTCTGTTTAAGTAGTTTAGCTTATTTTGTATGGAAAATGGCTGGCTCAAAATTGCCAAACCAATTAAAGGTAAGAAAAGTATTCAAATATTTAATTTTTTAAATAAATATTTTGGGTAGTACTGATCAATGCACTAAATTTTGATGTAATTATATAATTAGAGTTATGATTTCCTTATCATCTCAAAAGTATAAATATGGCCAGGCATGGTGGCACATGCCTTTAATCCCAGCACTCAGGAGGCAGAGACGAGTGGATCTCTATTGAGTTTGAGGCCAGAGTGATCTATAAAGTGAGCTCGAGGACAGTCAGGGCTACGCAGAGAAACTCTGTCTCGAAACTCACCCCTCCAAAAAAGTATAAATATGTTAGAATTACAGGTAATTTCTAATAGTTCAGAAATAAGATTTTTTTTATAGAGTTTCTGTGAAATCAAGATGTTAAGAATGCATATTTACAAAGTAAGAACTTTTAGAGGACTTTCATTAGTGGTCTTGTTTGCTTTCTTGTTTTAGTTTATCATTCATTGAAAGAGTGTTGATTTCTAGGTCTTAAGAATCCCCACAGCATGGTTTTTATTCCTGCAGTGGTCATTGTCATGGCATACAGAGCACAACGTTGTGTCAGCCCACTTGCCGTAGAAAGCCATCACGTCACGATCAGTGGAAAATCAATATGTAGTTTTGAAAATTTAGATTGATGGTTGAGTGCTGTTGGTGTCAGCTGGAGCTGGGGGCCACTGCAGGGGTCAAGAGCAGGGCAGTCCAGCTTTTGCATCGTAGAGGGCTGAGATCAGCTGCCCTTCCCAGCGTGAGCCCCGAGCTCCCTGCTGGAAGATGAAAGATACACCTAAGGAAGATTTGGACAACAAATGGTGCCAACTAAGCGTTGGGCAGATTTGTATCCCTAATACTGCCACCTTGGGGTAAAGTGATTAGATTTTGCCTGTCAACTAATATTGACGTTCATTGGCCTATTTTTATGGAACTTTTACTGTAAAACAAACCACCCAGCCATAAAACTTGAAGATAACGTTGTATTTGTTTCATAATCTCACAGAATTCAGAGATGTTCTATCCATTCACCCTATCTCTCATTTTTTAGCAGGATTTTTTCTTTCCAAACTGTATTTTATAACCCATTAGTAAGTCCTGAGATCACTTCAGTGGGCTGTAGCCAGTATAATACAAAACAAAGATAAGGTATATAAAAGAAAAACTCAGAGTGTCGCGCACAGAGTTTAGGTAACGGCAGAGCTCGATGCACAGGTGTGTGTGCTCACACAGTTCCCCACAGGATTGTTACAGGGGCAGGGGGTTGCCTAGCTTGCTTCAGGGCCTATGTGTACCTTCTGTCCTCCTGTGAATGCTTGCTCTCTGGTTGGCTCCTCAGATGTATACATCTGCTATACCGTATTCTGTACTTGTGGTATAGAAGGCTTATGTTAGCAGTACGGCAAGGTTCTCTGGGGGCATCATCCCTGAGCATGTCTGAGGATTCCTTGATGTGTCGCCATAGAAGGCCCATTTTTAGTGTTTCCATCAGCTCTCAGGTCTAATCAGTGTGCACACATGCATGGAAGCCAGAGGTCAGTGTTATCTCCTTCAATTGCTCTAGACCTGGATCTCATTGCTAGGACTAGGCTGCTTGGTCCATGGGCTGTTTCCAGTTGGTGTCTGAGCAGATGTCTGCCATGCTAGTGCTGGGGTTATGGATGCTGTTGCCCAGTTTTTATGTAGGTGCTGCGGGTGTGAACTGGGTCCTCAAACTTACACTGAGTGAGCCATTTCCCCAGCCTATGAATCCTTTTTGTTTTGTTTTGTTTTCAAGACAGTGTTTCTCTGTGTTGCTCTGGCTGTCCTGGAACTTGCTCTATAGACTAGGTTGGCTTCAAACTCAAAGAGATCCACCTGCCTCTGCTTTCCAGAGTACTGGGATTACAGGTGCACCTGGCCCTTTTGGGTTATTAAAAGAGCTGTCTCACCCTCTGACATAAGCAAATTCCTGGCCAAGCAAAGGCTTTTCTTTAATTCAAAATTCAAATAGCAGACAGTTGGTATTTTTGGTATAATGGAGTTAGATACTTGTGTTGCTCCATTTCCTTGCAACCAGCTAATTGAAGCTGAGTCTTTGTAAAGAAAAGAGAGCTGGCGAGATGGCTCAGTGGTTAGGAGCGCTGGCTGCTCTTCCAAGGGACCCAGGTTTGATTCCTACTTCCAGGGGATACGACACCCTATTCTGGCTTCCACAAGGATGTAACTGGTATACATGCTGCAAAACACCTATACACAAAATAACAACAATCAAAAGAAATTTGTTTTTTGTTTTTTTTGAGATAGAGTTTCTCTGTGTAGCCTTGGCTGTCCTGGCCTCCTTTTGTAGACCAGGCTGGCCTCGAACTCACAGCGACCCACCTGTCTCCTGAGTGCTAGGATTAAAGACATATGCCACCATGCCTGGCTTAGTTCATAGTCCAAGGTCAGCAAGCCCATGACCGTGGTTGAGGACCCATGGCTAATGTCATCATACGAGTGGGATTGTGTGTGTGAGACATCACATGGTGAACCAAGAAGCCAGAGGGAGGAAGCCAGAGGGATTTAAGGTCTATCCATGCTGTTTTATAATATCCTGCTTTTGTGAGAAACAACTCATTTCAAGAAATCTGGCCTTACAGCAATAGGCTAGTGGATCAATGGAATCTAACTGAAGACCAAGATATGAATCCACACACATTTGGTCACTTGATTTTTGACAAAGAAGCCAAATCCATTCAATGGAAAAACGACAGCATCTTCAACAAATGGTGCTGGTCTAACTGGATGTCTACATGTAGAAAAATGCAATTAGACCCCTATTTGTCACCATGCACAAAACTCAAGTCCAAGTGGATTAAAGACCTCAACCTAAAACCAGAGACATTAATCCAGTTAGAGGAAAAAGTGGGGAAGAGCCTGGAACACATTGGCACAGGAGACAACTTCCTGAACAGAACACCAACAGCCCAGGCCTTAACGTCAACAATTAATAAATGGGACCTCATGAGGCTGAGAAGCTTCTGTAAGGCAGGTGACACTGTCAAGAGAACAAAGCGACAGCCTACAGACAGGGAAAAGATCTTCACCAACCCTTCATCTGACAAAGGTCTAATATCCAAAATATATAAAGAACTCAAGAAATTAAACACCACCAAACCAAATAACCCAATAAAGAAATGGGGTTCAGAACTAAACAGAGAATTCTCAACAGAGGAATATCAAATGGCTGAGAAACACTTAAAGAAATGCTCAACCTCCTTAGTCATCAGAGAAATGCAAATCAAAACGACACTGAGATTCTATCTTACACCCATCAGAATGGCTAAGATCAATAACTCAACTGACACCATATGCTGGCGAGGATGTGGAGAAAGAGGAACACTCCTTCATTGCTGGTGGGAATGCAAACTAGTACAACCACTTTGGAAAGCTATCTGGCGCTCTCTCAGAAAAATGGGAATAGGGCTTCCTCAAGACCCAGCTATCCCACTCCTTGGAATATACCCAGAAGATGCACTACCACACAACAGGAACATATGCTCAACCATGTTCATAGCTGCCTTATTCATAATAGCCAGAACATGGAAACAGCCTACGTGTCCCTCAGTAGAAGAATGGATAAAGAAACTGTGGTACATTTACACTATGGAATACTACTCAGCTATTAAAAACAAGGAATTTCTGAAATTTGTGGACAAATGGATTGAACTAGAAATTATCATAATGAGTGAGTTCACCCAGAAGCAAAAAGAGTTAAATGGTGTATACTCACTTATATCGAGACACTAGTCCAAGGGGTACGTCCCCATGAAAAACTTTACCTACCAGGAAAGTGGGTCAGAGGGGAGGACATCCTATTGAGACTTTAGGTGTGAGAAGCCTGGGAGAATGAGGAAATAGAAGGATCCAGAGGGTCCTGGAAAACTACAAGTGGGTCTGGGCCCTGGGGTCCTCCTCAAACTATGGCACCAGCCAAGGAAAATACAGGCAGTAAACTTCGAACCCCTACCCAGACTAGCCGATGGACAGGACATTCTCCACTGTTAAGTGGAGAAGGAGATCTGACTTTCACACAAACTCTGGTGCCCCATATTTGACCATGTCCCTTGGATGGGGATGCCTGATGGCACTCAGAGGAAGGATAATAGGTCACCAAGAAGAGACTCAATACCCTATGAGCATATACAGGGGGAGGAGGTCCCCTCAGTCACAGACATAGGGGAGGGGAATGGGGGGGGGGGAAGCGGGAGGGAGGGAGGAATGGGAGGATACAAGGGATGGGCTAACAACTGAGATGTAATATGAATAAATTAATAATAAAAAATGGGGGAAAAAAAGGCTTGTAGTGGGTAGAGGGGAAAAAAAAAGAAAAGAAAAAAGAAATCTGGCCTTAGCCAGGCGTAGTGGCGCACTTGGGAGGCAGAGGCAGGTGGATCACTGTGAGTTCGAGGCTAGTCAGGTGTACAAAGTGACTCCAGGACAGCCAAGGATACACAGAGAAACCCTGTTTCGAAAAAAAGAAGAAAGAGGAGGAGGAGGAGAAGAAGAAATAATAATAATCTGGCCTTAAAGCCTTAAACTCAGAGAGAGATTCACCTGCCGTTTCTCCCCTGTGCTGGGATGAAAGGTATGTGTCAACACACACACATAGTTTCTTTTCAAGGCAGAGTTTCTCTGTGTAGCCTTTGCTGTCCTGAACTCTGTAGACCATGCTAGCATCAAACTCAGAGATTCACCTGTCTCTTGTCTCCCAAGTGCTGCGATTAGCATTTGCCACCACTGGCCAACTATTTTTTTTTTCATGCAGATTATTTTAATGGGTAAAGTTTTCTTAAATGCACAAAATGAACTTTGTCTATTTTCCTTCTGAATGTTTCATAGACCTAAATGTAGAAAAGCTGAACTATGAAAGCTTTAGAAAAAGATAATATGACTTGGGCATAGGCAAGGATTTGCTACAATGTCAAAGGGCTAATTATGAACACATGATGAGTTGGGCTCTACAATTAAAGCTGTTTGTCCTCAAGACACTGTTAAAATGGAAGTGTAGGCTACAGGTGGGGAGGAAGTAGTCACAGCAAAAACTGCATGTAAAATCCGTAAAGAACCCTAGTGCTGGTTGGGACCCGAGGATTGAAGTTAACAGCCAACCTGGGCTTCAGGTGAGTTCAAGGCCAGCTTGAACATCATAGTGAGACTGTGTCAGGGGGCGGGGAGGGGCGCGCGGAAAGCTACAGCAAAGTAAAACAGCCTAAACCAACCTACCAAATCAAAAACAAAATAAAACAAAACAAAAAAGCTAAGTCACCTCCCTGCTACCCAAAAAGAAAGAAAGAAAAAGAAAACAAGTTTACCATTTTATAGACTATGCAGTTTAAAAATGTTTGGAAAACTAGACGTGTCATTAACAGAAAGACTTGCAAGTGCCAGGGTGCGCAGTGAGTAAAAGAGCTCAGAGTCCTGAGCCATTTCATTGTAGCTTAAGTTTATATAGACAGAATAGTTAAAAAGCAAAAGACTTAGTGCAGGGGAAGAGAGGCAACCAGAGGCAGAGCATGCCGGGAAAGAGTGCCAGTTCCTTAGAAAGCATCTACTCGGGCAGAAGACACTTGCATACTCCTCAGTATTTCTCTCAGGATGCAAGCACGTGTCCACAAGGCTTTATGTATGTTTATCGTGGCTTAGCCCTACAGCCGGAGACTGGATACGCGCAAGTGGCTGTCCAGGGGCAGAGTCGCACGCTGTAAAAAGACTCCTGAGTGATAAGGGAACTGTCACGTGGATGCCGTGTCAGACATGCTCTGTAAAAGAAACCAGCCCACACGCCTGTCTTTTTCTCTGAAACTTATGAACAGGAACAAGTGAGATGCAATAGGAGAAAGGAAGTTGGATGTTGCTTGTACTTGGGGTGGGGAAAAACTGTCAAGTCTGGAGTGGCAGAGTAGCCTGCTGTGTGTTGTGGCAGGACCGCTGTTTGGTGTGCGTCTGTTGTCTGATGATGGGCCCACCTTGTGACCACGTGTGCTTTATACCAGCCGTGGAAGCATACCCGGTTCCCAGCAGCATGTACACATGGCCTCTTACATCACAAAGTTACCTGAATTAGTATTTGTGGCACTTGGTTCGGGGGTCTGCATAATCTCTAACTGCTCCCAGCAGTCCTGGGTGCTAAGCGCTCTGTTCTGACCTTTGTACTGTTATGCTCTCCCGTCCCCCGGCTGTAACCGCAGAGAACTTTGGGAGTTGCTTTGTATGGGTGGATGATCTTCCAGCTTCTGAGAATTTTAGAACAGATTGTGCTTTCCAGAAATACTGTTTTACATTCTGTTTGGATTTTTTTTTGTCTGTAGGATTTCAGAATGATTATGCTCATATGTCTGGGTTATGATTCTTGTTTTGTTTTTCTTGCCCATTAAGTCGGTGTCCAACTCACTAAATTTCCACTTTTCTTTGGTTAAGTTGATTTACAGTTAATGTGATGTAGCTTGATATTTCTCTCTCTCTCTCTCTCTCTCTCTCTCTCTCTCTCTCTCTCTCTCTCTCTTCCCCTGAGACATGGTTTCTCTGTGTAGCCTTGACTGTCGTAGACTGGCTTTGTAGACCAGGCTGGCCTTGAACTTGCAGAGATCCACTTGCATCTACCTCCCGAGTGCTGGGAAAGGTGCGCACCACCACTGCCTGGCTTTAGCCTGATATTTTTCATACTACTTTAATATTAAAAACTCACACAAATATACAGTATATATTTGTGAATATTTGTATTTTGTTAACCCTTGGATTTTTATTGTTCACTGTTAATAGACTCTCCTTAGAAGCTCAGTGTTTAGACTAGACCCTCAGAGGTTCCTGTGATGATGGCCAAAAGGACAGGGAGTTTCCACCTGGGATTTGGCTGACATGCTTTCGGGACCATAGTGTTCTCACAGTGCTTGTGATTGGTCAGTTACCAAAAAAAAAAAAAAAAAAAAGAACAGTCGGTTTACCTTCCCCACATTAGAGCTTTCCCTAGAGCTGCTCTATACTTTTTACGCACATTCCAAGTTTTTTTATAAGCCTTAGTACTGCTCTAACTCATTTGATATTGCTGTTTTAGGTATATTGTGAAGAATTCTAGATTATTCTGTGCTTTTATTATATTTTTATTGTATAGTACAGAATACGTTTCAAAATTTATCGTCTTAACACTCTCAAGGATACAGGCTACTGGTGTATGTAGATGGCTGTGCGTACCCTTATCTCTGGTGCAACACCGTAAGTAACACATAGTTATTACTTACCAAGACAAATGTTATGTGCATTTATTTAGCTTTTTCTTTCTTTTTTTGTTTTGTTTTCGAGACAGGGTCTCACTCTATAACCCCAGCTGGCCTGGCTGCCCTGGAACTCACAGAGCTCCTGCCTCTGTCTCCCACCATGAGGCTTTCCGCGTGCTAGCAAAGCACTCTACTATGGTTGGTTTTTTTTTGTTTTTGTTTGTTTTTTTTTTTTTTTTAATGGCTTGTCAGTCACTCCTTATTGCTGCTGGTAAGCTCTGCATTGTTATGCTCTGCCTGCTTTTTCTTGCTATCCCAGGCTTCTAACAGCTTGGAGTGGCCTTCCATCTGCACCCCCTCCCCTTTCTTCTATTAGAGCAGGTTCTGTTTGTTTGTTTTAAGAAAGGATTTCATGTATCCCAGTCTGGCCCCATTCCCTATGTGGCTGTGGCCAACTTTGAATTCTTGATGCTCTTGTTTCTCCCTCCCAAACGCTGGGATTGCAAGTGTGTGCCACCATATTTGCCTGACAGTGGGATTCTTTCGATGCCCTTAGAGCACGTACAGTGTAGGTGCCTATTTCACAGCTGCTACCTGTTAGAATGTTACAGGAAAGGCATCTTCATTAGTCTGACCCTCCACACCGCTCTCACTTTCAGTGCCCCACCGCCCTCTGCACAGTTGTGTGGCCAGAGGTCTATAGAATCCTGCAAAAAGCCTTCATGGTTTCTGCCTGCATTTTGTAGCTTCTTATTTCACTCCTTAGGCAAAGCAAGCACAATGATAAGGCCTGAGCTCCAGGCAGCCTGTGTGTATCCAGACTGGATCCCCAATCTTGTTTAAGCCTCCCGTCTATTCCTGTCAGCCTGTAGAGCAGCTGTTCCCAACCCCGCTGATGCTTCCACCCTTGGATGTAGCTCCTCATGTTGTGGTGACCCCTAGCCATAAAATTACTTTCCTTGCTACTCCCTAACTGTAGCTTTGCTATTGTTATAAATCATGATGTAAATATCAGTGTTTTCTAATGGTGTTAGGTAGAGGACCCCTGTGAAAGGGTCGTTGGGTTTGCAGAGGGTGAGAGCCGCTGCTATAGGACCTGCTTTTCCCTCAGCGGTGCCCAGATGATGGTAAATGCTTTTTGTTTTCAGCTCTTGTGTGCAGGAGCCGACCAGGGTGCAGGACCTCATGACTCCCGAGCCTGAGCTCCAGTGAACCACTTTTCTGGCCCAGTCTCACAGGCACCCTGTTTATAATAAGCCTTTTTGTTTGTTTGTCTAACTTGGTTTTGAGACAGGGTCTGGCCATGTAGCCCAGGCATACCTACAACTTGCCATCCTCCTGCCTCATTCTCTGCAGTGCTGGGATTTCTGGTCCATGCTTCCTCACCTCACTCTACAGCAGTTTTTATAGAACTGTCAAAGACAAGCAAAGTTTAAGGAAACCCAGACTTAGAAAAGCAAATTAATCAGGGCTGATTTATTCATCTTATGTTGGTGTGTGTTCAATTTTATACACTCAATTACACATTCAATTTTATCAAAGAACCAGTTATACTAAGGCTTTCTTAAATGAGTATTTTCCAAACTATGTTTAAACTGTTTGAGTTACAAAAATTGAATTTGTGTATAATCTTTCAGTGTGTCAAATGAGCTGTGAGTTTCCAGAAATCTATTCATCTTGTTAAAGATAGGAGCATTACAACATGTTCAGACTGTTACTCAGGTTTGTTATTTTAGTAATCCTTCCAAGTATGAAGAAATGTAAAGAACCTGGTAAGTGTATAACGAGGAATAAAGTGACAGGACCCAAAGTGTAAATAAAGAACATCCAGCTGTCCCCCTTCCCTGGAGGACTGTCACGGTAGTTTTTGGAAGACATCTAATGAGTCACTGTTTTATTTACTTGCGTGGCCATTATAGATAGAAGAGATGCTGATTTTGTTTTATATGGGAGACTTACAGGATACATGAGAAATAGAATCTCCAGGCTAGGGATGTAGCTCAGATGTAGAGTGCTTGCTTATGATGCGAGAGGCCTTAAGTTCGATCCCCAGCGCCTCATAAGCTGGGTATGGCAGCATGTGCCTGTAATCCCAGAACTCAGAAACAGGGAGGCAGGTGGGTCAAGATTATCCTATGTCTATTATTAATAGCAAGTTTAAGGGTAGCTTGGGTTATATGAAACCCTATCAGGGGAAAACACACACACACACACACACACACACACACACACACACTAAACTGACTTTGCCTCAGGGGTGATTCCATTGCTGTTTGGGGAGGGTCACTGACTAGGAAGGGAGTGACTTAGTTAAGTGCAGTCTGATGTTTTCCCAGATGAACGCTTCAGGCCAGTGAGGACGACTCGCCTAATTATCATATCAGCAGCGCTTGTCATGTAGTACTGTGGTACTTGAGAACTCAGTGACAAATTGTAGCCAGCCATTAGAACCTTACACCAAACTTTTTTAGCATTCTAAGAAAAACAGAGCTGATGACCTCAGGAATATTACAAGGAATTGCTTTAGCTTCAGTAGCAGATTTTTAAAAATTATTTATATATGATTATGTATACATTGCTCTGCCTGCATATACACCTGCATGCCAGAAGAGAGGATCAGATCACATTATAGATGGTTGTGAGCCATTATGTGGTTTCTGGGAATTGAACTCAGGACCTCTGGAAGAACAGTCAGTGCTCTTAACCTCTGAGCCATCTCTCCATCCCCTTCAGTAGGAATAAATAAATAAAGCTGAGAGAGAGAGAGAGAGAGAGAGAGAGAGAGAGAGAGAGAGAGAGAGAGAGAGAGAAGGAACAAGTGTTCATGCCTTTGTCTATGATGCTGCTTACATCATGCTCACACTGAGATCAGAGGATAACCTCAGAGAGTCAGGGATGGCACTCAATTCCTGAGGCTGGGTAGTCAGTGCCTTTAACCCTTTACCTGCTGACCAGTCTTGCAGGCCCAGATCTTTCTTGGCATAATAACATAGGAAATGACTGTGTTTCTTTCCCACTCAGTTCTTTCCACCTTTCATCTCCCTTCACTTCCTGTAGAGAGGACGTTTTATAAAGCCTCAGCCTGTTCGTCTGGCGGCTTGTGTGTGTCTTGTGAGTTGCCTGTTGGGGGAAGTCCTGGCCTGGAGTATTCGGCAGCCTCCCCTGAGTGCTTCCTCCAGCCAGCGTAGCACTTCAGCAAGTTTCTCCAGTCACACTGAGCACCCTCTGCGAGGCTCTGTCTAGAATGATGTCCCCTCAAGCCTCACTCATGCCTTACAGCTGAGGCGAAGAGCCCCATGGAGATTTCCTCAGCCTCACATCCCGAATTGCTGCTGACTCCCGGTACCTTCCATTCGGTGGAAAATGTGTCAGGCTTTGCACTGTCCCACAGCACTATGACACCCCTGACAATCTACTTTTTTCCTAGTCTTCATTTGGAAATGGAGTGCGGACAGAGGCCTACAGATCTTCCGCTTCTGAGCCTGTAGTAATGCCCAGCATCTCTGCTTAGTGTATTCGGAATGTGGGAAACCCTGAGGAGCAGCACTCACCCAGGCATAGAGCTGCTCAAAAATCCCTAGACTTGAGAATACTTTTGTGGCCGCGCTTACGTGACCCACCTGAAGACCCACGTGTCTTCCTGAAGCCACAGTGATCCAGGCTTGCTGGTCTACAGGCTACTTTTATTTCAGTGGGTCCTCTCCGGGACAGTTTTTTTTTTAACTTACTTTTGTAAAGTAGCTCTTAAAACATCTTGAGCATTTAGATTTATAATTATTCTACTGAGGAATTTTCTAACATTTTGAATGGTACCATTTAATACATGGAAACTGATAATCAAACATTTAAATTGAAACTGTTTGTGCCCGGAGCTAGTTCTTACTAAAAGCTGGAGTACTGTGATTATTGGTCCCTATATGCAGCGACTCCACAATCCATGTTACACTCTCAGCAGTTGTATTTATATATGTTATTGGTGTAACTGTTACTCTGCTGGTGGTCTTTCACTGTATCTGGAAATGTAGTCCACCTCCCGAGGACAAAAGAGAAGAAACAGTAGCAATTAAAGCCGTTATTCCCACAGTGCTTCAGAGGCTGGCATACAAGTTTTCACGTTAATCTCACAAATGCTGTGTTATTTTGAATTTGTTTCATTTCAAAACAGTGTTCAGTGTCTCCTAATGAGACACAGGAGCAGAAACAGGGTCAATGTGATAGGAGAGTGAGAGGAGGGTGCCTTAGAGCTTCCTCTGAGAGGACGGGGCCATGGTGGAGGGAGCCTAGGCTGCCAGTAACGTGTACATATTTAAAACTCTCCAAGCATGGGTGCAGCTGCCAAGGGCTGGGTGTACAGTTAGGTGTGGGTGGTGTTCCTGCCCTCCCTTGGGAGCACCATGGAGGTGCCTGCAGTGCTCTCCAGCAGGGTTAACTGCATGTAGATTTGGGTACTCCTAGCAATCTTTGAAAGTCTTGCCTTTAGGAACACTCAATGTTTGTAGGGGTGAGAGCCTCTTCTGTCAGAGATAGTCTGTTTTGACTAGCCTCTGTAACATGTCTCAATTGGGGCTACTTAGGTGTTCCTGGGAATCCTGTCTTTGCCTAAAAACCTGGATTCTAGAACAGTAATAATTTAGTTAGTACACCAACCTTCCACGTAACCTGTTGGAGATTAGACCCCAGGTATTGGAGCTGGGCCCTGGAGCTGGACCAGATCTGGTACCTGCTAGGCAAGCACTCCATCTCCAAGCAGCACCCAGCCTGCTTCTTACTTCTTGTGTGTAGACAGGTCTAAGTTGCTCACTCTGTATCCCAGGCAGCCTTTGAACCCCTCCTGTCCAGCCATCCACACCCACGCAGCTTGCAGGACAAGCCAATGCCACAGACTTGGCTCCAAGTTAAAAAAAAAGGCTACATAACTCTGTAGGTTTTAAAATTTTAAAACAAACAAGCATATATATGTGTGTGTGTATGTATATATATATTTCTAAATAGAGTGCTTAAGGAAAAAAACCAAAATAATAAATAATTGAAACATTCAAGGTATTCACTGCCTTTCCCCCAAAGCCTCTGAGAACTTAAGAGTAGTGCTTTGATTTTGAGTCCTTTCTTACTAGATTGTGATTCAGACCAGAGTCAGGCTAGCTCAATAGCAACGCTTACTAGCCTCCATATGATTACTTTTAGAGTCATAATTTGTTCAGTACCATGGGCATCTCCTGCAGGTTTATGATGTGTTCCCCTCCTTATTTTTAAAAACCCACATTGACTAACCTGCACCCTTCATCAGTCCTCACACCTCATTACTTGTGCAGATCCCGCTTTTCTCCCTGCATGTCCTAGGAACACTGTGCTAAGAGCATCTCATGGGATCTGTAGCATCTGCCTAGATTCAACTTGGAAGCCAGACATGGGTCTGTGGCATAGAGGGCAGGAGTGGACAGGGTAGGCGACAGTGGATGGGGACCTTTGTTTTTGGCTCTGTGTTGCTTGGGAGTCTCCCCGCTTGTTGGTTACTTCAGCACTTACGGCTCACTTTGTTCTGTCTCCCATGGTTCCCTGGGTCCATCATTGATATGAAGGTACCTGTTGGCCTGCGGTTGTCCAGGGCCAGCTCAGTCCTTTTACCTCATGGTTTCGCTGAATAATTTTTTTCTCTCCTTTTCACTGTCTTCTGTTGTCATTACTCACCCTGCTTGCTCTTTCTTTAAGAAATGGTTATGTCGTGGCTTCTGTCCCCATGTGGAACATTCAACATATTTTGAAGACATTTGCTTGGACTTTGAAAGGGCACTGTGGGAAACTGAACTTCCATGGTGAACATTCTGGAAATACAGAAAATGGGGTATTCTCTTCTGAAAGAATACCTGTGGTCTACTTGAAGATAAAGCTAAAAAGAATGACGTGACGTAGAATTTGGCTTTGAGTTAGGGACGTAGAAGAATGGTTACTTTAAAAGAGCCCCAGATCTGTTAGGTCTGTCTACAATATTGTGTCTGTTCATACATATTTATTAGGGTGAAATGAATGTAGTTTTTCCAGTTGTTTGGAAAGCAACTATTATCTCTCTCTACCAAATACCGATTTGTCTCAAGTGTGGGTTAAAATGGAAAAACAAAGCTAGAAAGGCTCATGGCATCAGAAAGTGTTGCTGAATAAATGCATCATTTGGTTTTTGTCCTGAAACCCTTCTAGGTTTGCCCCAGACAGAAATGGTAATACCCAGCCCAGAGTTCCCACAGCCGGCGTGAGCAGACTGACGCACAACTGCCGCTTTACAGGGCTTGCCTGCCTTTTCAGAATGCTGCTCTGAACAGGGCTCATTTTGTAGTGTTGCCAGGGCCGAGTACAGCAGAGTGCTGGAGAGAGCCATACATGTAATTTTGAGTCTTGCTTCTTCTCTTTATGGTCCAGTGACTGTAGTCATCTGTGGGATTAGCTGACTAGCTAAAACACTGTCCTGTTGATTGGGTTTAGAGAGGGTGTAACAAAACTAGTCACACATTTACACCGAAGGACTTTAGTGTGCATCATCTGATTTAGTTCTCTCCAAATCTAGCCCTGCATGGTGGTTCATGTCTTTAATCCCAGCCCTTGGGAGGCAGAGGCAGTTGAATATCTGTTCCAGACAACCAGAGGTACACAAAGAGAGACCCTACCCTGTCTCATTAAAAAAAAAAAAAAAGTAGAAATAAAGGATCCATTGGTTCTGTTTCTTTTTTCTTTTTGGTTTTTTGAGACAGTTTCCTCTATGTTATCTTAGCTGTCTTGGACTCGCTTTGTAGACCAGGTTGGCCTTGAACTCACAGCCATCCACCTGCCTCTGCCTCCTGAGTGCTGGGAGTACAGGCGTGTACCACTACACCCGGCTTCTGTTTCTATTTTTGGCTTAACATGTTTCCTCTTTGTAAAAATTAGTTTCACTTAAGTCAGAATTACCCAGGTGTGGTGTCACACCATTCATCCCAGCACTCAAGAGGCAGAGGCAAGCGGATCTCTGAGTTCCAGGACAGTGCGAGTTCCAGGACAGCCAGGGCCACACAGAGAAACCCTATCTGGAAAAACCAAAAACCAAAAAAAGTACAATTTACTGTTATCAAGTTCATCAGCTGATGAATCATTTCCCTTAAGTGTCTGAATGGTTTTTCTTGCACTGCTTTATCTATCATGGCCTCCATTTCGTGCCCTCCTGGCCCTGCAGTCTGTATTTCTTGCCCCGTCCCCAGTGTGTCGTTTTGCTCTAACTGTAAAACTTGAATGTTTTAGGCAGGAACTCCTTTTCATAGTGTTCTTGAATTAACAGCGAGGATGATGTTCTCTCTCTGTCCATGTTTTCCTGGTCTTGGAGATTTCAGCCCATGTGCTTTCTGTCCTGTGAGCGTAGCTGGAGAGCCGTGTGTCACCTGCACTCTCTCCCCCATTTCTATGCCATTCTTTGCATCTTCTCTACTCACGTTTCTATTTCATTTTTATACCCACCAGTACTGTACACTGATCCTTTGTGGGAGAAACATTTTATTTCCTGTTTGCTTGCTTTTTGAGAGTCTGGCTATGTAGCCTTGACTGGCCTTAATTCATTATGTAGACCAGACTGGCTTCAAACTCACAGAGATCTGCTGGCCTCTGCTTTCCCCAGAGTGCTGGAATTAAAGGTGTAAAACACCATGCCTGGCTTAAAAACATTACTTTTATAATAAGATAAAGAACATTTTGTTTCAGAATACTCCTGATGATAACCAGCGTTTTCTTACCTTTGAGCATTAAAAGTAAAATTATATAGCTGGGCATGATGGCACATGCCTTTAATCCAGCACTCAGGGAAGCAGAGGCAGGTGGATCTCTGAGTTTGAGGCCAGCCTGGTCTATAAAGCCAGTCTAGGACAGCCAAAGCTACACAGAGAAAGCCTGTTATTCATTCATATGTGTGTGTGTGTGTGTGTATGTATGTATGTATGTATGTATGTATGTATGTATGTATGTGTGTATGTATGTATATCTTCCTAAATATAAAATTGCAAGCATTGACAAATGTTTATAGTGAGCTATACAAGTATATGCCATTAGAAATGTTACTATATTTTCCCATCACCCTGATCTGAGTCTTCCCTATGGTAGGAATGCACCTGGCTGTTGAGCGTTAGTTTGTGCTTCCTATTGTGACAATGCTGCAGAGTGCAGTCATACCCCAGCCTTGTTCACCCACTCTCCAGGTAAAGGAGCCTTGGGTCGCCCCCAGGTTCTGTCTCTGCAACAGAGCTGCCCTGAGCTTTTGCCTGCTATGGTGGTTTGAATGAGAAATGTTCTACTTGGGCTCAGGCATTTGAGCATGTGGCCACTGGTCAGGGAGGCTTACATGGTGAGGGGGATTAAAAAGCCTCACTCACTTCCATTGTGCTCTCTTAGCTTCCTATTTTCCATCTAAGGATGTGAGCTCTCAGCTTGTTCCAGCCTCCATACCTGCCTCTTGCTGCCACTCTCTTACTGCAAGCCAAAATAAACTATGTCTTAATGTCGTTTTATAACAGTAACAGAAAGTAACTAATACATCTACTAAATGTGTGACATTAATTTTCACATCACATTGGGTCTTGGCAGATTTTAACTTGTTCACTTAACTTGTTCAATAAACTAGGAAAGTTTGTAAAGAAACTTTTAAGCTAAGTGCCAAGTAGCTTTCCAGAAAATGGCTTCTACGTTTGTTTGCACTGACGGCGAGTTACAGTTTTAATTGACAGCTTTCCTTGGTTTCCCATTTTCTCCATCTCACTGTACTCATAATCACTCCTTGTCCCCCCACACCTTTCCTTGTTTATTTGTAAATTAGATCCTTTTGGGCAATATAGTAAGTGTGTGCTGAAAACTCACCCCTTTTCCACCAGCGACTCTGTTTTCCATCAGGTAGGGAAGGTGGGAGCGTTAGGCCAGCCCCCGTGCCTTGTTAAAACTGGCTGTGTTTTGGGTTTTGCTTTAAAATACTTGGAATTTTCCAGAAGTTTCAGTTTCCTTTGGTTCTTCCTAAGGGCCTGAGTTTCTGATTCCCATTAACCCCTTAGCCCCATGTAATCCCAGATGGTTACATGGTCTCTGAATTGACTCACTGTTCATTTAGACAAAAGATTGCGCTTCATAAATATTGGCACTCTGATTGGAGACTGGACATTTAGAAATGTGTTCACTCATAATTAAACTGTTTCAGATTTTGTAAAAATAGGTCTGGTTTTAAGATCTGTAAGATAAATTATTATAGTTAGCTAGAAACAGAAATCTACTGTTTTTTGAATAATAAGAGATAAGGTATAGCAAAAGTCTTCATTTTTCCTTAAGGAGATAAAAAATACAGTATATATACTTTAAGGTAAATTAGGCACACCTATCCTCTGCTGAAGATAAATCCAAGGCCTTGCCCCTAGTGTTTTACCACTGAGGTGAATCCCTAACCCCAAATTAAGTTTTTGTAACCACAATTTTTATTTATTAATTTTCATGAAGCTACAGTTTTCATGTGCACATTTCCTCTATAGGCAGAGTCTGGTGATACATAAATTAGTGTTGAAAATGGTTAAGAACTTAAGGTCAGGCTCTTTGCTTCAAAATCACTGAGAGTAGTTTCAGACAGAATTTTCAATCATTCTACTATTATCATTTTTAATTTGTCCATTAAGGAAAAAGTTTATCTAGGCTAGCGTGGCCTATAAAGTGAGTCCAGGACAGCCAAGGCTACACAGAGAAACCCTGTCTCAAAAAACAAAAAAAGTTTATCCTGGGCAGTGGTGGTGCATGCCTTTAATCCCAGCAGTTAGGAGGCAGAGGCAGGTAGATCTCTGTGAGTTTGAGGCCAGCGTTGTTTACAGTGCAAGTTCCAGGATATCCAGGACTGCACAGAGAAACCCTGTCTGGAAAAACAAAAACAAACAAAAACAAAAAAAGAAAGAAGGAAAGAGAAAATTATTTTTAGCGTTTACTTTGGCAGCACATGTATTAAAATTGGAGCAATACAAAGGAGATTAGCATGGCCCCAGCACAAGGATGACACGCAAATTCATGTCATAAAAAACATTCCATACGTTAAAAAAAAAAAAGATAGTCTTTATTTTTTTTAAATGATGTGTTTGGCCTGAGTGCACATTTGGGGTAATATTCCACAACTAATATTTTAATGGGTAGAGATACTTCAACCCTCTGCTCTTATGGAAAGGGAATTAAAAACAAACCCAGCAACTTGTCTTTAAAGGTGTATGACTATTCTCTGTTGTCACCTTGGCTATCTCTGGAATGAAGGACCATCCAGAAACGGAGGGCACACCTCACCAGGTTCTTGAGGCAGGAAACACAGGCTGTGGACCGGAGCTTGAGGTGGGACGACACACACATTTGATCTGGTTTGACGCATGCCTTTAATCCAGACCTTGAGCCACACCCTTAGCCTGGGCCATGCCGTCTGCTGGAGGTCTGTGTAAAGACATTGGAAGAAGGAAGGGTTTGTTTACTCTTCACCTGCTTGCACTAACTTTGCCAGCTTACACAGAAGACCAGATGAGGAACCCAGCCTCCTGGGACTGAGCATCCACTAGATTCTCCCTGTAAGGCTGGCCATTGTTGGATTAGTTGGATTGCAGCCTTAAGTCATTCAAGTATCCCATATATTGTGCTGGGTGGGATGACCAGGGGCATCAAGGATTCTAGTGGCCTCTTGACAATGTATAATGAGTGACCTGGCCTTAAATGCAAGGGTTCTGTTTGCCATACTAATTAAATTCACAGTGATGACTGGTAGCGCAGCTTGCAATTTACGTGTTTTGTCTTGGGACATCAGTAACTTGAAAGGTGAGATGAAGGGATAAAGAGTGAATTTTCAGTAGACAGCATCAGGAAAACATTGAAGACCAGTGGCTGTGCAGCACACATGTAGGCTCCTTGCTTCCCTCACTGTCTGCTGCAGTTGTAACTAATTGGTCTAAGCTGATTTTGGAGCTGTTAAAATGTACTAAGATTTGGCTGGTGATTCTAGACGGATCAGTTTGGGCTGCTGCTGTGTTAATATGTGGTAGGTCCACCTACAGTCCCATCTCAGGGTCGGGGTGTCTGTTCTAACACACTGTTGCCATTTCTGCGATTGTTTGTCATCATCTTGAAACTATCTTTTTTTTTTCCCTTCAAGACAGGGTTTCTCTGTGTAGCCTTGGCTGTCCTGGACTCACTTTGTAGACCAGGCTGGCCTCAAACTCACAGCAATCCGCCTGCCTCTGCCTCCAGAGTGCTGGGATTAAAAGTGTGCTCCACCACTGCCAGGCTGACACTGTCTTTTGATAAACAAGCACTTTTAATTTTGATAAAGGTCATTCCCGTGATGTTGCTTTTCGTGCCGTGTCTGAGGCTGTAAAGGCTTAGCTGTGTGTGATTGTGAGAGCTCTGTGGTTGGCATCCTTACAGGTAAGTGTTTCTGTGTGAGCTAGGGCTTCACCTCTATTCTTTTCTATGTGACAGTGCTGTTGAATGGACCATTACTGTGTTGGCATTGTTGAACGTCACGTGGCCACAGGTATCCAGACTGACTTTTGGTCTATAGTCCAACACAACTGTTCTGATTATGGTATGTTGGTGCAACTGTAAGGCTGAGAAGTGCAAGTTTTTCAACATTGTTCCCTTATACTGTTGTTTTGTTTTGGGTTCTGGCATTGCTACATGAATTTGGGGGATTTGTTCTCTTTTTTTTAAAAATTATTTAATTTTGTTTTTTCCAGACAAGGTTTTTCTGTGCAGCCTTGGCTGTCCTGGACTTTCTTTGTAGACTAGTCTGGTCTTGAACTCACAGAGATCCGCCTCCCCGAGTGCTGGAAATAAATGTTCTGCGCCACTGGACCCGGCAAACACATCTTTCATATTGAGATATATGATGTTTGGTATTTTCTAGGCATTAGTCTTTCTCTGCTCTGACTTTAAATCTTGACAGTGGTCTCTGTACAATTTTTAGTATGTTAAGTGGTATTTTCCTGGGGTCTTCCTGTCCTGTGCTGCTGTAGCATCATTGGTGGGCATTGCTGCTTCAGGAGCCATTTGAGGAAGTAAGGCTCCTTTTACAAGGGAGACTGTCTCCCATGGTCTTTCTAAACCTTAAGGGAGACAGACATTCTTACTAAGTTCTGTGTTAAAATACCAAGCTCTTACCTACAAGTAGTTCCACTCAGGTTCCATGTGCATTCCCTTCTGTTCCCAGAGGGAAGCCAACCACAGTGCTTAGAAACATGAGAGAATTGTTCCTCAGAGTCAAGATGGCTGACATTAGGTCCCACTGTTTCTTTGACTGTTGATGATGTCCTTGCCGGGCACTGCTGCCAGTGGCAGTTCTTCTGTTGAACTTTGGGCGTGGCCTGGGGACATTACTTAGCCAAAGGCTTTGAACAGTATTTTGGAGTTAGAACAGGACAGGAATGATTCACTCTGTTGTAGAATAAAGATTGCATGGAGATAGTTCTGTCTTTTTCTGTCTCCCACTATTGTACTCCCTGCTTGGTCTCCAGGACTCAGAATAATGTATGGCATGCATAGAACCTCAGCAGCTAAGTAGGGACTGAGTGCGTCCCTTTGAAAGTGCCCTTGAGCTGTGCCTGGTGGTGCGCACCTATAATCCCAGCATCTTGGGAGGCAGCGGCAGGCGGATCTCTGTTAGTTTAAGGTCAGCCTGGTGTACAAAGTGAGTCCAGGACAGCCAGGGCTACACGGGTAAACCCTGTCTGGAAAAACAAAAAACAAAATCAAGAACAAACCAAAATAGAAAAAATAAATAAAAAAAATAAATAAATAAATTAAAGAAAAAAAGAAAAAAGGAAGTGCCCTTGAAAAAACTGGTTCTCTGGTTTATGCTTAAAGTCACCCCACCCCCCACTCCATTTAGAGGAGTGCTTGTGGGGTATGGTCTTACTAGTAGTGTGGGTCAGCGCATGTTGTGTTTCAAATATTTTTTAATGTTCTGCATTGATCATAGGTGATTTGGCCATGTGCCATACATACAGCCGACATAGTAATAGATATAAGTACATCAGATAGCTCCATCAGCATTCATTTTCCAATATATAATAGCTTAATTTTGTTGAATTTGCATTTACAATGTTATAGACAGTGTGCTAATTGCCACAGTGTCAGTGTGGATTAGACAGCTGACAAAGCAAGCGTTTGAGGATCAACATCTGCCAAACACCTTTAATTACAGCAGGCTTTGATCCCGTTGATTTGTCCCGTAAATGAATTCATTACATCGAAACTGCTCAAATTTCTGGTAATATCATATGCTTTCCCAGAATCCACACAGTACACGTGTGCTCTGAAGCAAATGGCTATTATTTTCTTTTAAATATTTACACGTATCTATTTGTGTGTGTGTGTACACGCATATATGTGCATGGCTGCAGATTGCCACTGTGCATGTGGTGGTCCGAGGACAAGTTGCAGGGATCAGTTTCCTCCTCCTGCCATCAGAGTCCCCAGGATACAACTGGTGATTTTCTTTTCAACAATTTGAGCTTCAACTTCCTCATTTAAAAAGGGAAGCAATAGCACTAACCTCATGGCGAAGAGGAGCAACACTGTAAACACCTAGTACTTTGGAATATAGGAGATGTCTAAAAATGTTTATTAAATAAGTTAAAAAGGCGTTAAGCCATAATAGACCAGTGATTATTTTAAGGCATTGCTTTGAATATTCTGTTAAAAAAATAAATTTTAAGGCTAATTGGATCACGTGCACAGAGAGATCCCTTGTGACACTTCCAAGATGTAAAATGAACAGCAATTACAGAAGAACGCATTTTGCGGCGGGTGTGCATGTCTGTCTGAGAAGTGTCTGTGCACATGTGCAAACTGTGTGGAGGCCAGAGGCCACCGCACGCATTGCTCCTTGTGGCTGTTGTTCACTTGTTATGAGGAAGAATCCCTCACTGGTTTGGAACAGGCGGAATCGCCAAGGCTGGCTGGCCAGAACTTCCCAGGAATCCTCCTGTTGGGTTTGCTTGTTTGTTTGTTTTCCTCCACGGTGGTATTTGGTTTTATTTTTAACTCAATTTTTAGGACTGACTCTGGTCCTTGGGTTTGCTTACAAGGCAAGCAGTTACTTTACTCACTGAGCCATCTCGCTAGCCTACAAATCAGTTTTTTTTTTTTTTTAAATAAAAGCTGAACATTGATCAAATAAGAAATTATAATATGTAAGATACAAATTAGAGAACAAGTAGACCAAAATCAAATCAATGAGTCACTTGTCAGGACTTAACACCACCTAGATAAACCCTCTGAAGAAACAAGCCCAGAGGAGCAGTAAGCCATTTGACCTGGCTGATACTCAGGAGTAACTCATATCCATGCAGGCATGAGAAATAGGACGCATGCATGAGATCTTCGTCTAACTTTTCTTCTATGCTTACTAGTGGGGAAAATGTTGAAAAAAATTCTATTGTGAATATTCTGGCCTAATTAGCTAGTGGCTGTAGGTCCAGCTTGACACTTTTTTTTTTTTTTTTTTTTCCCCTTCTTGATACAGGGTTTCTCTGTGTGTAACCCTGGCTGTCCTGTAGATCAGGCTGGCCTTGAACTCAAAGAGATCTGACTGCCTCTACCTCCCAAGTGCTGGAATAAAAAGGCAGGTACCACCACACCTGGCTTCAGCTTAACATTCTATAGCTAGCAGCTATGTTCGTAGCATGATAGGCCATCACAGTATGCTTTGTTGTGAGAAGGTTCCAGAGGATTCACTGAAAATCATATGCTGCAGTCTTGCTACATTTTAAGGAGTATTTGAATAAAAACTCTTGACTCCTGTAGATTGTCTTTTGCTACTTTGTGGGTTCTTTTCCCCCCACCCTTTATCCTCCTGTGAGAAAGAAGGATATAGGGGAGAGACAGAGATCCCTGAATCTAATCTCTTTCTTCTTGTTTCATTTTTGAACACAACTACTAACAAAGTGCAGCTAACATCCCTCAATGACCACCAACCACTTACCCCGCCTATTGGCTCTCTAGCATTTATATATTTTCTGAAAAATTCCCAGAATTCTAAACATCAGAGTCATAGAAACTGTCTGCAGCTGGCAAAGGCATGCCTCTGCTAGAGCACGGGGCAAATCATAGCTGCCGTCAAGCAGTCCCGTATCCCCACACCTGGGATTAAAAAGAAAACATATTCTTATAATATTTCTCTGAGTGTGTGTGTGTGTGTTTTAAGAAACCAAAATTCTAGAATTCTCACTGCAGACTCAGGTTTTATGAAAGAAAAACCCTTTCCGTGCACACCTAGCTAGCTGCTCAGTCTCTCAGGCCGCTGGACTCAGCAGTCCCAGCCTGGTGCTGAAGGCATGGAGGATCCCTGGAGAGCTGCTGATCTTCAGTTGATGTTGGAATGCCAAAGGTGCTGGCAGTAGAGGATGGCATAGGAACAGCAACCAGTAGAGGCACAAGCCAGAGAAGAGTGAGGGTGGGCAGACAAAAAGCAGTCGCTTTTCCTGTGGCCCTCCTTGTATCGAGCCACCCACTCTGGTAGCTGCTCTTCCTTCTTCAGTTAACCTAGCCCTTAGGAAATACCCTTGCAGACCCACCCACCTAAATCCAGTCAGCTTGGCAACCGAGGTTAGCTCTGTAGCCTCTGTAGAGCAGATTTTCCATAGACACTCTGCTTAGGCCATTAATGTGCCAGGCATTCTGTGGAAGTATGGAAACATTCTGGCTTGCCATTACTCAGAATAAGGCTCTATGCACACCTGAAATAGAGGCTATATGTTATGTTAAATAAAAAATAACTAGAGTACAGCAGTGTGCCAACATGCATATTGCTTAGGGCTATGAATATTAAGGAGGGTGTAATTGGTGTGACTGGTTGGGGACTTTGGATAAATTCCTCAAATTGTCATGCTAGAATTGAGACTGAGGGAAGAGTGATTTTTATAAAAGTTAGTTTTGGGATAAAGAGCTCCCTTATGCATTGGAGTGCAAACATACAGAAACTCATCCTGCCACATGTTGTCTAAATGTAGAGCATGTTTGTGATGGCACACCCATAATACAGCATTGAGAGACTTTTTCATTTGTAAGCTGACATGAGGGATTCATCGGCGTCAGAATCCAGCGTCTGAGCTTGGAACACACAGTTCCTTTCTGCACTAAAACTTAGAAAGCACGGTTAGCTCCAGTCTGATTTACACAGGCATTAGGAGGACCCTTCCCTTCTAGCAGGTTAAATCCCTTTCTGAACTTTTGCAGCTGTGGGTGTGCCATTTACTTTACCTGTTAGAAAATCTCAAGTGAATTTGTTTTTATGGTTATTACATGTTTTCTGTTTATTATTGAGGCAATTTCACTAGCATATACTTTTCTACAATATATTCTGTCATGCATCAATTTCAAGTATCAGCTTCAAGTTTTCTGTGGTGGTGTTCAGTTTTCTGTGATGTTCTTTGTTGCTGCTGTTACTGAGTACCTGTGACTAATTATGTCCTCCCTGAGTTCTTTTTACAACTGCCCCACTCCAGGCTCTCCCCCTCTAGGCAAGAGCTTTGTCATTGTGCTGCTGCATCCGAAGCCCTGTTTGATTTCCTTGACCCAACATGTGTACTATTATTACTGTGATTCCACCTAGGCGCTTGTGCACACTAGACAGGTGCTCTTCCATTGAGCTAACCGTTCACGTTGGCATCATGTGCTTAATGTTCTGCCTCCAGCACAGTGCTCATGGCTACCAGGTCCCTGATGAACTGTTGAACTGAGCTGAGCTTAACCTTGATGCTAACTCAGTGTCTCTGGCTAGTTTTCCTTCAGGCTTGTCCTTCACCTTAAGCCCCTCCCCTTGCCCCTTCCCCCTTCCATTGCCCCTTCCCCCTTCCACTTCCCCCTCCCCCGCTGTTATTTAAAATGACTTTTCCTGTCTACTCTGCCAATGTGTTCTTTTTCAAGTGATCGTATTCATCTCGGGCATTTGTCACCAACTTTGCTTGAGTGGCTTCTAAATCTATAGATTCCAGCCTGACCTTTCTTGAAGCATTGACTGCTTGCTTGACAATTCTCTGGTATCTTGCTTACACCTTCAGTAGACAGAGTGAAACCAAGTACTTCCCCCACCCAAACCAGTTCTTCCCCAGCGCTCCGGTTTCTGTGCACTGGCACTGTCGCACCCCTTGCTTCTTTCTGCATGTCCCTGTCGGGACTCACCTGCCCTCCTGATGCAGACCACTTCCCTGCCCCTCCCAGATGACAAGGATGGCCATTGCATCCCACCAGCTGCAGCATGCCCAGACCATGCCGTGGGATTTAGTACTCTGATTAAAATTAAAGTGGAAAGTTCATAGCTTTGCCGGGTCTTCTTTGACCCTGGCCAACACTCGGTGTGGTTTTGCTGACCTCACTGGTCCTGTGATCTACCATAAGCATTTGGGCTCGGTCCTGCCTCCCCCGGGTTCAGCTTGTACAGGGGTCAAGGGCCCACTCCTGCAGCCTTTGCAGACCCCATGGAGTATGTCTTTGGAGGTTTCATGTCAGTTCTGATGTGCAGGTGGCCGGCTGCTCAGAGCTGTTCTCCCGGCTGTTGCTCAGCTTCCCCGGTGTTGCAGCTCCTACTGGGCGGAGCTGTCTCTTACTCATCCTTTTCTTTCTTGTTGTCTAAGTAGTTAGCACAGACCGGAAATATTGATTGAGAATAATTAAACTGATTGCAGTTGGGTTTAGTTTCCTTTAATGAGACTCCTAACCATTTTCTTCCCAAGAAGCCTGATTACCCTGCCATCTCGAAGGGCACAAAACTAACCCATGCCAGCGACACAGCCGCGTCTGTGCAGCCCTGCCCCTGGGTGGCCAGCATCTGCGGGCTGTTCTGATTTTAATGGCACAATAAGGCTTTGGCTTGCAGTGGGAATTCCTTGATTATGCTCTAGCAAGTCTAACTTTTATCTTTAAAAGGATCCTTTCTGGTACAGTATCTAAACAACTCATGATAGTATTATAAAATTTGAGGTAAGAGCTCTTGTGTGTGAATTGAGTACAGATTTGTAAATATCAGAAGCAAATCCCATTGCCCTCATTTGTTCCTTCACCTATAGAACAAAGATGATTTAAAGAGATGAGGTTCATTTTGTTCACATTAAAGAAAGCCTTTTGCCAGCTGACCATGAATCCGCCGTTGCATCTTATGCTGATGGTGTCTGCAATTATTAAAGTGGTGGCTTTGAAGGCGAAATCGTGATTAGCCTGTCCCTTAGCCTATCATCATTAGGCTGTCACCATGCTGAGCCTAATGCAATCCCACCCTGCTCAGACAGTGGGGAATGACTGGAAGTGGATACCTGTGACATCACAGTGCGGAGCAATTCGCCACCATGTCTGACGCTTGCTTCTCCTCAGCTCTAGCTCAGCCCAGCAGCTTGAGATGGACACTGTCTTACTTTGCCTTCCTTCCCTGACTTGCCTCTGCTCCCATCCTCCCTCCCTGCCTCCCTCCTTGCCTCCCTCCCTCCCTCCCTGTCTGCCTGCCTGCCTGGTGTGGTGTTTTCTGGGCATCTGCAGGACAAGCCTGGCTAGGGAGCTTCTGCTTTCATGGACTTTTTGTGATAATACAGATTCTTAATTTCATGAAAGGGATCAGTCTGCCATGTTGATATTTTTCATGGAGAAAAGACAGCCATCTCAGGTTCAGATTGATAAGTCATTTCAGTGATAGTCTGAAATTCCAGTGTTAGCAGGCGTAGCAATACTATGCTCCTTGCAGACCCAGCCCTGGACCCAAGTCTCTTTTTTGCCTGTCCACAGGGATGTTGCAAGAAGTAATTATCGTTCAGCAACTACTTTGATACTTACACCCAGTGGTTGTAAACAGTTATTAAAAGCTGTGACACAAGTCAGAATGGCGGAGCCAGGGCGAGGGCTCGAAAAGCAGACTTTGTTGCAGCTTTCAAACCACAGGAAAATGTACTCCTGCTGAAATGTTGAGGGGTTAAGTGGGGAGTGTGACGGTCTTGTCTGTAGCTGGGCATGGTGATGCATGTCTTTACTTTTAGCAGAGGCAGGTGGAGCTCTGTGAGTTGGAGGCTAGCCTGGTCTACATAGTGAGTTCCAGGACAACCAGAGTTACATAGTGAGACTCTGTCTCCAAAATCAAACCCAAAACCAAACCACAACAGGAAAAAAAAAACAAAAAAAACCAACAGCTTGGTTTCTGCACATTAGAGAATATCTTAGGGAACCCACTTCCCACTTTGGTTTGGTTTGGTTTCTCTGTGTAGCCTTGGCTGTCCTCAACTCTCTCTGTAGACCAGGCTGGCTTCAAACTCCTAGTTATCCACCTGCCTCTGCCTTCTGAGTGCTGGGATTACAGGTGTGCACCACCACGCCCAGAATATCATGTAACCCACTTTTGACATGCTAGGACATATAGTGTTGTAGACTCTAGTCCCTAGAGGAGCCTGGGAGGGAAGGCCAGTTTTGGGGAAGCAGCAGTACTGCCTGGGTTTGCACCCCAGGGTGGAGTTAGAGCAGGCTTGCAGTGTGGAGGGAGATGGTTGGATCTGGGGCCCTGGCTTTTTTTGGGGGGGGGGGCTTGGTCAAGTCTCAGCTCTGCTTTCCCCAGCTGTTTGAACTTGCAGCTACCCGATTTCTGTCCAGTACTGTCTTCTGGCCCTTAGCAAGTCACTTTGCATGGTTTTTCTTTACTCACTTAACAGTGTGCTTGTGTGTGTGTGTGTGTGTGTGTGTGTGTGTGTGAGAGAGAGAGAGAGAGAGAGAGAGAGAGAGAGAGAGAGAGAGAGAGAGAGAGAGAAAGCGCGATCCTGTCTATAAGCATGTGACTGGGTGGATGTGAAAACTCCTTTGTGCTCTGGAGAGCATTGGCAGAGGCATGTAACATTAGTGAGAAAGCCTGTGCTGCGTTTAAATTCTTATAGCTAAAACAAGCTGAAAATTAAGTGAGTCTTCTTACTGTTATCATTGCACCAGATAGGTGCTTGGAGGAGGGCCAAGTGTGTGTGTACTTCTTCATAGACTTCTAACTTGGTTGCCTTTGACTACTGTGGGTTGGTTTTTGTAGCCTCTGCTTGAATTGCTTGCCCTTGTGCCCTTTTAGAGTTGTTTACTACCTCTGAGAGTGAGGGTCATGTCACGCACACAGTCACTGGCTGGGTGGCAAAATTACACAAAGCCTACTTCCTTAAAAATGCTTTGAAATTTTATCTGGTTGAAAAATGACATTTCTGAATTTGAGGAGCACTCTGGCTGAAGGTGGGAGAATTTTACAGGCCACATGTGATACATTTACGAATTCTTTGCTAGAACGGCCCGTGGAGGCCTTGGAGGTGATTAGCCTGTGTCCCCGTGTGCCCATGCTGCCCTTTTACTCCTGGGGAGCAACCATATTACATCGTTGGTGATTCTTCAGAGCTGTATGAAATGATAATTCAACTTTCAGACATGGTTAATCTTCGAGCCTCGCTCTAACTACTAACATCCGTGGTGTGACGGGCTTAAATGCTTCCAGGTGTGGCTGGCGCGCTTGGCTGTGAAATGACTTGTAGATTACCTGGCTGCTGCAATTCCCTCACCACAGCAGTTTGGCTTCAGCATCGGCATTGAGCGGAGAATGTTAAACATCAACTCCACTTGAAACAGATTTTACATTAAATAAATGAACTGTCTTCTTGAGACAGTTTAGTGTTTATTATCTTTTATAATGCACATTAGAGCTGTGTTTTGTCTTCTGAGTTCTTAACGTTTTGTTAATAAACAGGCCTTGACATATATAATCCTAATGCCTCTTCCCCATCAGAACGTGGCTGTCCTGATGTCTTTTTCCACTGCCCTCTCTTTTTCTTCCCCTGCCTTGCTTTGATCCCTGCCTGGGTCCAAAGAGGAGCTGTCTGCCTGCCTGTCCGTCAACCTGCCCGTCTGTTTCTTTCTCCACTCTCCAGCTTGCCCATCAGTGTTCTGTTAATGGTGTCAGTGGTAAAACCTTTAGAGCCTTGCTGGGCTGTGGATGGACCCACCTGGCTAGAAGTAGGTAGAATCTGGGCAGAGCTAGCAGGCAGTGAGCTGAAGGAGAACTAAAGGGCCGACTCTGGCTGCTGAGAGGATCGAGATCTCAGCGCTCTCTGTTCCTAGTCCAGGGCTGCCTTCCTTCAGTACCCGCCTTCACACCTTGTGGTGGTGTTCTACCTTTCCCAGCCTGCCCTCTTCCCTGCAGCACGCTTTTCCATCTCCAGTGAATCCCGTGGACCTCAGCCTCCTTCAGGGCGAGGCACTGTCTTACTTCAGCAGGGGGTCTTTGTGTGTGCTGGGGCGGGGGTTGGAATCCTGACAGTATTAACTGGGGTTCAGAGGTTTTGTTGAATGTTTTTCTTCTGCTCTTTACCTTTTATAGAACTGTATATAAGTGCACTTCTGTCCTACGTGGATGGAATATATAGATTAAAAAGGTTATGATGCTGGTCCGGGGCAACTTAGCAACCATCTGCAGCACTGTTCATGTGACAACAGAGACCCAGCTTCTGCACAGTCACCGGAAGAAGGTTTGGGGAACTTGGGTACCCTGTAGAATTCCTATTGAATGTCCAGTGGTGTCCTTTATCTTTTGTCTATCTTAAGCATCAACTTTGGAATCTGCCTTATTCCAAAGGAAACATAAATTCTGAAAGCTGTTGTAACTCAGTAGGGTGGGTATGGATGAAGCTGTGAGGAATTGTGTTTTAAACCCAATTAGAACAAAATAAGAATACCTCAGTAGCAGAGACTGGCTTCTGGCACCCTAGCAGTATCTACTGTATTCTCAGGTGTCTAAAGCTGTCAGGAAGTGGACATATGAGAGTGTGGGGACGCACACCAAGCAGAAAGTGTGCAAAGAGGCTGGTTATTTGTGTTTTCTTTAGAGCAGTGAAAATGCAGCAGCAAACCGCAAGTGTCTTAACTCTATTGGCTTTATCTGAATTGAAAAAAAAATGTTAGGAAAAACAAAATCTTTTTATGCTTTAAACTAAGGAAAATAACTGGTCAGATTATTTCAAAAATTTAAAAGTGAAAAAATTAGCCATAAAAGCCAGTTATTAAAAGAGTCTGATGTGTCTGGGTCCAAAGGGAGATTGCAGGTGTTTTCCTTGTGTGTGGGTAGTTTCTGTTCAATAAAGTTTTCAAGATCCTGTAATTGACTTCCTAAGTGTGGTAAACTTAATAACAAGCAAGCAAGCAAGCAAACAAACAAACAAAAAACCCAGTACTTTGAATTTTAAACATATAAATAACTCCATTCATGAAATGCCATTCACTTGTCAAAATGCATGGATCACCTGGAGGTGGCTGGTGTGTTCTATACTTTGATGTAAAGTGAGGTTGATGGCTTTGCCGTAGTGGTGACAAATTTTAAACAATACTTCATGTTCTGGTTAGTATTTCAAGGAAGCTTTCAGTTCTTTTAAGAGAGAAGAATCTTTGCATGCAGAAGCTCTTGTCCCAGAAGTGAGGGAAAAGTGTGTTGAGTTGCGATTGAAACATACCATTTGTACAAAATATATGTAAGGACAATGCACTCTTAAATGAGGTGTTGTGGGTGCTGGGTAAGGGGGCTAAGGCCTGTCGCCTGCTGCGAAGTCAGGGAGTTAGAGTTTACTAATTAAAAATGTCAATGTGAGGCCAGTGAGTAGGTACCTAATAGAAGTGTTTCTGTGTTGTATCTGTTTGATTTGTACCACAAAGATCATTAGTAATTCACAGAACAGTCAAAGCCACTGTTGGGGAGGCCGTGCGTCACTACAAGAGTTTGACTGACTACTTGGAGGCAGCTAAATTTTGCAAGTGTGTATATCAAGGAATATGACAGTTAAGAATTGTCTGAGACAGGAATGTAGCTCAGCTTAGAGTCTGCCTAGCTCATGGAGGCCCTGCATCCGAGTTGCCACTCCAGAAACAAGGCAACACAATTCCACATTTGTTTGAGGCACTGAGCATTGCTAACTGCATTCATAGTTTGCCCATTCTTGAAGAACTTCAAGCTATCTTCCCATCCACATTTTTATTTTCTCTTTCTTTCTTTCTTTCTTTCTTTCTTTCTTTCTTTCTTTCTTTTTTCTTTCTTTTTCTTCTTTCTTTCTTTCTTTCTTTCTTTCTTTCTTTCTTTCCCTTTGAAAGACAGGGTTTCTCTGTGTAGCCTTGGCTGTCCTGGACTCGCTTTGTAGACCAGGCTGACCTTGAACTCACAGAGATTCACCTGCCTCTGCCTCCCAAGTGCTGGGATTAAAGGCGTGCACCACCGTGCCTGGCCTTGGAACAGTCTTTAAACAAGACACACAACAACATTCACTGTCAAAGGCTCTACCACCACCCAGCCTATCCCCACCTACTTTCTTTTTTGTGATTTATTTTTATTTGTTTTTATTTATTTTTTTGAGACAGGTTTCTCTGTGTAACCTTGGCTGCCCTGGAACTCATTTTGTAGACCAGGCTGGCCTCTAATTCAACAATCTGCCTGCCTCTACCTCCACAGTGCTGGGATTAAATGCCTGCACTATCACTGCCTGGATGTTACCTATTTATTTCTTTCATAAAATCTGCACAATTGTCACCACAAACAGACATTGTCACTCTTCTTGTAACCAATCCTTTGCTGAGAGTCCAGGGTAGTACTAGAACTCGCACCTGACTCTTTTCCCTTTACAGGTGGCCCATGGAGGCCAGTGACCTAACTTGCTGAAGCTCACATTGAGTGGAGAGCCCCTCTTCAAATCTCAGCATCAGTTCCTGGAATTGTAGTTCTGGCCACTTTCCTCTGCTGCCTATTCACAAAGATCGCCCTGGGCAAGTGGGCTTCACATTTTTTTCTGTGACCCTGGCCCCTCTTAAGGTTTCACTAAACAGAACTGGGATCCTTAGAGGCACAAGTTGGAGAGTGACTTTCCAGTGCTGTTCTCTCCCTGGCCATGAGTTAGGCAGTGTGGATGTGGCAGCTTCTGAGAGTTGACCCTGATTGGCTTCTGGAAAGGCCCTGACAGTCCTCATCCAGCATAGAGACTGTCCTGTGTGCAGGATAAAGCCCAGGACCTTCAGTAGAAAGAATACACTAGTGTGGGTAATGCAGCGCCTCCAAAGGCCCAGATACTAAAGGCTTGTCTTCTGGACAGGGCTGTTGTGAGGTGGTGCAAGGAAGCACTGCGTGGGGTCTCGTGCAACAAAGTCTAGTCACTGGGAATGTGTCCTTGGGTGGTCGTGGTGCCTTGCCTGTGCATCCCACTTTTGTCTGAGTATCTCAGCTGTGAAGTAAGCATGCGTGTTCCACACACTCACACACATAACATAAAGCACATCTAAAAAGGGTATCTAGTCAACTCTGTAGAGGCACAGAGTAGAATGCTGGAGGCCAGGGGCAAAATCAAGGTGTGGGAGAGGGATAGGAGTTGTTTTGTACCCAGTTTTAGTTTTGCAACATGAAAACAATGTTGGAGGTTGATTGCATAACAGTGGGAATACAGAAATGCAGGCAACTATGTGGAACTCTGACTTAAAAATGGTTGAGATGAGCAGGGCACAGTGGTGGCCCATGCCTTTAATCCAGCACTCTGGAGGCAGAGGCAGGTAGATCTCTGTGAGCTCAAGGCCAGGACAGCCAGGGCTACACAGAGAAACCCTGTCTTGCAGGGGTGGGGTGTGTGTGTGTGTGTGTGTGTGTGTGTGTGTGTGTGTGTGTGTGTGACGGTGAGATGGTTACTTTATAGTGTGTATATTTTATCTCAGTTACAACAAAGACGATGGGCCCACACCCTGGTGTCTACTGTGAGTCTCTGTTCACCTGGCCTAGTGTTTTGCTTTGTCAGATACCTAGTAACACTACTATGGTTGAGGTTAACTCTCATGGTAGATGTTAAAAGAAGGGAAGGGCAGGAAGCATGGTGGCAGGGACAATGGCACATTGGTACATATGTCCCAGATGACAGGATTCTGGAGGTGGAGATGGCTGACATAGCACCTCCTGTCTATGATGGGTTCTCTCAGTTTGCTTTCATTTTATGCCTCATCCATTTCTCAAGACTATTTGCCAGTGCTGGGCATGGTGGCACACGCCTGTATTCCCAGCACTCAGGAGGCAGAGGCAGGCAGATCACTGTGAGTTCAAGGCCGTTCTGGTCTACAAAATGAGTCCAGGACAGCCGAGATAACACAGAGAAACCTTGTCTTGAAAAACTAAAAATAGTGTCAGTGCCGGAGAGATGGCTTAGTGGTTAAGAGCATTGGCTGTTTGTTCGTCCAGAGGACCTGGGTTCAATTCCCAGTACCCACATGGCAGCTCATAATATCTGTAACTACATGAAATTTAAATTAAAAAAAAAAAAAAAAAAAAAAGACTACTTGCCAGCTTCTACTAAGGATCTAGATATAATTGTTCCTCAGAACCAGGGGACAGTTGTTTTTTGTTTGTTTGTTTTTGTTTTTTAATGTTGTAGAGGAGTTTATTAAGTGAGCATGCGGAGAGAAGGAAAGGGGGGAGGGGGTACCCCAGAGACAGACAGAGGAAGAGAGAGTAGAGGCAGGGGACAGTTTTCAATGAGAACCCTGCCATGAGGTGCTAGGATTGATGCATGTTGGCATGCAACCCTGAGTGTCCCTTATCTGACACACTTTGTCCCAGAACTGGGCTGGATTTTGGAATATTTGCACAGACATCAGATTAGTTCATGTTTTATATGTATGTGACTTATATACATGGTCTGAAGGTGATTTTTGTCCAGTCCTTTAAATAATTTTGGGGCATGAATTGTATTAATTCTCTTCTTTTTGAAATAAGGTCTCACTGGCTGTCCTGGAACTTGCTATATAAATCAGGTAGACCCCCAACTCACAGAGATCCTCCTGCCACTGCCTCCCAAGTATGCCTGGCATAAAGAAAAGTTTTGTGGTGTGAAGTTTTCTACTTAGGATCACAAATGGTGATTCTGGTCTGGGTTAGACTTTCCAATTAAAGGTACAGTGTGGAGTTGTTAGAGGATTTTGAATGTGTGCTAAGAGTTTAGACTTCTTCAGTACTGTTGGATGATTTGAAGTGTGGGGATGGTGTGGACTGAGGCCTCCTGCTGTTGGAAAGTGTGGTGCAGATGGTTAGTTTTGTGACTATTGACTGTGAGTCTGAGCTGGGATTTTGATCCATCTGAAAATGGTAATCAGCTCAGGGAAGTTAGTGTGAAGGTACAAACTGTCCTGAAAAGCAGTCTTTACAACCAAGAGGCACTGAGAGTTCTGAGAGCGTCAGAGGGGTTGTGATCCTAGCTCTTAATGGTTGAAGCATCTCTCCAGGCAGGGTAGGACATGGTATGGACTATTTTCACATTCAGTGGCCAGCAGCATAGAGAATGAATTGTGTAGATAGAGGTTACTGACCGGGTGGAGACCTGGGCGCACACATGAAAAGAGAGAGGACTTAGTTGACGCAGAAATGGTACAAAGAGGGACAGGAAGAGTTAGCAGGTATGTTCCATGTTCAGAGCATTTCCTCTGGTTGTGACCCACCCATGTCACTCACCTATGCATGTCCTCGCTTTGCTGGCTGTACCCACAGATATACCAGGCCTTTCGTTTCCAGCTTCCATGCCTCTGCACAGTGGTGCGAATGATATATTTGGAAGTTTTGAAAGCTTTTATTAACTGCCGTCCATGGCTGCCCAGTGGTTTCTGAAGGAGGCTAAAGTACAGCAGGCTATTCTTTGTGGTGCTGAGCTGGGCAGCAATGACTGTTACTGAGAAAGAGGCTCAGGGTGGTAGGCCCATGTCCGTGCTGCTACTTGGGAGCTTCAGATTGGCAGAAGCATGCAGGTGACACCGTGACCTAAGCTGCCACATCTCCTAGCACCCCCGATATATATCAGTGGATATGTGAGTACTTCAGATTATTCTGGGCTTCGTTGAGTTTTAAAGTTAATTCATTTTAGTCTGCAAATATAAAGTTCTTTGAATACACCTAAATGCCTGTAAAGAGTGTCATACAGCTAGCACTTTGTGAAATGATGTCACTAGATACCTGGTGAAGGGGGAGGGGAGGGGGAGGAGTGGAGTTGGGAGTAGCAAACAGGGTTGGGTTCTTTGCTTTAGGCCAACAGAGACTTGGACCAGTTCTGTTTGTAAAGTAAAGGTGGGAGCCAGCCCGCAGACCTGCTGACGACCTGGGCTAATGGTTAAAGCACGGCCACTGTTCTTGTCATAAGAAGATGTGTTCTTTACCTCTATTGGGTGATGCCTCGGATGCTTTATTTTCCTCTCTGTACGAAGCAACCCCCTCCACACTTTATAAAGCATGTGGTCTGCTGAACTGTGGACTCCTGGAGTTTGAACTCTCTCGAGATTAAATAGGCGCCCAGCCATCAGCGAAAAAAGTAAGGGTGCGGCCACTCTGAGCTGTTTCAAAGAGGAACATTAATTTGGTGGACACATTAAGATCTATGGGTAAATACACTTAGACAGTGCATACATTAAATAGTGTGAACATTTATTCACCTTGCATGGTATCCACTTCACCAGCTGCAGAATTTGTGCCTCAGTAGTTTGGAAGGGTGGGTAGTTTGGCAGACTTGCCTGTCAATTTCCACAGAGGACCACCCATCTTCATAGAGTTAGGAGTTGGTTGGGAGGGGCTCAGAAATGCATGTGTCCCAATCAAGTGTTGGTTTTCTTTTTAGTTACTAAGCATAGTTTGAAGCCTGCTTGCAAACACAGTATAGTTATTTAACTGAAAACATGGACTCTTAAACAATTTCTAGAAAGCCAGGTGTGGTGGTGCACACCTTTAATCCCAGCACTCAGGTGGAGTGCTGGGAGTTTGAGGCCAGCCTGGTCTATAAAGCGAGTCAAGGACAGTCAAGGCTACACAGAGAGACTCTGTCTCAAACAAACAAACAAACAAACAAAAAACAAAACCAAAACCCCCCAAAAAACAAATAAATAAAACTCCAATTTCTAGAGATTAAACAATTTAGAACGTGATTTTGCGTTGGCTTCTCCCCGTTAGCTGTAATTACAGTTTCTGTGAATGGTCACTTCTGTTTGGGGAGAGCGATTGGTTTCCAGGTCTGTCCTAATGGCTTCACTGAGTCCCTGCTTTTTCTAAGATTAGTTTTTAAAAAAACAATAAAGGAGTTTAGGAGACATGACTATGAAAAAGAATTGGGGCCTGAGTGATGGCTTAGTGGTTAAGAGCCCTTACTGTTTGTTTGTTTAATTTTGTAATTATATTTATGTACAGAAAACTTATCAGTGTACATTTAGCCCAGCTAGTGGTGAGTTCTTTAGCCTTTGCCTTTTCCAGCTTGGCAATGCGAGCCACAGATTTAGGACCCAGGACATTGCCTCCCCAGTGGCCACGGATCTCATCATATCTGTCTTTGTAATTGGTCCTAATAGCTCTTACTGCTCTTACAGAGGGCCAGGTTTGGATCCTAGTGCCCATGGCAGGTGGTCCACAACTGCCTGCTGTAATTCCAGCCCAGGGAATTTGACTCCGGACTCCCTCTTCTGGGCTTCATGGGCACCTGTAGTCCTATACTCATGTGGACAGTCTCTGTCTCTGTCTCTGTCTCTGTCTCTGTCTCTGTCTCTGTCTCTGTCTCTCTCTCTCTCTCTCTCTCTCTCTCTCTCTCTCTCTCTCTCTCTCTCTCTCTCTCCCTCTCCTCTCCTCTCCTCTCCTCTCTCTCTCTCTCTCTCCCTCTCCCTCTCCCTCTCCCTCTCCCTCTTCCTCTCCTCTCCTCTCCTCTCCTCTCCTCTCCTCTCCTCTCCTCTCCTCAAAATAATAAGAGAATTGTTGCCTCTGAGGGGGCTTGCAGTCCAGTGTTTTGGTGTCATAATGGAAGTCATGGCTTGCTGTTTATACTGTCGTTTGTCTCTGAAAACTGTGAGTTCTCACACCTTTGCCAGGACTCTGACATCACAGTGTTTTCATTTTGCTCACAACATTGGGTGCCACTTTACTGAACAATGAGAATCTTGCAATACAAAATTTAAATGTAAGCGTTTAAAGGTAAAGCTTACTTTGTGTGCACGCCTGGACTCCTAGCACTTGGGAGCCTGAAGGAGAAGGATGGAAGTTGAGGGCCAGTGGAGAGACGGTTCTGGGTTCTTCAGAGAGGCCAAAGCGAAAGTGAAAGGGCAAAGGTGATGCTGGGTGCCAGTTGGGCTCAGCCTGGGGTAAGTGGCAGAGACTGAGTCTACTTTGATTCTTTTGGGTGCTCTGCAGCTTACGGCCTGAAATGTAGCTCTGAAACAGCCTCGGAATCTTGCACTTTAAAGGCTGGCACAAAGTAATGTGCAGCAGTGATGTCAGACACCTCAGCGTAGAGAAGCACAGCTCAGTCACCCTGGCTGCTGCTACCTGTGAGTTCTGTAAACTGAAGACGACTATAAAAAGGAAACCACCTTGCATAATTTATAAGGTTGGAGCTGTGCTAACCAGATTTTCAATTGACTTTGAGTTGCTTTTTGTAGGATTTTGTATTCTGTCAGGACCCAGAAGTTTGGCCTAGAGTGAATTAAGGCACAAATCTGAGTTAAGATTGGAACTAAACTGCTGTGGTCTCTTGTGTGCTAGGCTCTGTTGCCTCGGGGCTCTGGCCCTTTAAAGGCTCAGTAGGGGTCAGTCAAGTTAGATGAGAGTTTCTTTTTTGTATTTGTTTGTTTGTTTTGTTCTGTTAAGAGATCTCAATAGTTTTACTTTGAACTATTGTTATCTAAAGATTCATAAATGGCATTTATAGAGAATACATAACTGGAGTTATGAACCTAGTCTCTACTCTGGGTAGCTAAAAGCTTTCCAGTGTAGGCTGTCCTGTAAACTCCTGGTTTGTGTTAGGACTTCCTTTCTGTGCTGAGGGGCCTTACATTCAGAGAACCCTTCAAACAGAGTAGTTAGTCAAAAGTATTTAAGAAAGGGAAAATTGCTGGTTTTTTTGTTTTGTTTTGTTTGTTTATTTGTTTGTTTTTTCTCACCATGTAGTCCAGGCTGGCGGGGAACTTGTGACTCCCCTGCCTCAGTCTCTGGAGGATTGGCGTTACAGGTGTCTGTGATAGCAGCTGGCTAGCCTTTTATTTATTATTCTCCACGGCTGTTTTTTCTAAGTAATAGAAGATAACCCACGCTTTGGAGTTAAATTGCTTTTAGAACCACTTTGAAGACACATTTTTTTTTTTTAAACCTAGGTGTACATGCCCACAGGAGAGAATTTTCCCTGTGGCCTGAGGAAACACACCCGTTGTTGTGCTGAGCATTTTGCTCTTAGACTGGGACATCATACTTGTCCAAAGCTTGTGTTTCTGTTCCTTATTTTTGCTCATAATTGACAGCTGTTGCTTTTTTTTAAAAAATGATTTATTTATTTATTTTATGTATATGAGTACACTGTCTTCATGCGCACCAGAAGAGGGCACCAGATTGTATTATAGATGGTTGTGAGGCACCATGTGGTTGCTGGGAATTGAACTCAGGACCTCTGGAAGAGCAGCCAGTGCTCTTGAACGTTGAGCTGTCTCTCCAGCCCCAGCTGTTGCTTTTTATTGCTGGTGTCCAAATGTCCTGTCTCCGTGCTCCTTGTGTAGAGTAAATAAGAACCCACGTAAGAGGGGCCAGAGAGATGGCTCAGTGGTTAAGAACACTGGCTGCTCTTCCGGAGGACCTGGGTCCCGTTCCGAGCACCCACATAGCAGTTTATAACCATCTGTAACTCTGGTCACCATGGGCACTACATACACATGGTGCACAGACATACATGCCAACAAAACACACATGTATAAAAGTAAATACATCTTTAAAAAAATAAGAAACCACATATACTTGTTTGGCTTACAGTCTTAATATCAACCCCGTCTCAAAAGTGTCATCTTTAACATGCAGCGAAAGAGAGTGTAGATGTTCCATAGAGCCTATGGAAGGCTGGGAGCTTGCCAGTGAGGGTGGGCTCCAATGCACAGGAGTGTTTCCATGTTCATGAGTATGTCTACAGTATACGTATATAGGTACTGCCTATGCACATGCACAGGTATTTCCAATGCTCCCTCTTCTGCCTCTTCTAATTAGTATCGTCCCAAAGACAACCACCATTGGCACATTGGTCCCTACAGCTATGTCTCTGTCCCTCAGGGATTAGTTTATCAGTCATTTAACTTCATAAAATCAGAATGGTGTGGGGTACATGTGTTTGTGCCCAGCTTCTCTGCAGAGCATTCACTCTGTGAGATTCACCCATGTTGGCCTTATAGTTCCTTCTTCATTGCTGTGAGCTGTCTCATGGATGAACTATTAATATTTGTATGAAATATTGAGGCACATCCAGCTTTGCCTGTTAGGAATAAAGTTACTATGAAGATTACCAATATGTGGTTACTGGATGTAAATCTTCTAAAATTGTTTATGTTTAATGTATACTGAGCTGTATAGTAAGTATAATCTTGGTATTGGTGGCTTTGCTATTGCTGTAAAGAAGCACTATGACAAAAGCAATTGAAGCGGTGTGTAACTTGAGTTCCCAGATAGTGTGTGTCATGGTGAAGACTTGTGGCAGGAACTTGAGTCAGCCGCTCACAAAGCATCTGCATTAGGAGGCAGGAGGCCATGAACGCTGCTGCCCAGCGCACGTTCCTTCTTCTTATATAGTCTGGGATGATGCCACCTACCGTGGCTGGCTGGTTTTCCCACCTCAGTTAACCTTAACACTACAATGCCACAACCGTGCCCAGGGCCTGTCTCCCAGGTGATCCCAGAGCTCATGGAGTTGGCGGTTGAGATAGCCCGGGCAGCTTTCTGTGTCTACAGATTCGACCAAGGGCACTGAAGATATGTGAGACAAAAAAAGACCGTCTTGTGCTGAGTGTGTGCAAGCTTACTATTTATGCAGCATGCATGCTATGTTAAGTATTGAGTAATCTGGAGCTGCCTTTGTGTATGCAAAGGAGTTGGGGTGTGTGCAAACAGGAATTGGCTTTGTAGACAGACCTGAACAGCTACAGCATTTTAGGGGTCCTACAACTTATCCCCTTGACACTCACACCAGTTTTCCCAGGGGCGACACATTTCTCATCAGCAATGCAGAAGGGGCAGTCTTTCACTTCCTTGATTGTCAGGCCCATTTTCCCTGTTCTTTACATTTTAATTCACTGGCAGGAAATCTAGTTTGATACCAGGGAAATGCAAATTATATGTTATATTTTAAAATAAAAATATTTAATGTACAAAGTATACACTTATTCAAGCATAGAGATTGATAGGTGTTTACATGGTTTTTGAGTACTAATAAATTTTTTTCTGTTAATATATTTTTATTGCTGTTTTTATTGCACGCACCACAAAAGTGTGTATGGAGGGCAGATTGTTATCTTCCGGCCCCTTTCTGCCTTGTCTTTTGAGCTAGACTCTCTTACTGAACTTGGAGCACGTTACTTCAGCTAAACTAACTGGCCAGTGAATCAACTCCAGGGATCCGCATCCAAGTTTTTACATGGGGTTCAGCTTGTGGGACATGAATCACCTGCTCAGCTGTGGCCCCATTGGTAGTCCCTGTTTTTATAAGCCACTCTTGACAATCTTGGTTGCTTATTTGATCACTGATATTAACAAAGGTCTTCCTCTATTATTCTATGGGAATAGAAAATATTCCTCAATATTCTAGAAACTTGTTTAGATTCTGTGTGTGTGTGTGAGAGAGAGAGGGAGAGAGAGGAATAGCTATTTTAGAGCTTTATTTAGGAGGATTTGGTGGTGACTCTACCCCTACCCCCAATACTGTGCAGCAGCAGCAGCAGCAGCAGCTTTCATGGAATCTGTAGCCTTGCTCACTTTAGGCAAATTCTCTCCACCACAATAAATATCGTTATCCATGAAATCAAATTCAAATGATCTAAAGAGGACATTGATCTTCTGGGGACTAGGGGGACCAGGTCTTCTGCAAGAGCAGGCACTGCTCTTAACCAACTAAGGAGGCATCTCTTAAGAACCTAAGGAGCCAAGTTTTAAACAAAACACACAAAGGAAACTACAACTAAAGATGTAAAATTGTCTTATAAAAGAACAGAGTAACGACCTTTACAGCCTGGAAAAAGGAAAGGCGTCTTTCGTTTGCATTTTGGGTTTCCTTTGGACCCAAGTCAAGCAGTTACATACAGCATTTGGCTCACCTGATCATATTTATTCCACTCAAACTTGGTTGAATTGATTAGTTCTTATTGTCCCAAGTGCAACACAAGCCAAGTATGTTCCACTTTTCTGTGTCTTAGGTATGCTAATTAGTCAGGCGGTCTCATCTGAAACTAAGGAAGGTATAATAGTGCTAGGTTGTACAACTTGCCATACCAGTTTTACAGTGTTTTTGTTTTGCTCCAAGTAGATGAAAGGTTTATTTAAGTGTGGCCACACTGGTACTGCATTCCTGGTGCTCTTGGAGGGTTAATGACAATCTTTGTCATAGAAATCAGGAAATGTGGGTTGAGACTCTGGGATGCACCTAGCTACTTCATTAACATACTCCTTCCCAGAGGACTGGGGCTTGTTGGAAGTATCTGATTGTAGGTCCTGTCTGTCATCCATCTCTCTGTTGATCTGCCCATCCCAGCCTGTCTATTTCTATATTCATCTTGGTGGGTTTCTTTCTTTCTTTCTTTCTTTCTTTCTTTCTTTCTTTTTCTTTTTCTTTTTAAATTCTCTTAACACATCAGTGTTTGACTAAATTACCCATTGGGTGACTGCTCTCTCTAGCAAGACTAAGACCCGCTTTGGAAATCAGGTGAGTTTTGTTCCACTGTCAGCAGGTTTGTTTTCATTGGATGCTTTGCTTGGTTGTGAAGACAGTCATGTTGAGAGATTATTTACTGCTTTGTTAAACTGGTTGGTGTTTAGCTGAGTTAACTTTGCCAATGCTGTGGTTTATGCCATTGTTTTTAAAATTACTTCTCATGGATTGAAGAGTTGCTTAAAGTAGGTATTGTATTTAGCAAGATTTTAGGTGCCATTGAACAACGCCTTAATGTATTCTGGTTACTATGAGTTCTGTAAAAATGCCTGTGCTTCTCATGACTGTGCCAAGGTAGGTGAGCATTTAGAAGAGGTGGCATACTGCTGGGGTTTTTGTTTGTTTGGTTTTGGTTTTTCGAGACAGGGCTTCGTTGTGTAATAGAGCCCTGGCTGTCCTGGACTCACTTTGTAGATCAGGCTGGCCTCGAACTCACAGAGATCCACCTGCCACTACCTCCCAAGTGCTGGGATGAAAGTTTGCCGCCTCGTCGGGCTGCTGTTTTGTTTTGTTTTTGTTACAAGGTACTCGATTTATTTCAGATAAATTCCTTAATAACACCATTATCCAGACGGAACTGAATACAGAACAGGGTGGTTCATTTGAAGAGTCTTTGTGCAAGTGCTACAGATGTAGGCTGGTGAATTCGTCTCCTGGAGCGGATTTCAAACCTGTGTGCTGCCTTGCAACAGGAACGGGAAACATTGGAATTTGACGAGGACTTTGGCAAAGGCAGTGCAGTGGGTTAGTCACTGTTTTTACTGATTGTTCCCGTCTAGGGCCTTAGAGAAACCCAGGAAGTTATTTACTAGAACTCTGATGTATTGGGGATCTTTCCTTTGAAAGGTCCTTCTGTTTTTTGTGAGTTAGTGTTTATGGCCCAGTGTTGATAATCTGGAGTGTCCAGCCTGTGAAGGATACATCCTGACTCACCTTTTCATCTACCTCCGATGCATCTGCACCATTGTGAGGGCTAGAGAGGAGCTGAGAGCTCCAGCCAGCATATTCAGGATTGAGTCCACACCTCCCTGCCAGATGAGCTTTGCTGGCATTTGTACACACTGGTTTCTGAGGGCTTGAGGCTGTGATCAGTGAGCTTTGTGATTCCTTATACATAAGTAGCATAAGAGATTAACTGTGCTGCGATTTGAGTAAAAAATTATATAAAAGAAAATGTTAGCTAGGCCTGGTTGCATGTGTCTTGAATCCCAACTCATGGGAGGCAGAGGCAGGAAGATGTCTGAGTTCCAGGCCAGCTAGGGCTATAAAATAAGACCCTGCTTCAAGCAAGCAATCAAGCAAATAAAAAACAAGCAAATAAATACATTAAAAAATACATTTTTAAAATTAAAAACTTGTCAGTTTTCCTCATGTGGAGTTTCCTTGTTTTATATTTAATAAAAGAAGTATCCTACCTATATAAGTTTAAGAATCACAACTCCAGGGTGAGGGGGCCTCAGAGACAGAAAGAAAAAAAAAAAAAAAAAGACAAAACAACAACAACAAAAACATTTTCCTTGGCTTTATTTGTATTGATTTATTTTGCTGTCGTTGTTTTGAGCTAACAGCAGGGAAGTGGCTGTGTCATTTCACATGTATGTGGGAAACTGTAAGTAGGAACCGGGAGCATGTTTTCTGCACCCAGGAGTACACATAGACTCAGTTCATGGAACTATGTGTAGGCAGGAGGAAGAACTGAACAGAAGTGTCCTTAGAACTGGGAGTTTCGGTGGAAGTCTGTTAAAACCCTACCTGGGTGTTTGGCTTGTCTTGCCAGTTACAGGGAGGTGGGGAGCAGCCTGGGCTGGCTTCCTTGTGGCTCAGTCTAACTCACTGTTGCTGGAATGGTAGGCGTGGCCCTGCCACAACAGTCAACTGCTTACTGTGGTGGCAGTGAGGCAGCACTGCCTGAACTCTGGCCAGAAAGACCAAAATGCCACCATGTTCGTGGGCCACCTGTGTCATCCTTGGGAGGGGTGCAGAGTCCATTTTAAAGTATATAAAGAAAGGGTTTTAAATAGCAGCTAATGCTATTTTCTGTTAAATTAGTAAATGATTGATAAAATGAATGGGCGACTGCCTTATTAAGGTTATCATCAAAACAACACTTTCATCAACTACTCCAGTGTAAATTGATTTCATTTTTCTGAAGCTCACTGTGGTTTTGTAATAAAAATCTTTACAGTTGATCTCTCTTGGACCAGGAACGCATGGGTGCAGAGTTTTCCAGCATGCGATGGAGGTAGTTCTATGAACCGGAACAGCCCTGTAGGTAAAGGTGCCACAGTCACTAGTATCAACAGCAGTGCTTAGGGAAAGTAGCGAGTAGTAAGGATGCTGAGCTCTGCTGAAGAAAGCCAGTGAACAAAATATTCTTTAAAATACTGACGGAAGAGGTTTCATGGTGGAGAATAGTAGATATTCCTTCTTTTTTCCATTTTTCATAATAATATGTTTGAGTGGGATGGTATTACAGCTCGACCTTTAGCAGTATGATGTACCTGTTGCTTGTAGGAATAGTGACGCTACCGTCACATTAGGCAGCGAGAACCTAATGCATCAACTACTTATTTTTTAGTATGTATGTATGTATGTATGAATGTATGTATGTGTGTATATATATATATGTATGTATGCATGTATACATACAGTGTTCTGCCTGCACACCAGAAGAGAGCACCAGATCTCATTATAGATGGTTGTGAGCCACCATGTGGTTGCTGGGAATTGAACTCAGGAACTTTGGAAGAGCAGACAGTGCTCTTAACCTCTGAGCCATCTCTCCAGCCCCATCAAATACTTATTTAGATGCTTATGGTACATCCCTCATTAGTCTTTTCCTGTTTATCAGTAATCTTTTTGAAGGTGGCTATTTTTGTTATTTTCCATCCTTGACAATTTTGCTTCTTTACTGTGGAAATTGTTTCCTCCAACAGTGGCCTGCTTTCTTACCGTCATTACATGTGCTGTCTAAATTGTAATCTGTATTTATAGCCGTCTCTCATCTGACTCACTCATGATATTCTCCCCTATTTTTAGTTTTTTTCTTTCCTGAACTTGTGTGCGTATGACACACACTAAGCCTATACTCTGCCACTCACTCCCAGCCTCACTCGCCTGTTTTAAAACAACAAAGTCCAGTGACTCAAACATTTAAAGCTGACTTTATCTGTTCCACGGTCATTCCCATTTTTAGCTGTGCTACTAAAGGGTACTAAATCTTCTCAACGTTTTTTGAGCCCGTGTCATTTAGAGAGTAAGTGATTTTGAGGAAGGATTTATGTTTGTTCGTCAAAGTGTGCCATGTTTCCAGTACACACCTCCATGCCCGTGGACTCTGTTCACTGAGTAACTATTGAGGATTGCTGTGTGCTCCCAGGGTGGTTGCAGCAGCCTGCGTAGTTTCTATGTGAGCTTCATCTGAGTCAGGAGTTGGCAGTCTGGCCTCACATAATAATGGGATACCTGCGTCATGGTGGCACCTGCAGAGCCTCCTGCCAGTCTAAGTCACCTATGGCAGGCGGCCACTTGGACTCTGCCAACCCCAGAAATACAAGCCTAGCATCATCTTCATTTTCAGCCGTTCTTTTTGGTCCTGGGGCTTGAACCTAGGGACCCATGCATGCTGAGTACATGTTCTGCCCTGCAGTCATATCTTAATCCCTGCCACATTGTAAGAACCAATTCCACGGACTCTCTCTGAAGGTCCTGGCCATTTCCCACTTCTGGCTATTGGAACAGTAGTAACTGCAACAGTTCCTGTGACTGGTATCCTTACTCATCACCTGCGCTACGGACAAGACCCTCCTGTGGGTGTTTCCTGTACACTTCCTTATTTATCCTTTTAACAACTCAGGTTACAGAGGAAGTAACTCAGGCCAAAGGAGATGGATTGGCTTAGTCAGCATCACACACAGGGCATGTAGCAGATGCTACTGTGTGCAGCTGTGAGTTTTAGGTGTGTTCAGGGTGAGGGTCCTGGAAGAAGAGCTGTATTGAAAGCATATGTTGGTGTTACCCACTGATGTTCTGAATACTAGCAAATACTCAGAGTGCTGTTACAGCATTGTTTATAACCATGCAGTAATTGGTATTTTACATAAAAACCTAACGTTCCCTTTACCTAGGGCAAACCTTGCTATCTTTTTGTTGTTGTTTTTTTAAATTTTGATTTTTTTTTGTTGTTTTTGTTTGTTTTGGTGTTTCAAGACAGGTGCTTCTCAGTGTAGCCTTGGCTGTCCTAGAACTCACTCTGTAGACCAGGCTGACCTTGAACTCACAGAGATCTGCCTACCTCTGCCTCCCCAGTGCTGGGATTAAAAGTGTGCGCCACCATGGCCAGGAAAGCCTGCTATCTTAGTGAGTGGATGCTCATGATGTGTAACTGTGCCATATGAAGCACAGTGACTGCTGTTTGTCTTTAAGTAACAGTAAATGTTTACAGTAGGAATGAATTCCTATTGATAATGTTGACTAAGGCCTACAGACAAGTACAGCAGGGGTCAGGAGGAGCCAGGTCGGGAAGCATGGCCTCCAAGCTATCAGTCCCTAGACTTAGTGGCAGTATCGCTGATTCTAAACTTCAGTGATCGGCAAGGAAGTAGCTCACCCTCAGTTATAGTTTGATTTGCTAGTCATTTAACCAAAGGACAAAGTGAAAAATAACCCCCAAAATTCTATATGACACTTCTCTAAGTGTCTCTAGGAATCACATTTATGAGGGATATTTTATCTGAAAAAAGGTTTCATTCTTGATTGAAGAAGCGTAAATTTCAGAAGAACAGAAGATATTGGTACATGCTATCACTGTGAAGGTGAGGGTAGGTTGTGGCAGGGGGATTGCAAGCTCCAGGCCACATAGAAAAACCTGCCTCCCAAACCAAACCCAAACCCAAGCAAACCTGGACTGAGTTCATAGGAAAAAACTGCAGTTTTGCTCCTGATTGGTGAAGACTTTACTAAGACTATGAACTCTACAGGGACAAAATGGAATGTCCCTTGCCCCCACCTCCCCTGGCACCTACTCAGCCCACCTTTGCATGAGGTTTCTCACACATAAACTATGGATGTGATATACCTCCTGTCTCATCAAATACATGTCTTTGTCTTAAATGTGTCTTTTACATAAGACATATATTTTCCTTGTGCTATATGCAAATTGTTCTCTCTCTCTCTCTCTCTCTCTCTCTCTCTCTCTCTCTCTCTCTCTCTCTCTGTGTGTGTGTGTGTGTGTGTGTGTGTGTGCTGCGCGCTGCTGAGGGTTAAACCCAGGTTTCCTAAGTACCCGAGAAGTGCTCTGCCACTGAGCTATACCCTTATCGTATTGTATTCTTACTATATTGGCACAATTATATACTTATATATATCTGTGGGGGACAAAGTGACATTATGAGTCATTGATACAATGTAGAATTGTTTTAAATTGTACAACACATGGTTACTAGCTACATATATCGTACTGAGCAGTTCTCCAAACACGACTAACCCGCAGTCGGTCTCCTAACTGGGATGTGGTACTCGGTTGCCCATTCCCTACCTCCGTGGCCTCTGTAACCACTGTTCTCTCTGCGCCCTTTGTCCCATTGTTTTTGATTCCATATATAGGTGAGGTCAGGTAGCATTTATTTTTCTGTGGCTGGCTTAATTCACTTAGAACAGTTCACCCCAGGTTCCATCTTGTGGTTTTTAAGGCAGAGCATATACTGTTGCATATATGTATCATGTTGTTCTTAAGCCATTGTCATTTAGGTTGGTTCTGTAACACAGCTTTGTGACTAGTGCTGCAGTACGTGTGAAAAACGTATATACTGCTTTAAAAAATATTATTAATTTTATGTGTGTGAGTGTTTTGTTTGCATGTGTGTCTGTGCATCAGGTGCTTGCCTGGTGCTTGTGGAGGCCAGAAGAGGGTGTGGGATCCCTGGGACTGGAGTTATAGGTAGTTGTAAGCCATCCTGTGGGTGCCAGGAATTGAACCTGGGTTCCCTAGAAGAGCAGCCTTAACCACGGGGTCATCTCTCCAGCCCCTTGCAGCTCTCCCTCTCCCTCTCCCTCTCCCTCTCTGTCCCCTCCCCCTGTCCCTCTCCCCTTCCCCCCTTCCCCTCCCCTCCCCCTTCCCCCTCCCTCCCTGCCCTTCCCCTCTCTCTCTTGAGACAGGGTTTCTCTGTGTAGCCTTGGCTGTCCTGCAGCAGGCTGCCAGATATCTCTTGATGAGTTGATTTCAACTGCTTCAGTAACTAGAGTTGGGGTAGTTCGGAAGGTAGGTTCTGAAAAGCAAACCAGGGTGCTGCTTTTCCTTGGAGGTTTGCAGGTGCTATTTGAGATTGTGTTAGAAGGTGTCTGGCTTCTTGGAGTTGTGCTAAGTGGTTTGCTGTGGCACACCCTGGACTTGGTAAAAATGTTTGCTTTTTAAACAGAGCATTAAACAACCCTGAGTCCTTGTAAACCAAGTTCAGTCTCCAACAATCTAGCAAGACTTGGTTTTTTAACCTTAGGTGTTTTGATCTGTAGAGGACACTAGGCTCTTATTATCCTATGTGTGGAGTTTACCAAAAGTAGACACTTCTTGAAGCCATGTGTAAAGGTGCTGTCGTGCTCCTGGGTGACTCTCCATGGGAAAGGTGTGCACTGCTCACTGGAGAGGGTGCTTTCTTAGGATCTTTCAACAGGTTATACAGTTCTGTGTCTCACTGGTTCGAGCAGCATAATACTCCACCCCAGCAGGACAGAGTTTCAGCAGCCAGAGTGAGGCCCGGTACAGCCCTAGGTCGGCTCATTTCTCTTGCAGTCTTGCCTCCCAGCTGCCAGCCATGTGGCCTGGTTGAACGCACTGGGCCTTGTTTGAGGCTTGTGGCAGACCTGTGGGTTTACTTCGGGAGTGTTACATCACGTCTCATGTAGATATCATGCCTTTCCTTGGCCTCCTAGGGTTTGGTTTTAGATTATTTGTCTTGTGGTTTGGGTTTGTGAGTGTGTGCTCATGGCTTTCTCTTCCTTTATTCCTTCCACCCAGTTCACACAGACATGAAAGAAGGGAGTAATCCCAAGATGCCTTCATGCTTGTCTACAGTGCTCAGTTCTCCAGAACTTCCTTTAAAATCTCCCATATAGAGATCTCCCAGATAGCGCTAAGTAGAGACATAGAACAATTGGTTTAACTCACTTTCCCAACACTTCTCATGTTATTTGGTATTAAATGTAACCAATAATGCTGATAACTCAGTGCAGACGTTGAAGACTGTGCTCCCAGCTGCACCATCCTTACACAGCCACCCTCGGTGCTTAGTGTGTTTTCTCTCAGCCGGCTGAGAGAGCTCTGTTTGCCTTGTCTTATAAGTGCCTTTACCGGGACTGTCACTCAAAGGTTGGAGTTGGCATTTGCTTTTGCAACCTTTATTTTCCCTGAGAGGTGTTGGGTGCCAGGATAGTGTGCAGAAAGAGGTTGAGGCGAGCATGGAAGAGGCCGGGCAAGTTAGTGTGCACACCCTCCCCCCTCCCTGTCGCTGCAAGACACTCAGAACGTGCCTGTGTTTTGTAAATCTCTAGTTCTTCCCTTGCCTCTCTCAGGGCAGTCAGTTAGAACATGAAGTTTAGGTAGTTCTAGCTTTTCAGTTTGAACTTCCAGACGATGTAGTGTCTTGCTACTTCCCCAGGTGAATTCAGACTTGCGTTATTCACTGCTAAGCTAGCATTTGCACCTGAGCTCAGGTCCACCGTCAGCAGCACCCTAAAACCTGCTTACCTTTGCTTCTACACCCGATATTTCAACTCTGCAAATACTTGGAAGTCTCAGGCTGTAAAGGTAACTGTCTTTCCGGAAGGCCCTGGCCTTTGACCCCTAGAAGGCGGCCGGTAGGAAATGGCTCTGTTCTTGAAAGTTGAAAGGTGTTCCATGGTTGAGGGAGCTTACTACTCCTGCAGAGAAACATGGCGGCTCTGAACTGCCTAAAACTCCAGTGCTGGGGTGTTTCACACCCTCTTCTGACCTCCTTGGGATCATGCATGAAGGTGGTATGTGTACGTACACACACACACACACACACACACACACACACACACAAACTAATAATTTTTAAAAGTTGAAAAGCACACCGTTTATGACATTGCTGAAAGGTAGCATTTTTTTCACCCTTTATATTTTCGAGACAAGATTTCTCTTTGTGGCCCTGGCTGTCTTGAAAGTCCATCTAGCCTTGAAATTAGGGCTCTACCTGTCTATGCCTTTCTAGTACTGGCATTAAAGGAGTGAGCTAAAGGCAGCCTTAAAAAAAATTTTTTTTAATGATTTTTTTAAAGCAGCTTAGCTATTAATGAACAATAATTTGAGACTCATTAAATATTTTTGACATCTTTTTAAAATTATATTTTGCCTTTGGTAGTGAATGCTGTTGTGTGTCTTGTTTAAAGACTGTTCCAAGGCCGGGCGTGGTAGTGCACGCCTTTAATCCCAGCACTCGGGAGACAGAGGCAGGTGGATCGCTGTGAGTTCAAGGCCAGCCTGGTCTGCAAAGCGATTCTAGGACAGCCAGGGTTACACAGAGAAACCCTGTCTTTAAAAACAAACAAACAAACAAACAAAACTGTTCTAGAAGCCCTTGGGTCAGTTTTCTTTGAAATGAGCTGACAGTGAAGAAACCTCTCTCTTTCTGTGCACTTTGTGTGTGTGTGTGTGTGTGTGTGTGTGTGTGTGTGTGTGTGTGTGTGTGTTTCAGCTTAACACTCTGCAGAGTGCAGTTTTATTTCTTGGGTTAACTGTCTTATCAGTGCCTGTAGAGATGTCATGGATTTGGGTAGTTTGGTCATTTTCGTATGATTTTTCAAAAGATGTAACAGTGACTACCATCTTAAGTAGCCCTGGGTTTGTTACAGAGTTTTCGTTCACGTCAGGAAAGGGGTACTGTAGGTGGGTGGTATGTGCTGTCCTCTGTGCTGTCTTCTCTGGAGTCTTGACATGGGTCGCTGTGTATTTGTAGAGAATAGTGTTGCTATTGAAATGCACTTTGTGTTTTCAAATATTCGTGGTCTCTTGGCAGAATCACCGCAGTTCTAAATGTATATGATGGGAGAAGGTGAGAGATTGATGTGTGTAAGTGTTTAAGGACTAAGATGTTTCTGGACTATCTAAAATCTAGCCAGGACAGATGGCTGCTCTTTCTCTAAACATTTTTGTGTCTTTACAACGAATATATATCTATTTTGCTGTAGCTTCTCCGCCTTTAAAAGCAGAAATTTGTTTGAGTAAAATATATACACATACATACATATTACATATGACAGTGACGTCATTTTTGAGGCTAGAAGCTACTGTCTCTTTTTGTCTCCACATAGCTCTCTCAGCCTCTCAAGGCACTACACTACCAAGTGACAAGCCATGCCTCTGTCCTGAGCTGGTAAAAATGCGTTTCCTAAAAACAGCTTGAGTTTCCAAGCTGCTTTCCATTCTCAAAAGCTTTTGAAGTATTTTGGGACTTGCCAACCGCTATTAGTTGGAAGTGTGTTTGGCTGTTTGTCCTGGGAACTCACAGTTGTCTGAAGGAAGGGTTAGAAATGTCCGGTTTCTTTGGGAATTGTGCTATAATCCAGATTTAGTTAATTAGCCTTTGCCTCTCAGAGTTTTCTCTTTTGTAAATAGGGCAACACTGACATTTGTCAGGAATTCTGTGTGTTAGGTAGCTGAGCCTGCGCTGCAGCCCCGTCTGCGGGTGCTGGCTCCAGGTGCAGACACAGAACATGGTGGGAGCTTAGGATGGCTGTCATTGTTACTTCCCTGGCGGCATTCCCTCCACTGCCTTCTGTGCTGACACATGCTGAGTACATGCTTATGAACTCAGGCCTTCAGGTTCCTCAGCACTAGTTCTGCATTTTAATTTAGCAACACAAACTATTTCAGCGCACCACCTTTCCTGTCAGTACCTGTGCCCTTGCAGATAGGAGAGGACTTTTAGTGTCTTATTTGTGGTTGCTTTTGACCTGGAAGTGTAACACTGGTTATGAGCTTTTCAGGTGAAGCAAGAAGCATGTGGTGCACAGGTAAAAATTGCAAAGTTGTTTTAAAGGTGAAAATTGTAAATATATATATATATAATAAAATTTGGAAATGTGTGGTTTTAGGAAATAAGTATAAACCAATAATTTTGGTATTTATTTATTTTGGGGATAGAGGAGAGGGGCTGTCTTACTCTGTAGACTCAGAGATCACCTGCCTCTGCTTCCTAAGTGCTGGGAACAAAGGCATGGACCACCACACCCAACCATTTTGATTTGTAATTTAGGAAATAACTCAGAGTTATATAAAATGTGCAAAATGTCTTTCATGATGCTCAACAAAAAGGCTCTAGAATGATAATTGGTATTGTGAGAAACTTGGAATGTATGTCAAGCAACAAAATTATAAAATCTGTGTTAAAACAAAATGCCTACATGCATTGTTATCCTAAAAGCACCCAAATTCAAACCTTTCCCCCACCAAGGAAGCTGCCAGTTATTGACACATGTAACTTAGTAATCAACTTGAGTCTTCTATACTTGGAGTCTTGAAAGGAATTCTGAGACAAAGGCCTAAATCTATGTTATTTCTGGAAATCTAGGATACATCATTGCACCAGATAGTGGTGACACTGCTCCCCCCTTAATCCTAGCACTTGGGAGGCAGAGGCAGGCCAATCTGAGTTGGAGGCCATCCTGTTCTACAGAGTTCCAGGACAGCCAAGGCTGTTACACAGAGAAACACTCTTGAAACAACACTACCATCCACACAAACAAACAAACAAAAAATGGTACAACTGCGTGACATAAAGAAACAATGTATCCATGAAAATAATGCTATGTTTTTCTTAGGGCTATAAAATTTATTTTGTAGCTCTTGTGTGTTTGCAAATAACTTTTTAAAGACATTTCTTGTGAACACTAAACTAAGAATCAGAAGACCTAGATTCTAGACTTTTGTTGGCTGAGTGATTTCTTTTTCCAGTATTTAAATTGGTGCACAACATTGTCTTCACACGTCTTCACTCAGGTACCTGGTAACCTTACTTGTCTTCCCCACCTTGTTCCCACGTTTCCAGGAATCTTGTAGTTTTATGTCATGTGTGTTTATAATATGCGTACATATGTATGTCCTGTAGTTGAGTGCCACATCCAGCGGCATCATAGCACCTTCTTGGCATTTGCAGGGCATAATTATAGGCACATCACAACTCATAGATCTCCAAAATGCAATGAAAAAATAAGAGAAGGGGTGTCTGGTGTTTAGTGTAAGATTAGAGAGAATGAGGACTGTGCTGTTGAGGAGTGGATCTTTATTTGAGGACTGTGGGGGTTCTGTGAGGATTTGCTTGTTGGTTCCTTTGTTTAAAGTGAATCAGGCGTTTGAAGATCATTGTGCTGGTGTCTGAGGTCTAGAGCTGCAGAGTGGTGGCCTCTAGAGAAGGGAGGATCCTGAGTCTTCTGGTACTAAGTTTTAGTGCATGCATGCATTCATGTACATGTGTCAGTGTACTCACATGGGCTTCCACCATGTGGGTTCCCAGGACCAAACTGGGGTAATAAGGCTTGCTCCCTCACTTTGTTAAAGGCTGAGCAGTCTCTTTGTAACTGAAGGTGACTGGGTCAAGCTTAGTTTATGTATGGCTTAGAACTCTGATTTGACTTTTACACTATTTCGAACAAAGTACTAATAAGCTAATAGTTATCACTGAGAAATTTCCTCTTGTAACACACACACACACACACACACACACACACACTGTATTGTTTTGTTTTTTTTTGAGACAAGGTTTCTCTGTGTAGCCTTGGCTGTCCTGGACTCGCTTTGTAGACCAGGTTGACCTCAAACTTACAGCGATCTGCCTGTCTCTGCCTCCCAAGTGCTGGTATTAAAGGTGTGCGCCACCATGCCAGCCTGTATTATGTTTTAGAAAGGAAATTGACCTAGTACCAAGTATTATGCTAATACTGAAATTGTAAGAGGGGAGGCAAACCAACTTGGGCAACATGACAGAAGTCCATCTCTATTTTTAGGTTGGGTGTGTGTGAGAAAAGGACCCGATGACTGTTTTGTTCTTTCACAACGTGAAAATCAAGTAAATTTCTTATGTTTAAAAATACTTTGTAGCATATTGACTCTTATTTGTGTTCCTCTTGGGACCATATGATATTTGAGGAGAGAAAGCTACAAATAGAAAAAATTGTGAATAATTTTAGAATGTAGAGAATAGTATTATGAAAGGTTACATTGTCCGTGCTTTTATAGAAGAAGCAGTTAGAATTATTTTAGCCACTGGAATAGTGTGTTTGTTTAAACTGTAGCACACCTAGACAGAAATAAATCCCGCTAAAGCAGCAGCTCACTGCTCGTCTTGTTTTCCCAATCCCGGTCCTGGAGGCGCAGCTGCAGCAAAGCGGGGCGTTTCTTAGCTGGATTGTAATGTATCTTGAAAGGGTCTCTCAGCTGTACTCCATGAGGAAAAAACAAAACGGATTAGCTACGCATGCCTTGAGTCTGAGATGAGAGCTCAAACATATTGCCATTTAGTACAGTTAACTAAAGCATGGGTAGTTCTGCAAACTATACGTGACTTTTTGTAGGATTTTGATGCCAGTTTCACTTCCTTATCATGGAGGAACTCAGACTCAGGCAACACTGGTCCATGTTGTGATTTGATCAAATTTTGTTGATTTCTTAATTATGTGTCTCGTGAATAGCTATTCATGTTGGAGGAAAAAAATCAAAATATACAGGGAGACATCATGAACTTAAACTCAAAATTTCTTCTATTATTTGGATGTGAACCTAGCTTTTAATAGCTGAGCATCTCTCCAGCCCAAAATGTAAGTTTCTTAAAGTCAGGTATTCTAAAATGTGTGTGTGTGTGTGTGTGTGTGTGTGTGTGTGTTATTCGTGTGTGGCATGTGCCTGCAGAGGTCAGAGGAATGTGGGATCCAATAGGGGGCTGTAAGCTGCCTGATGTGGATGCTAGGAATTGAACTTGGGTCCTCTGCAAAAACATTATGCATTCTTAAATTGCTGAGTCATGTCTCTAACTCCAGTCACCACAGAGGGTCCAAGACTTTTGATGTTTTGATGGTGTGCAAGTCCTGTTGGGTGCTGAACAGCCAACTGACTTGAGACTTTGAGTTAGGACCTCCTCCAGGCTGCTGCTGTGGGCAGTACCTTGTAGCCCCAGACAGCTGTGTTCAGAAGCAGAAGCAACAGGCGTTGTGCTGCTAAGCTGTGAGGATGGGAGTCGGCTGAGGGTTATCTAGATTTGGCCCCATTGTACGGTGATGGACACCGTACAGTGCTGCTGCCGTCAGTGAACAATAGGTCCTCAGTCATCTGTGGCCTTTCTTGTGTTTGATGCCATTCTGCTCAGCTTTTCTGGGGTCTTGAATGTTTCTGCTTGTTTGGCTTTAAAGCCCTCCCTGCCTCAGACATCCTCAACAGAATGCTGCCAGGAGCCATATGTAGCTTAGGACACAAACCAAGATCACAGGGGTCTGAAGGGGGCTGGCAGTGTGAGGCTCTCAAGTCTCAGACGTCATTATGTTAGTGGTGTTGCTAGTGCAGCCATTCACCAAGGCTGTCCAGTTTTATGGGAGGGCAGTTAACCTCCCGCTCCAGGGGAGAAGATGCAAAGGTAATTGCCATCTTCCGTCTTTCACAGTTCTGTACAGGGATCATGTTCTCTCTGTATCACTTGACCTTGTCAGTGACATTACCATAATTGCCACCTATTCTAGTGAACACAGACTTCAGTGTGTAGGGCTGGAAGACAGTTGCTGTCTCTGTTTTGTGGTTTGTGGCTGCCTGCCTGTAGTACTTGCTGTTCTTGGTGGACTTTGTGGGAGGGCGTTGAGCACCTTGCTCAAGGACGTGTGTTTAACATGAATTTGCCCTGTAGAACCAGAGTCCCAAGAAGGTGTCTGCGTCTGTGATGTGAGTATGCCGATTCTTGATAGGCCAGTGGTGCCCAGATACTGTTATTGCCCAGGCTATTAGAGATGTTCATAAACCCAGAAAACCGAAAAGGATTATCAAACTTTGGATTTTGACATTATATGAAAACAAGAAAATGGCAGAGCAGTTAGCAACACCAAAACACTTAAATGTCCCATGTAATAATGAAGGCAGAGCCTTCAAATTCAATAAAATTTAGCTTTGTAGAAGGCATAGCTTAAAAAACAAAAATCCAAACCAAGTATTAAACTACAGCAGCTTTGTTCTTTATTATGCTTTAGGGCACACTGTGAGGGCACCATTTTGGCGTTAGTTAGGTCTGTCAGCAAAGTTTTTGAAAAAATACTCTTGGATTAATGTTTTTATCTTTTTTGTTGTTGTTGTTTTGTTTTTTGAGACAAGGTTTCTCTGTGTAGCCTTGGGTGTCCTGGACTCACTTTGTAGACCAGGCTGGCCTCGAACTCACAGCAATCCGCCTGCCTCTGCCTCCCAAGTGCTGGGATTAAAGTTGTGCACCATCACTGCCCAACTGTGAATTTTCCCCCCATATTTTATAGCATGTTTATTTTTGTGACCAATGGGGATATTTAACTTGTATAGTAGCTTCAGTTAAAAGAAATGAGTTTAGATTGCTACTAGATTCCTTCACTGCAGATTTTGTTTTCAGTAGGAGCTGTGACAGCAAAGCTAGGCCATTAATTAAACACAAATGAGATCCCCAAGGTACGAGATGGAGGTGGGCACTAGGTGCTTGGTGCTCTGCAGGGCTGAGGTGCTGTTAATTTCAGGGCGCTTTCTCTCTCTCTCTCTCTCTCTCTCTCTCTCTCTCTCTCTCTCTCTCTCTCTTTCTCTCTCTCTCTCTCGTTTCATACATGTGCAATATATTTACATCATTTCCACCCTCCTCCAAGCACTGCTTCTAGTGCATGTGCGTGCTGTATTCCAGTCTTCCTTGCTTTCCTTTACCTAAACCTTATAGAAAACATTGTCCCCTAAGACTTGATATCCGAGAAATGAAAATAGCACCAATGACTAGTAAGTACCAACACAAGGCTGAGATGGAACAGTGTCCGTGGTCACCATAGGACAGTGGTTCTCAACTTGTGGGTCAGAAATACGTGTCTTCTGATGGTTGCAACCCGCAGATTGAGAACCATAGCCCTAAGACTTAGAATATCTGTTGGTCATTTTATACTGGCATCTAAATCAAATTGTGGACCACACCAAAATCCATCCTGGATATTTTGGGACACATGTGTGCATTCTGCATCCCAGCAACCCCCAGTTTGGAGGAAGAACTGAGCCTTGTTAGACTATTTTTCTGGTGCTTTTTTCCTACATTAGGTTTTAGAATTGTTTCACTTTCTTTTTAGATACCATATTCTGTGTTTAGTCAGAGCCTTGTGCGTTTTCCTTCACTTCTGTTCTTTATCTTGCAGTGTGGTGTTACTTCTTCTGTCCTCTTTGCTTTTGTTGGCATAAGCAGTCGAGTGATCTTGTTAGTGTGATGCTCTGCAGTTCCCTGTTAGGTGGCTGCTGGTGGCTGTGTAAGGCTGGGCATCGCAAACCATCCTTCTGGTGCTTTCTGAGAGGAGAAGATAGAGTGGAGAGAGGCAGAAGCAGGAAGGTCCTTTGTCCCCTGCTTTCATGTGAGCACCACTTTACTGGCACCGATAGGTACCCACTTGTGTTAAAGTTACACATGTAAATGTTACAGCAGAGCCGCCAGCATCTATTCTCAGCTCCTGCTTCTTTGTGTCTGGGTAGTAAAGCACCGTGCGTTTATCTCCATGTGCAGGTGGGCACCTGCATTGATTCCATATATTGGAGTCAACCATTGTGTGTGGTGCTGCGAGTCACAGGAGTGTATGCATCTATTGTCACACTAGTGTATTTTCCTTTGGACATAACACATGGGATTGGTGTGGCATGGACAAAGTACTCAGAGGACATTATGTTATGTAGAGTAAGTCAGACAGCAGGACAAATACCGTATGTTCTCACTTCTGTGTGGAAATGTAAAACCTGGCCTCACAGACCCGGGGACAGTCTAGAACTTCCTGGAGAGGCAGCTCGTGTACGGTGGGTGCAAAGAGTAAGTTCTCCCTCCTGGGGATGCTCATTCCTGTAGATTTAAAAATAGCCTGTAAAGAGAATCCTGCCTGTTCCTGGTACAAACAAATGATGCATGTTTGAGTGCTTGGATTTGCCAGTGGTCCTATTCTCAGGGCATGCCCACTGTATGCATGCACTGAGATATGCCACACTGCTCTCCGTAGCTGTGCACCATTACCTCATGCAAATTAAAACATACGAGGGAAAGTATGACTCTGTCCTGTATGGACACGTCATGGTCTAAAGATGTCTTGAAGTGTCTTACCTCAAACTCGAAGATTATAAAAGGAAGAATAAAGGACTCATTTATTTCTCAATAATTAGGGATTAAAAAAAATCTAAGAGAAGGTGAATGTCTGAAGGGAGTTTATAATTTGAGATTGTCCACATCACTGATATTAACGCAATAAAATGTAACTGTGTTTGGGGGCTTTATTTGAGAGGCTGGTTGCTGTGAGTGTCCATGTGCGTGTTCTAGTTGTGGAAGGCAAGCCTGAGCCTTGTGCTTAGGTTTCAGAGAGCTTTAACAGTGTCTAAGGACACTAGGCCAACCTACTCAAAGATGGCTGATGCCTTAACCCTGCCCTACACAAGGATGGCTGATCCTTACACATGAGCTGTGCAAAAAACTCCTATGTAGGTAGAAAGGTATTTAGTTGAAGGTAATGACAGTGTGCTAGGCCCAAATCCTTATTTCCTGTTTACTTACCAGCACTCAGCGCTTTCTACTCTAATTTATATTTTTTCTTTTTCTTTTTTTTTTTTTTGTGGCAACTGTTCTTTCTGGTTACCAAATCAGGTAGGAACTTTCATTTTCTCAACCCATGGAATGGAATGCCATGCCTCTCCTCTTGTGTTCCCAGCCCTGACTGAGCTGCCCTTCCACCTGCAGCTACTTAATTTGCGCTTGTTTTCGGGTGTTGGTGTTTCTCTGGGCTTAACCCCAAGATTACTCCCCTTTCTTTGTTGCGTCTGCCCTGATGATCTTAGCCATTTCTGATTCAGGTTTTCCGATTGGTCTACCTTTCTTTTGCACTCCTCCAAACCCAAAGGTGGCTCCTTAGCTCTCTTTCCTAGATACTGTTTCACCTGTGACCTGCCAGCTGCTCCATTGTCGTTCCTCCGAGCCAACAGGAGCATCTCTCTGTCTTATCTGAAGCTCCTTCCAAAAAGAGTCCTGGAAGCCTCCAAAGAGAAACAGTGCTACCAAAGGTCCAATTGCTATAAAAGAAGGCTCTAGCTCCTCCCCTCCATGCTTGGCAGGCTGAACCATCTCACTGTCACGGTGGGGGATTCCAAGCCAAGTCAGTGGGGGCCACCCAGCTGACTTTCCTTTGTGGTCATAAGCAAAGACCACAAGACCTCTCCCAAGCATCTTGCCTTAAAATAGGAACTTCCCGTTCTTTGGCATCCTTATCTGTGGAGGCTCTCAGAGGCACACCCAACTGCAGCTCGGCACGGCACACCCAGCTGCATCTGACACACTGCTATAGCTATTTAGACTTTTATGTTTTGCTAACAATTAGGTTTTCTGCCAATAATAATAATAACAACAACAACAACAGTGTGTGGAAGTTTTGCTGACACTAGGCAAGAGCATCAAGCTTTTGGAACATAGAGTGGTGTGTGCCTGTGGTACAGGCACCTGAGGAAACAAACTAGAAATTAAAAAAAAAAAAAAAAAAAAAAAAAAAAAGGCAGTAGTCTACCATTCCAGCAGAGCCCCTGTGCTAGGAAAGCGGCCTGCCATGGGGCTGCATTCCCAGTCCTGTATACATTACTAGGTCTTAATGAGGCAACACTGGGTTTCTCTGTTCACTGAAATTTACGCTAGTGCTATATTTTAAGATATATTTGTGTTACACACACACACACAGTAAAGGTGTGACCTTGTGATTTGAGACACACTGTTAAAATCTGATTTTATATTTGACTATGTGGTAGGTTTTGTGTTATTAAGAAAAAAAAAGTGCCTGTACTGATCACACATCATAGGCTGTGGGCATATATTCATGTGCGGCTGGAGCTGTTAAGACATTTGAAGAGGCCTCTGCAGCTTTCTCTGTCCCTGTATGTCCTCAGTGTTTGCCAGTCCACCTGCTTGTCTCAATGACTGACTTGACTGGTGCTAGTTTAATGGGGGGGGGTCAGTCTTGGACCCTCTGCTGGAGCATGCAGGATGACAGTTAGCTAGCTCTCCGTGGTCAGTTGGCTTCTCTGCTCTATGTCAGAAATGCAGGCAGCTGGCTCAGGCTGCCCAGCGTGTTTGCACTCATACACTACTCTGTTCCATAGGAAATGGCTTCCTTTGGTTGGTGGATACTTCAACTAAGAGAAAAGAATGCCGTGATCTGCCCTGTGTGTGCCAAGCCAGCATGGAGACCACGTGCTTTTGTTGTTGTTAGTGTGCCATCAGAAATCATAAGAGCGCAGTTCTCAGGGCATCACCCCTCTCTCTGCCTTAAGTTAGCAAACGATGATAGCATTATCAAAACTCTGACCTTCCATGCCTACCTGGAAGGCGTGACGGCCATACATGGTGGACCTGGCCAGCCTTGCCAGCCAGGAGTTGTGCAGCTGGACAACATGGACACGTGGCAGAACCCCTACCTTAGGAGTGTACAGATGGAACTGGAATCACAGGGTGATGCCTGCCTCCCGTGCTCACCCAGTGGATGATGGCAGCTTGTGTTGTCAGTGCTTTATTTTGACACAAAAAAAAACAAAGTAGCTTTTTTTTTTAAAAACTCCTTCAGGCAAGTTAAAATTCCCTTTTGGCAGTATTACGCCTGTCTTACTTAGCTTTCTCTGGTTCTATGTAATCACTTAACAAAATACAAGAAGCTACTGAGCGTAGCTGTTCTTCACCCATGCTTTCAACTCACTCGTTCTCATGTCCCCAGCAGACTAGTCCTGGAATAGCCCCAGCCCCATTGGTTGACCTGCTAATGGACGATGTACTGGCAAGGGGCACCCCACCATCTGTATTAGAACTACTTTCTCTCGCTGCCTTCGTACTAGAACAGGGACAAAGAATGGACCTGGAGAAGTCATTCACTTTTCTGGGCAGAGTAGGGGGTGGGGATCATTTAAGAAATTCAGTATTTAAAAAAGTGAGATGAGAGACAGAGAGTTCAGTCAGGGTCTGAAGGCATTTACTGTGCTACCCTGAACTCTGGAGTTTGACTCATATGACCTCAGGGCTGGTGGCGGTAGATGGAGGGGGCTAGCTGCTAGCTTAGCTGAGAAACAGGAGCATCAGGTTCAGGAGACCAAGCCTCACCTCAGAGGAACAAGGCAGAGAATGATAGAGGAAGAAAACATGTCTTTCTGTGGCTGCCTTATACATACTTGCATGCATGTACACTACATACACGCACAAACCACCAAGTACCACACACATACATGTGCACATATGCATGCGTGGTATGCACACACATGCAGATAGATGGAGCTGGGTATTGTAAGACCCAGACTATAATAGTGAGCAAACATGTATTTTGCTTCTTCTAAGAAATTGAGTTAATGGCTATAGAGACAGCTCTGCAGTTAAGAGCACCTGCTGCTTTTCAGAGGCCTGAAGTCCGGGTGCCGGCACCTTCATCACGTGTGACATCAACTCTGAGGGATGCTGTGCCTCTGTGCTTAACTGCATATACACGGCACGCACACACATCCAGGCTACCTGCATATACACGGCACGCACACACACCCAGGCTACCTGCATAAACACCCACGCACACACACCCAGGTTTTCTGCATATACACGGCACGCACACACACCCAGGCTTTCTGCATATACACGGCACGCACACACACCCAGGCTACCTGCATATACACGGCACGCACACACACCCAGGCTTTCTGCATATACACGGCACACACACACACCCAGGCTTTCTGCATATACACGGCACGCACACACACCCAGGCTACCTGAATATACACGGCACGCACACACACCCAGGTTACCTGCATATACATGGCACGCACACACACGCAGGCTACCTGCATATACACGGCACGCACACACACCCAGGTTACCTGCATATACACGGCACGCACACACACGCAGGCTACCTGCATATACACGGCACGCACACACACGCAGGCTACCTGCATATACACGGCACGCACACACACCCAGGCTACCTGCATATACACGGCACGCACACACACCCAGGCTACCTGCATATACACGGCACGCACACACACGCAGGCTACCTGCATATACACGGCATGCACACACATCCAGGCTACCTGCATATACACGGCACGCACACACACGCAGGCTACCTGCATATACACGGCACGCACACACACGCAGGCTTTCTGCATATACACGGCACGCACACACACCCAGGCTTTCTGCATATACACGGCACGCACACACACCCAGGCTACCTGCATATACACGGCACGCACACACACCCAGGCTACCTGCATATACACGGCACGCACACACACGCAGGCTACCTGCATATACACGGCACGCACACACACCCAGGCTACCTGCATATACACGGCACGCACACACACCCAGGCTACCTGCATATACACGGCACGCACACACACCCAGGCTACCTGCATATACACGGCACGCACACACACCCAGGCTACCTGCATATACACGGCACGCACACACACCCAGGCTACCTGCATATACACGGCACGCACACACACGCAGGCTACCTGCATATACACGGCACGCACACACACCCAGGCTTTCTGCATATACACGGCACGCACACACACCCAGGCTACCTGCATATACACAGCACGCACACACATCCAGGCTACCTGCATATACAGGCACGCACACACACCCAGGCTTTCTGCATATACACGGCACGCACACACACCCAGGCTACCTGAATATACACGGCACGCACACACACCCAGGCTACCTGCATATACACGGCACGCACACACACCCAGGCTACCTGCATATACACGGCACGCACACACACCCAGGCTTTCTGCATATACACGGCACGCACACACATCCAGGCTACCTTCATATACACGGCACGCACACACACCCAGGCTTTCTGCATATACACGGCACGCACACACACCCAGGCTACCTGCATATACACGGCACGCACACACACCCAGGCTACCTGCATATACACGGCACGCACACACATCCAGGCTACCTGCATATACACGCACGCACACACACCCAGGCTACCTGCATATACACGGCACGCACACACACCCAGGCTTTCTGCATATACACGGCACGCACACACACCCAGGCTTTCTGCATATACACGGCACGCACACACATCCAGGCTACCTGCATATACACGGCACGCACACACACCCAGGCTACCTGCATATACACGGCACGCACACACACCCAGGTTACCTGCATATACACGGCACGCACACACACCCAGGCTTTCTGCATATACACGGCACGCACACACACCCAGGCTTTCTGCATATACACAGCACGCACACACATCCAGGCTACCTGCACATACATGGCACGCACACACACCCAGGCTTTCTGCATATACACGGCACGCACACACACCCAGGTTACCTGCATATACACAGCACGCACACACACCCAGGCTTTCTGCATATACACGGCACGCACACACATCCAGGCTACCTGCATATACACGGCACGCACACACATCCAGGCTACCTGCATATACACGCACGCACACACACCCAGGCTACCTGCATATACACGGCACGCACACACACCCAGGCTTTCTGCATATACACGGCACGCACACACACCCAGGCTTTCTGCATATACACGGCACGCACACACATCCAGGCTACCTGCACATACACGGCACGCACACACACCCAGGCTTTCTGCATATACACGGCACGCACACACATCCAGGCTACCTGCATATACACGGCACGCACACACACCCAGGCTACCTGCATATACACGGCACGCACACACATCCAGGCTACCTGCATATACACGGCACGCACACACACCCAGGCTACCTGCATATACACGGCACGCACACACATCCAGGCTACCTGCATATACACGCACGCACACACACCCAGGTTACCTGCATATACACGGCACGCACACACACCCAGGCTTTCTGCATATACACGGCACGCACACACATGCAGGCTACCTGCATATACACGGCACGCACACACACCCAGGCTACCTGCATATACACGGCACGCACACACACCCAGGCTACCTGCATATACACGGCACGCACACACACGCAGGCTACCTGCATATACACGGCACGCACACACACCCAGGCTACCTGCATATACATGGCACGCACACACACGCAGGCTACCTGCATATACACGGCACGCACACACACGCAGGCTACCTGCATATACACGGCACGCACACACACCCAGGCTACCTGCATATACACGGCACGCACACACACCCAGGCTACCTGCATATACACGGCACGCACACACATGGCATGCACACACATCTTTTAAAAATCCTTTTAAGTATTTTTTTTTTAAGCTTGTGCCTTTGTTTTGCCTGCATGTTCATATGTGCACACGTGTATGTCAGGGACCGGTAGAGGTCAGAAGAGGGCATTGGATACCCTGTAACTGAAGTTACAGGCTGTTGTGAGCTGCCTTTTGTGGGTTGAGTTTCAACTCCTGGGCCGTCAGATTTCCAGCGCCCCCCCCCCCCCCGTCAACCCCCACCTCCTATAGAACCCCCCTCCACCTCAACACACACACTTAAAATTTATGTTGTATTTCTCATTAGTGAGTGGTAGGAGCTCTTCTGTGTTTTCTAGACACGGCCCTTTTCCAGGTGCGTATTTAGCTCTTCTGCCACATCTTGTAAAGGCAACTTTGCAGATGTTTTCTTCCAGTTGAGGATTGTAGGATTTTAATCTAAAAATAGTCTTATGATACAGAAATAATTTTATTGTCTAGTTTATCTGTTTCTTTTATGGGCTGTGATGGTCACATCTAAAAATATTGCTCATCCAATGAGTTGGTTATTTCAACTGTGCACATGTTTGCAGGTGTCTGTCTGTCTATGTGCGTGGTGTTGGGGCTTGAACCTAGGTGCTCACTTGTTAAGCAGTGTGGTTTATCTGTGAGCAATATCCCTGCCCTAGGGTGTAGTCTTTCTGAGGTTTGTGCCCCGCTTGTTTTTCACCGGTCTCTGGCCATGGTGCAGTGGCATCCCCTCTCTGCAGATGAGCAGCCAGAGCCTCTTCTGCCAACACTGGCCTTCCCTTGTTGAGCTGCTTTGACTCCTTTTGTTTAGTGTGAACTGACACAGGAGTCACTTGCTGGACTTACCTGGCTGCGCCACTGCTCTGCTGATCACTGTTACTTTCCAGTGAGTCTGAAGTAGGGCACTCAACTCCTAACTTTTGGTGTAATTTTAAAGAGGTTTGAAAACCGTGTAGCATTCTCTGTCTCCATCACTCAGCAGGGTTCAAGGGCAGATGTATGAGGACACGCTAAGGAAAACTAGGTGTAGTTGGTACTTGGCATGGGTGGGCGGAGCTTCTCTGTCTTTGATTGAGTCATCTCTCATAGCCTGCCCTGGCCCAGGATCATAGTTATAATGCTGCTCTGTATTAGGCGCTTTACATGATTGTCTCTCGGCTTCTTTCGAGATTCCTTTATAAAGAGAGCATTGTTCTTCTTATTTCATAAGGACTTGCGCAGTGAATGTGCTAGGTTGTGATCCTAGCCTCGTGGTAATAGTACGGATGGCAGTAGTCTTTGTGGGGGTGAATGAGGCTCTGAGACCTAGTCAGGGTAAGGAAAGTAACCCTGGGCTATTCACTGTCCCCCCACGCCTGTGTCAGCCTTCTAAGGCACCTGCATGAGTCCTAGCGCACAGTACAGCCCCTCTGCCCTTCTGCCAGGCTCCCATCTTCTGGAATTCTGGCAAGCTGAGGCCAGTTGCCTTCCACCCTTTTGTGAACAGCACCCTTACAGGGCACTTAAGAACTGGGCAGACTGATGGAAAAGTGAGATTATTACTAATTATGCCACATACTGTTACTTTAAATGAGTTTTGTAAGTGATGTGTAAACTTAAAAGTTAGTTTGTAACTCTGTTTACATTTTATTGATTTTTCTGTTTAGAATCTACACTAAGAAGTCTTATACCGTGGATATCTGCAAATGTATTGGTCTCCTATGCGTTGTGAACTGACACTTGGCCTGTGTTGTTTTAACACGTTAATAAAGCTTACTGAATAGGACAGAATAAGCAGGTAGTGCCCTATCAATATTGCAGGCTTTAGCAATAGTATGGTGCTGTTGAGCAGTGGTCGGGACAGGGTTAGTGGTGCACAGGCTAGTGTAATGAATAGTTTAAAGTCTACCATGTCTTGCTGAAAGATGCAGGACTCATCCATGAGGGTTTATTGCACACTGCCACTTGAGCAGAAACCGCCCATTTTACTGTGATAACTTATTTGCATATAAGTTTTCTGTTATTTTCATTCAGTTATTTCTGATATCCACGTTACATTTTATTACACACGATGATTTCAAGACTGCGTCCTGGTGAAAATCAAAATTCATTGTTGTCAATTTCGTTCCTTCATAGACATTATGCAGGCAACTGTTTCCAGTGTCCTAGAAAAAGAGTAATTTGAATATTAATTTGGTATTAGCTTCTTCATCTTCTGTTTTCTATGTATTCTAAACAGTAAAAAGCTTTAAAGGAACAGCACTGTTTTAAGTTGGGTAATGAATCCAATGAGAAAGTTATCAGAGAATGCTGTCACATGAAGGAACCGAACCCTTCAAGCTCAGTTGTAAAAACATCCCTTGGAGCTAAGTCTAGCACCATTAATGTTCTTCTGAAAGACCACAATTTCAGTAGCATTACCAGTAATGAATGCTCAGTTTTTTTCTTGTATCTGTAAAATACACAATTAATCTAGATAAACATTAGTCCAGAGAAATAGCATAAACCTGCTTTTCCTGCCTTGTGTTTCTCGGTGCGCATCTGGTAACACACTTGTATGGCGAGGAGGCAGGAACAAAGCAATGGCTCTGCCCATTGGCTTACACTTGAGGCTTTTGTTCTTAGAGGGAGACCCCGAGGAAACTTGAGGAGGCACCTCCTTAGCAAAGTGTGCACCTCTCCCTTCACTTGTGCCTGAAGACTGTCACACAGCATCCTCTTTGCTCTGATAGATTTCTCCATCATTTTAATGCATTTAAATAGGCACTGCACAGAATTTTGTTTGATTTCAGTAATTTTAAGCCTTTCGGTTCTGTATTGGCACAGCACATTAGGTCATTATGCGCAGCTGATTGATTTACTCAGAAAACATGTAGGATAGCATGTTTCAGTGTGCAGGCCCTGTGCTGGCCCTAGGACTGCAGAGTGGCGATGGGTAGTTGGGGGGCGGGTAGACACATCCGCTGTGCTCATCTTCAGCCTGGTGGGGAGGGCTGGCCTTTGGACAGAAGTTGAAGTGTAGCTATGAGAACACAATTTTGTAGGTGCCCTGTCACTCATAGTGAAATGTTCCCTGTACATTTTGTACCGTGCTGTACAAGCAGAAGTGATGCCATAGTCATTCTGTCTTTTGGTTTACTGTGCAGTTCAGTGTCAGACTGTCACTAGTTCAGGTTACTTGTGCGTTGCGAACGGTGATCAAGTTTTAGGTATATATTGATTATAAAATGTTATCTTCTGTAGAGTCCAGCATGATTCTGCATTTTATTAATGTTTGTTTTTTCACATTGCAGATTTCTCTTGGATTTGGCTTCACATTAACAGATCTTCTGCACTGTGTACAGGCACAGGTGAGTTAATACTTGAATCTCTTATGTTACCTATTACTAAGGTTAAATGTTTTAAATGATCTAATATGTTAGAAACATAAAAAGGAAGTAGGAGGACTATAAATAAGAGCAGAATAAAACTTACCTATTTCTCTGTATGTCTTTGTTATGAACTTGTTGAAATGACACTTGAAGATGCATGTTTATTGGTAGCTACTGTTTCTATTTGGAAAGAGTCTTAAGTGTACCCACTGGACAAGTTGATGACTTAATTCCTGAAATTTTAACCTCAGAGCCTGGAAAAAATGTTTTCACTTATTTTTATATGTAAAATATTTGCGTGGTAGTACTGTTGACTTGTTACTAAACTGATATAATATAGAAAAGAAAAGACCACTATGGCTTTTGGTAGCTCGTCTCATCCATAGCACTGTGAAATATTGTACATAGCCTCTTTTGCCTGTGAACTCTCTTCACATGTCCATACTGTATGTGGAGGATATTTATTGCCCTAGTTGCACCCTTCTTCACTTGTACATCCCTCTTGAGAACGTAAGCTCCACTAGCATTTGGCATGGTTTCTGTTATAGATGCATCTTTAGTTCTGAGAACACTGAATGCCTTGCAGTTAACAGAATAGAACCTGTTAAATAAACAGTGTAAACAGCTAAAATGCACTTGGATTCAGTCTTCAAACTGCACATCTGTAAGTACAAAGTGGAAAAGGAAATACTCTGTACATTGTGTGTAAATGTTATCCCAAGTGAGCGTGTTGGACATGTTCAGAGATGGCTGACCAGGCTAGAGGTCAGAGGGTTTGGCCTCTGACGCCACTTACTTTGTCAGTGCTCTGGTTCTTAAGATGAAGTACACAAGTATTTTCTTAACCACCTTCTCATCTTGGGTATGTTTTGTGATACCAAATTTTGATCTCTGAAAATCAAACACGTTAAATCTTTTCTACTATCTGTCACTTGACAATACTTGGTTTTCTGTTCCCAGCTTGGGAAATTTGTTTGTTCATTTTCCTGCCTTATGTATTAATGTTGCATTCATTATCAGTGTGGCTTTCGGTATAATAGTATAAGCTGGTGCCCGTTTCCTCACGCCCATGGCATTTTTCTTCAAGTGTTTGAGACAGTAGTAGTTTTTGTTTGGTTCTTGTATCTTGGTTTAGTTAAAATTCTTAACTGCACTCACTTCTTTATTGTGTGGGTGTGCGCTTGCTACAATGGACAGTTATGAAGGAGTCAGTTCTTTTCCTCCACCATGTGGGGCCCAGGGCTCAACCTGCTCATCAGGATTAGCAACAAACCCCTTAGCCGCCGAGGCTTCTTGAAGACCCTTGCTTTGCTTTTGTTTTGTTTCCACTCATATTTCCCTCTCCTCTTATGGCTTTTAGTGTTGCTTTTATTTAAATAAAACATTAGGCGTCATATCCCTATCTCTGATTCACATGCACTTACAGGTTCATTTCGTAGGGCCTGCATTGAGCTGTCAGCAGCTCTGCAGTGCTCTCTGGAGCGCCAGCAGCCACAGCTGCCTTCTGGTTATGTCTGGATTGGCAGACAAGGAGCTCCCAAAGGCCAAGTGATTTTTTTTTTCCCCTAAGGACATACCATGATCCTAATTATGGAACTTCATTTCTGCCTAAACAGCCCTGGTAGCACTCATATTTTTGGCAATAAGTATATTACATGAAAATTATATTCCTATTTGAAGAATGAAATTAATTTGAAAATCAGGCATTCTTTTACTTACATTTTATTAGCTAGACCTAAATTTTAACCTGTGACCTCCATTCCAAGATGAAACATGGCACTTACCTGAAGACAAATGCTGCTTTTTGTTTCCAGTGGACAGGGACACATGCATTCTTCTTCCCTTTGTAAACTCGGGATGGTAGGGATTGGCATTCCTTCTCCCTTAGGCAGTTAGGTAAGAGGTAGCACCCGTGCTTCACTGGGTAAACTGCAGAACAGCTGGCCATGGTGGCGCCTGCCTCTAAACCCCAGCAGTCTGTGGGGTGAGGGGGTACAGGGGAGGGGGATGGGGATAGAAGCAGAGGAAGGAGAGTCTGCAGTTCAAAGCCGTCTTTATGAGTTCAAGGCCATCCTCAGTATTTGATCCCAAGCACACAAAAGAAATACACATGTACAAACACACACAGACACTCACACAGTAGCTGGACATGTAGCTCAGTGGTAATTCTATGTGTATGTTACATATGAAATGTAGTAACTATCAAGTTGTTTAGAACTTTTGTTTTAAAACAAAACAAGTGACCACCCTCCATTTCAAGACCGAGAGATCAAATTCCAGGTGAGTGTGAGTGCTTTCTCACCTGTTGCTTTAGTAGTCGCAGTTCTCTCCAACACAAGGAATAATGTGCCCTGACAAGCTTACAGGCCAGCGCTCTGAAGGACCATCTGTGTACACAAGCAGTCATTTTCGCGTCTGTCACTTTGCTTCCCGTCTTCTGGTTTTGCGTCTGTGCATTCAGGCTCCAGTGGTGGTGACTTCTCCTCACTACTTGTAGGGCTGGAGGGCAGACTAGACATTGGTTTTCTTGAAGCTTAAATTCTCGCAATTGAAAACCATAAGATTATAACATTTCAACAAAGGGCTGAGAGCGTGAGGTTTAATTAAACAAGTCAACCTACAAGTATACGTTTGTGCTGCTCTCTGCATTCCCACCACCCGGGCACACATCAGTTTTGCCTGCATAGCACCCTAGAGTGGCTTTCCAAAGCTCCGAGGAAACAGGCCTCCCTCCCTATGTGTATTCTGAGCCAGAGTACCACGTTGAAGTGAACAGTCTGCCTTGCAATGATGAAAACTGAAGCACAATTAAGTTTATTTTTTACATGACTGAAATGCCAGAACACTGGTTTTGAAATTGCAGAGCTCCTTAACAAGGGATGGGATAGTGCTCTTCCAGGGCCCCCGAGCTGCAGTCCCCTGCAGTGGGACATGCGTGGAAGCCTTTGCCCCTGTAGGGAACTGCTACTTTGTGGCTCAAAAAGAAACTCCTTTGGGTGAAACTTCACTTATTGTAACAGACATTTGTATCTAGGTAATAAGTCTTTGGAAAATTTAATTTCAAATAGAGTTATAGGTATTACTGCAAACAGACTTTATCACAAAAAGCAGATTACTTAAATTGTGCTACAGAAAGTCAAATATTGTCTTGCAATGATTAAATAATAAATGGAGGACTTCCCCTTAAGGAACATGTGATGACTGACATCTTGTACTTAATTATTTAAGAAGTGTGTGGGTAGAACATATGTAGACAGACTTAGCTCCTCCCACTTAGTTCCTCTTCAGGGCTGCATAGCTGTACTGTGGGTCTTTTTTGTATAATATTCTGAACAAAATGTCTTGAAGTCCAACATACCTTAATGAATGAGAATTCCAGACCTGAATGTATGGGATGGAGAATTCTTTCATTTGAATTTAAAAGGCAAAACTTATTTAACAGACCAAATGTGATTTTTAATCTATCGCAAGCTCAGTATTTTCAGGGTAGCCTCACATTTAAAGCATCTTTAAAATGAGCACTTCACACTGGCACTCAAACGTGAGAGTTAGGTAAGTCTGCCTGACAGGACAGCTTGGAAAAGTCAGTCCCCTTTGCTCTGGAAAGTCCTGCTCACTTTGCGTTTATGTTGATGGTGGAAGACTTGAGGAATAGTGCGGGCAGGTTGTAGGTTGCTCGCATGTACTCCAGGGGAGCTTCACTAGGAATGTGTGGAGAGCATTTTCCCACTGTAGAGTAGGTGTAGTGTGTGCTACATGACGCCAATGCACTGTTACACACTAAACACTGACTACGTATTGGATATGACATGACGGAAAGCGCATTTCATAGGAATGTTGATTTTGAATCCCGCTTTGTTCATGGATGAGAAATTATCTGAAAGCAAAGGAACATCAATGCAAGTTTATCTATGCCTCCTCTCCCCTCCTCCCTCATTTGCCTCCCTCCCCCTTTTCTGTCTCTTTCTGGTGTATCTGTGTGAGTGTGCAAATGTGCTCATGGAGGTGTGTCTGTGTATCTCTGTGTGCACAGATGCTATGCAGGTGTGTCTGTCTGTATATGTGTGTGTGCAGGTGTATACTCATACTTCTAAAAGATAGCCTTAGGGGTGTGTGTGTGTGTGTGTGTGTGTGTGTGTGTGTGTGTGTGTAGAGGTCAGAGGTTGATGTCGGGTGGCTTCCACCACTACCTTTTTTTTTTTTGGTTTTTCGAGACAGGGTTTCTCCATGTAGCCCTGGCTGTCGCTTTTTAGACAGGCTGACCTCCCACTCACAGAGATCCACCTGCTTCTGACTCCCTGAGCGCTAGGATTACAGGTGTGTGCCACTACACCTGGCACCATCTTATTTTCTGATACAAGGGTTTCCTCTGGAGGTAGGGCTCGCTAACTGATGAGGCTGTCTGGCCAGCAAGCTTGTGTAGACTTGGCATAAGAGAATGAAGTGTCATGGACTCCTACCTGGACAACAGCCTGAGTGATGGCAGAGGAGGATGGGCAGGAGGCTCGTAACAGACCTGCCTGCCCAAAAACATCGAAATTCTCAGGCCTTCCCCTAAATTCTAAAAGCTATGCCTGAAAAGTGACTAGATCCTAATGGTTGGCTTGGTGGCTCCACAAAGGGAACGGAGGCTAGGGAGCTGCTCTCTGTTTCCCTTTCATTAGGAAATCTATTTGAAGCATGGCGTGGTAGCGCGCGCCTTTAATCCTAGAACTTTGGAGGCAGAAGCAGGTGGATCACTGTGAGTTCAAGGCCAGCCTGGTCTACAAAGCAAGTTCAGGACAGCCATAGCTACACAGAGAAACCCTGTCTCAAAAAAAACCAAAAAACAAAAACAAATCAAACCAAACCAAAATAAAACCATTATTATATTTGAAAAGAGCAGAGCTGAGCCCGGTGTGCCCAGCTAATAGTGTCATCTTTTAAATACATTTAAATGCTTCTAAGTGTCAATTCATTACTGCATTAACCCATAGTATGTTTCTTTCCTATGATCTGCTTTTCTTGCTGCTTATTCAAAAGCAAAATAAAATTCCCTGTTTCGGATCACAGTGGCTTTCCTCAGCCACATGACTGCTCATCAAAAGCCAGGTGTCTTTGACCTAACCTCTTGATCCTTTTGTGTTTTCGGGTATGTGTATATGCGTGTACATGTTTGTACCTCCGTGGGTGTGTTTAGGGCATGGACATATGTATGGGGTGTGTGTGTGTGTGTGTGTGTGTGTGTGTGTGTGTGTGTGTGTGTGTGTGAGAGAGAGAGAGAGAGAGAGGTCTGAGAGGTGTGTGTGTGTGTGTCGTTATCTACTTTTGTATCTTTGGCTCATGATATTTCTAGTTTTGAGTTCCTTTTAATTGAGGCATTGTTTTGACAGATGTCTCTCTTGTTGATAAGGCCTCTTTTTTTCTCCAGGGTTCCAAGGACTGTAGGTGAGACCCTGGTGTGTTCATATATCGCTATAAGGTCTCCCCAGGTCCTTAAAGTGTTCCCAGATGTTTTGAAGCAGAGACAGATATAGGCCACATAGAAAGACAGAGAGAAAAGAGAAAAAACAAACATTTACTATTACTTTTGGCAGATTCTGATCTTGGCCTTCACATGTACTGTGTCAACTTAAACCGGACTGTTCTTTGTGTCAAAGTGTGAAGTCTGTCTTGAGTCTGTTGAATCCTCTAAGTAGAGGCCAAACAAGGTTGTTTTGAGAACACTCAGGCTTTGCCTCCTGGGTGGTAGCTTAGATGGTGTGCCGTGCGACCTCTTCAGTTTGACTGGTAACACTCACAGAATGGCTGTGGAGGGAGCATGGGAGCTCCTCCCTGGGTCTGTACACAATAGTGTGTCCTAGCAGACCTCCCTCTCCTCGATACTTACGGGGCATTATTAGTTACTGCAGCTGCCACATATGCATGCATTGCTTTAGTTTTTATTTCCTTGAGTATAAATGTATTTTATTTAAAGAAGCATTATTGTACTGTGAAAGAGTAATGATTGCCAGAGCTCCAGCTGTAGGATATAAGTACAAATTAACACATGTATGCTAACGATACTTCGATGTGTGCTTACTTATGTTTGATAAAGTCTGAGGAACTGTCAACACTGTAGTTTCAGTGTGGAGACATGAGTGGATGGCACATGTTAGCTGTAGTGTGCTGGCCTATACACTCAGTGCAGTGGAGCAGAGAGCAGCCTGTGCACGCTGAAGCAGGTCTGTCCTGGGGCCTTTCAGGGCAGTTCACTCATTAGAAGAAACCCGTGGGGTCACTATTGTGGCTTTATGTTTTTATTTGTTTGTTTATTGGGGTTTTTTTGTTTGTTTGTTGTTTTGTTTTTGTGACAAGGTCTTCCTGTGTGTCCCTGGCTGGCTTGAAACTTGATTTATAAAGCAGACTGGCCTTGAGTTCTTAGAGGTCTGCCTGCTTCTGCCTCCTGAACTCTGGGATTAGTTGGCCCCATGTAGAGGCAATGATCACATTTTAAAATGAGAAAATGAAGTATCTGGCAGGTTAAATGATGGTCCAGGGATGTATCCAAGAGATTGATTTTGGAGTGTATGGCTCTTTAGAAGGAAAGTAGCAAACTCAGACAGTTCTTGTGAGGTGGTTTAGCAGATGGGGGTGCTTGCTATTCAGGCCCCATGAGCAGAGCAGACAGGGAGAGCTGGCTCCACATGAATACCTTACACACATGAAAGCACTTGCGCATGCACACACGCACACACACACACAGTGCAGCACATGCTCTCACATGCACACCACACACACACAGTGTTCCACACCAAAGTACATTGCAAAATTTCTAGCTGGCTTTGTTTATACCTATCCTCCTGTTGAATGAGGGTTTGCGGGCCTGTTACACTGGGGCTATTTGAGAAACTGAAAGCCCATTTTAAAACCATAAATTATACATGTCAGTCATTAGTAAAGAAAGGAACAATTCAAGTGATGTTTCACAGAGAATGCTTTTAGTGGGATCTGAAAAGAGCAGAGTTGAGCCAGGCATGGCTTATTGGACTGTCCTAGGACTCACTCTGTAGACCAGGCTGGCCTTAAACTCACAGAGATCTGTCTGCCTCTGCCTCCTGAGTGCTGGGATTATAGGGTTATGTATATTTCTAAAGGCTCAGATAATGTCTCAATAATAGTTCCTAGCTCAACTCTACCTATTAGACAAGTAGTTATACCTAATCATCTTTTTCCTCCTGCTCCTCTCTCTCCCCTGTTGTCTTCACTGAGCTGCCTGAGTGCTGAGACAAATCTCTTTCCAGAGTAACAACCTAATAGTACTTACTGGCAGCCTTGTTTAGACCCACGCACCCATGGTTAACTGTTATCACTTAAGAAAGAACAGTCTTGCAGGTTTCCCGGACCCTCTTGCTCCTTCTTATTTCCCCATTCTCCCATGTTTCTCTCACCTAAATTCCCAATAGGATGTCCTCCCCTCTGACCCACTTTCCTGGTAAGTAAAGTCTTTCATGGGACATACCCCTTGGGCTAGTGTTGCGATATAAGTGAGTATATACCATTTGTCTCTTTTTGCTTCTGGGAGGAGGACCCCCTCAGTCACAGACATAGGGGAGGGGAGTAGGGGGGAAGCGGGAGGGAGGATACAAGGGATGGGCTAACAATTGAGATGTAATATGAATACATTAATAAATTAAAAGAAAGAAAGAACAGTCACGTGTTAGCTGCAGATTAAACTTCACTGATCTGGTCAGAGACAAATGGAGATGGGACAGAGTAGCTGAGAGGGCTGTGGTCCCTTCCCACCAAATTCTTTCCTTTCCAAACCCCCTAAGAGCAGATGAAATGTGATGAGAGCTGCAGACCTTCAAAGTGTGGCCCTAGCCTGAAAAACCAGTTCTGGCCTTTCTTTCTTGAGAGGCACTGAGTATTTCTGAGGCATATCCTTTTAACATACACTTCTTTGTGACTTCCTTACTTCTGTCTGCTTATCTCTGGCCATGCCTCTTTATAGTGGAAAACAGAAATAAGAAAGCAACAAAGAAAATATGTTTTAGATTTGTCCCTACCTATCTGGGGTTTACATAGTCTCACTTGAAAGCAGTCCCTGAATTCTGAGGGATGGATACAGAGGTGTCTTAGCAGCACTTAAGGCCCCTTGAAGACCCAGCGGGTGGACGTTTGTATTACAGGGTCTCTTTCATAAGCTTTCTGATGATGTTGTCATTGGTAGAGAGAGGATGGGCATGACAGAGAGCTCTGTGGCTGCTTCTCTCAAGAGGGGGTATCTTTGAACATTCTTGTTTCTAAATCTGTGGTAGTAACCTTCAGTGGGAAGAATAAAACTCCAACAACCACCAGATAAACAGGCACATGCTTATTTGTACTGTTTGAGCAGTGCTTTCTTCAAACATCTGCCACTTGGACAAGACAGCCTGGGGTCCCTTGATGCCTCTCACTGGTGGGGTTACCAGATAAAATACCGAGCCCAGATCTCCATATCTTCCCTTTCCTCCTGGAAAGGACGTGGGCGAACCAAACCACACAGGAGCCACTAACCGGTCACCCGCTCAGTCCCAGGCTCTTGGCTATGAGACCAGCAGTGCTTTTTGCTTCCACACATGTCAGAATCTGAAAGGAAGCACTGATAATACACCATGACTCTGCACTTGCTCTAAAAACTCACCAGCGACTCATTCTGTCAGAACAGGTAAGCATGCCTCTGCCTAAGCGTGGCATGTAAAGCATGATGTAACTTAGCTATCGTATGTCTAAAAGTGACCCACATATGTGCCACTTAAGTCCCCCAGGAGCCTTGTCTTTTACTTCAAATCCCCGTGGGACACCTCTTCTTGGTTATTCATGGATGAACTAGGAGTACCACATTAGAACTGACTCTGAGTCACAGCATGGTTAAAGAAAATGTTGGTGGGTCACAGGAACCTGGACTCCGCGGGGCAGCTGGTTGGTCTTCCCCAGTTTTATTCTCAGTGCCTAGTGCCTCTTGGGCGCTGTCGGCACTTAGAAACTTCAAGATTTCAAAGCATGTTGGATCTTTAAATTAAAGACACTAGTCCTATAAAGTCTATGCAGATATTTTAAATAAAAACAGGAGCCAGAGATGTGGATCAGCAGTTGAAAACACTTGTTACTTATGTAGAGGACCTGAGTTTTGTTCCCAGCACTCAAATCTGGTGACTCAGAACTGCCTATCATTGTTAGAATCAAGTCCCTCGATTCTATTTTATTAAGGAAAAAGAAATCCTTTAAAGTAGAAAACATTGTCCCTAGTGTGTCAGATATGGGTTTGTTGGGCCTTACACATGTTCTGTACATGGGAAAAACGTTTATCAGTTCGGGAACATTTTGTGGGCACAAACCCTGTACTGAGATGTTCAACCAAGTGGTCTTTTCTTACATTATTTTTATTTTTAAGACGAATACTAATTTTTATTTTTATGTGTATATGTTTTACCAGCACATAAGTTTGTATATCTGTGTATTCGTGGATTATAGAGGTCAGAAGAGGGCATCAGATCCCCTAGAAATGGAGGTACAGACAGTTGTGAGCTGCTATGTGGGTTCTGTGAATTAGAGTAACCATTGCTCTCAACAGCTGGGCCAAGTCTCCAGCTACCCCTTTGTCTCATGAAAGAAAGCAAGAATACAGATTTGTACTCAGTCATGTCTGGGGGTTGATCAGCATTCTCTATGCCCTCTTAAGCAATATGTGGCGGCCGCCGCCTCCTCCTCCTCCTCTTCCTCCTCCTCCTCCTCCTCCTCCTCCTTCTGTTTTTGTTTGTTTGTTTGTTTGTTTGAGACAGGGTTTCTTTGCATAGCTCTGGCTGTCCTGGAACTCACTCTGTAGACCAGACTGGCCTCAAACTCTCAGAGATCCACCTTCCCTGTCCCTGTTGCTGGAATCACAGGTGTGTATCACTGCTGCCCAGTGCCTTCTATCTTATATTAGTAGCATATATTCAGAATTAGACCTGAGGACTCAGGGTTAGAATCTGAGTCATAGAAAAATATGAAATCATCGATAGAATATTGAACTTAGCAAGATAGAACATTATAGTAATTTATTTTAGGATGGCTTCATATAATAAAATAATTTAATAACCTAAAGTATAAAATTTAAATAAAAAGTAAATCAAGTTTAGGGTGTGTAATGAGTCAGTGTGACTTTTTGTATACTAGGTGTGGCAATTGACTGCGGGGCTCTGCTGTGTACTGTTGGCAGTGGTGGCAATCTCAGTGCATTGCAACATGTGCTGCAGTGACACTGGCAGGAGGTGGCACATGGTGAAAGTCAGACCACGAGGAGAGGATGCCTTGCTCTTGGCTTGCCTGATCAGCTATGTTGCTTTGCTGCTGTCATCTGTCAGAGCTGTGATGACTTCCCAGGTTGGACAGAGGCTTTCTATGTGCTCCCCTGCACTGTCTGTCTTCTTCCCTGACCTACAGCCCTGGTTCTGTCCAAGGCTGTATTGCTGGCCACTTGTGACCACAGAGCATAAGAAGCTCCTAGTGCCCAATAGTCTTCGTACCCGGGGTCGACAAGCCATCTCTATCTCTTGTCTGTCTGTCTGTCTATCTCTATCGTTCGTTTGTTCATTTGTTCGTGTTTGTTTGTTTGGTGAGACAGGGTTTCTCAGTGTAGCCCTGGCCATCCTGGGACTTACTTTGTAGTCCAGGCTGATCTCAAACTCAGAAATCCATGTGCTGAATGCTGGGATTAAGGCGTGTACCAAAATGCCCAGGTGTACCTGGAATTTCTAATACATTTTGCCCCCTAAGTTTTAAGGACTGGCTCGATAACTAGCAGCATCTTTTTTGTAAGTTTCCAAGGCCAGGGCACCAGCACATAGGCCACCTCTACTTCTTGCCCTCCTCCCCCCACCAAGTGCTTTGATCTTGGGTGGTTGCCTTTCCACAAGATCATACTGCTCTCCCTACCTGCCACTAACGGCTGGATGCAGAAGCATTATTTAGAAAAAGAAGTTGGGTAGCTGCCTGTGCAAGGTAACTAACTCATTGGAAGGAAAGCCCTAAGGCTATGCACTGTGCACGCTGCACTCATGTCTGATTCTGATTGGTGTTCATCCCACTCATGTGTACCAAGTACTCAGGGCACAGAGTTACCTCTGGAAAAGACATTTAGCTTAGCAGTTGCCTAATTTTATGACAACCCACAAACAATTTACTTAGTAAAACTGATACTTCCTTGTTTTCTTCACCCATAAAGGATGTGGTTGAATCTGAGCCACTGTTCTTACAGCTTGAGATGAAATTGGGAAGAATTCTATACACCAGACCTGGCCCTTCAACCAAGCTGATTACCTGTAAAACAAAGTAACACTTTTTTTTTCAATAGTGTAGCTAAATTTTCCTGTGTCTAAAGCTGCAGGTAGGCCAGGCATCCTCATGGCTTTCCAGAGACTCTCCAGGTCATGGTCCTCCCTGTTATAAATATCAATGCCTGATTTATTTTCCAAATTATGGGTGAAAGCTTTAGGGCTCTCACATTTCCAGGACTAGGGATGCTGTCATGTTAACCCACTGAAGAAAGCAGGTGTCCAGATGTGTCACTAGACATACGGCTTCTATGCTGGGACACATGGAGATGGCAGCTGAAAGATGGGTGTGCTCATTCACTCTGATGCCAGTTATAGGCCAGCACGTATATGGATTGTGATTTTTTCCTTAACTTGTTTATGGCTGCCAACACTATAAATCCAAGTCAAGGACACCATTATGAGCCATATGGTCTGGCAGTGGAGGTTTAGCCAAGGCTAAAGTATAGGCTTACTTTTTAAAACCTACTTTATTTGTGGCTCTTTAAGCCTCTATCTCTCTTCCAATCCCCCAACCCTAGGTAGGAGAGAAAGAAGGTTAGAAGGGAAAGGGGATGTAGACCTCTTTAGACTTAGTTCTGGCTGGTTAGAGCCAGCAGGTTCTTTGTGAAAACACCAATCTCAGTCATCAGGGTATCTAGCAGTCCAGCAACAGCAAACTCAGAAGCTGGAAGAACCAGCAGCCATAGGAGACAATTATCAGCTTTGGATAAAGTAAGACAATTCAATATCCCACACTTGGGATTAAAGCAAAAACATACTTCCATAACATAGCTAAATTGTTTAAGAGACCAAAACTTCGTTTCTTTGGTAGCAATAGTTTTCAATCCTAGCTACTCACGGGAGCTATTCAGGTTTACTAATTCCTCATAAGCATCTCCCATCAGTTCAAACAGTTCCATGGCATGGGAGGCATCCTCCAAAGGTGGTACCCAGTACGCAGGAAAAGGCCGTGTGAAAAGGGCCAGTTGTGAGAGACAACAAGGCCTTTGGGGCAACTAATTGTGTGCGTGTTTGTCTTTTATTCTAAGCCTTGATATGTAGCTTGTGACAATCCTGCCGCAGGTTCTCAAGAGCTGGGAGTATGGGGATGAGCCACCTTGCCCAGCATAGTGTTGTTTGTGAAGGCCACACAAGAATGTAAGCCTGGAGACGTAGTGGGATTAAGGGTCATCTTCTTGCTAAGACATTTTAATTTAATCCTGTTAAATGGAGATCTACTGAAAGGTCACAGGATTGCGAAAGTCTGAAACACGTTTCAGACTGAATACCCTACAAATTGGCCAGAGGAAAGCGTAGTTGAAGGCTGAGATGATGTTACAGGTAGGGGTGTGAGCTAAGGGGGCAAAGGTGGGGATAGAGGCAGGGTGTAAGTGTGCTCGTAGTGGATTGGTGTGAGTTAGACTTGAGTTAGATTTTAATGCTCTGGCTGTCAGGCGATCGTTCCATGTCCTATGAGATATCTCACTTTGTTTCCTTTGCCTGTTCCATTTCCTATGGTCCCATTCTCCAAAGCTAATTAGTAAATTTTTCCATCTTGACAGAAGTAATGTGGTAATGTTCATGGTAGCACCATTCATACTAGCTCCAAAGCGAAAACAATGCAGATGTCCATTGCCTGAAGAATAGATAAATATGAGCTACAAACATTGATGGAATATTATTCAGCAATAAAAAGATATGAGATGATACATGCTTAGGATGAGAGCTCCCAAAAACATTATACGAAATAAAGAGGCTGGTTGTGAAAGTCATGTTTGATGATAATTCCATTCATTACAAAACGCCCAAGGAGGAGAAACCTGTCTTAAGAAAACAGAGTAATGGTTGTCTGGGGGTACGTTGGGGCAGGGGAATATGGAACTGGTGGGTGCTGATGTGATTTCTTCTCTTATATTGGAGATGCTGTACAATTGGCTGTGGTAACAGTTCTACAAAACCCACCAAATTGTGCATTTTAAATGGTGACTTGTATAGCATGTGTGTCATGTCTCAGTAAAGTTGATATAAAATAAGAACATGGAAGCAAAGACACCTACAGTTTATTTAGAAAACAAACAAACCTGCATGATTGAATCCCACATACAGAATCTGTAAGGACATTAGTGAGGAAGCAATAGGAAAAATGGTAAATTGTAATATATTCATTAAAAAGGCTATTTCTCCTGGTAATTAACACAGCCACATAAAATATTCATCACTTATAGATGTAACTAAAATAGCTTTCGTGGGAACTCTCGGTATAGATCCAGCATCTTTATCTAGTTTTCTAGCCTGAGGCGCTGCTATACCAAAGAAGGCCGTCCAAGGCAAAGAAACAATGGCTTTTAGAACAAAGGTTTTATTATGTTTTTTTTCCAACATTTAATCATAATTCAAGATCAGTTTCATTTAACCAATTTCTAAAATTGGTTGTCTTTAAAGAAAAAACAATAAAGAATCTTCAAACTGTTTTTAAGGTTAGTTAAGAAGGGAAAGAGATTATTTGTTATTGATACAATGAGAGGGGGATGCTGCGTGTATGACAAGCTTTCAGAAGCAGCTCAGGCCACACTCGCTCAGCCCTTACAGGACTTTTATTGCAGGCGTGGATTATAAGCCATTTGCTTGCCCTTTGCCTCATTTGGTGTTATCCCATTCTGATCTGCTGAGGAAGAACAGACTTCTTTGTTTTGGACAAGAGAACAGAGGAAATGGGTGAGTTTGCCTCAGATGGCACTGGGTAGAAGAGACCAGCAGCCTGCAGCAGTCTCTCTATAGCTCCTACAACAGACAACTCAAGAGAGGGAAGGCTGGTTACACTCCAGGCTCAGAAGCTTCAGTCTTGTTGGGGAAGTCATGACGTAGCTCAAGGCAGCAGGAGTGTGTGGCAGAGGTGGCTCATGTCACCATGGCCAAGGAACCAGGGATCAAGTTGTAGCCTTCAGAGGCCCAGCCCTCCTGATCTACTTTCTCTAGCTAGGCTCTGCCTCCCTAAAGGTTCTACCGGCTTCCAACATAGTACCACCAACTGGGAAACAACTATTCAAAATGTATGAGTCCATGAGGGGCCTTTCATATTCAAAGTACCATGTTCTACCCCTGGTTGCCAAGACATGGCCATGTCATAATGCAACATGCATTTAGTCCAGCTTGAAGAATCTTCACAGCCCTAGCATTTCCAGCACTGTTCAGAAGTGTAGGGGCCAAAGTCTTCCTGACACTTGGGATAATCCGTTTGCCAACTCCTTCAAACTTTTAAGAAGTCACCATTTCCCAGTATATAGTGGTGTATTACCATTCTATTCAACATGGAGAAACTGGAAGAAATTTGTAATGGAAGGTTTGCTTTCTTTGTAAACTCAGTTGTGTTATGTAGATATGTTTTTGTTCTAATTTCAAGTGTAGGATTTTAGTTTGAGCTTTAGTTTGTCTACACCTATTGTCTTGTGAGGGGTGTGGCTTTTGCCAGCTGGACCGGAAGAGAGGGCGTGGCCTAGGGCTCTGAGCATATAAAGAGCATAGAGAGGGTTGCATGGTGCGCGGTGTTGGTGAAGAGACCAGAGATGGAAGGTGTGGTGGTCTGGAGCACACAGATGAAGAGAAGCACTTCGGAGAGCAGCAGCTTGGAGGAGACTGCTGGCTGTGCCTGCTGTTGGTTGAGACACGTATAGCCCGAAAGAAATCAATTGACCCTAAACAGCCAGGAGAAGTAAAGGGGTCCCCTCTCCCCACTAATCTCTCACGAAGAGTTGGGAGGTTGAGACCCTAACACCCCAAATAAAGTAGAGTTTAAAAGAAAGAGTACCGCAGAAACTTTGTGCCAAAAGAAAACAAGGCCCATAGAGATGAACATGGCGTTCTGGGATTCTGAGCTATGGTGGGCCTGGGAAGCCCTGCCCTGCAGCCACCTGTCTCTAAAGGCGGCTTTCCTTGGCAAGCATCTGTGTCCTGGCAGCGTCAGCTCCACACCAGAGTTCCAGGTGGAGCCCCCTCAGGTTTCTCTGGGCATGTGACCTTGCTACCCATTGCCTACCCTCCCAGACTTTTCTTCAAAATCTTTGTGCAGGCACGCTATGTGCTTGGCCAAGCAGCACCACCTGTGTGACAGCTTCTTCTGCTCTAGGCTTAGGAAGCAGCCGGGCCCAGTGGACCATAGCACCTGCAGCCCCTGGTGCCTGAATGGCTGAACTTCCTACGGTTTCCCAACAGCACACCACAATGGCAGTCCCTTTTCAAATAGATCTTAAATGAGCTTTCAGTTTTATATCCTGTTGCTTTAGAGGGCGAGCGGCCTCTTGCTACCTCTCACAATTCTTTTCCTGGCAATTTCACATTTATCCCATCTTTATGTACCTACCACTTTTTCCCTACCACTCTGATTGTAAACCTGATTAAATGAAGACCTGGAAGCCACAAGATTAACCTATTACTTTTAAATTATGCTACACAAGTTTTCAGGGTTTGTCAGAACAGAGGACAGAGTTTCCCCAGATTGTAACACGAATAGCCTTTGGTTTACTTTCCAGTAGGGTCCTTGTTCCCATCTGGAATCCCAGGAGCACAGTCTTTACGGCTGCATTTGTATTGGCATTCTGGTCTTCTGAGCACCACCAGATCACCCATTAAACTATGCTTCCTGCATCCTATGGCTTGTTTGTTTGTTTAGCCTATATCTCCAGAATATGGCAAATCCTTCTCATAAGTCTGTTCTAAAGGCCCTGGTCAGGCTTAACCACAGCAACCGCCCAACTGCTGCTACCAACTTTCTGTATTAGCTTCTGCATCAGTATAAAGAGACAGCATAAGAGGAAGGGTTTTTGGGTCCACGGTTTAAAGGGTTTATGTTGGTTCCTGATAGGAAAGACATGGCAGAGTTCATGGTGAAGGAAATGTATGGTGCGGGCTCCTCACAGCACTCCTGCCAGGAGACAGAGAGGACATGTGAGGCAGGGCTAGGTCCAAATCCTCACAACTCCTCCCAGCAAGGCTTTACCCTCTGAAGGTTCCAGAACCCCCACAATAGCACCACCAGTGGGGAAAGAAGCATCATGGGAGCCCAGGGAGGGTGTTCCAATTCAAAGGGTAACGTCCGCTAAGCTCTGCCTAGGAAAGAGCCTGAGGAACATTGGAAACTAGTTTTCAGACAGTGCTTTGGCTTTAGTTTCTATCTTACTGTTTGTTTTCAACTTTAAGATAATTTTACTTGTAAAATCAGACAGTCAAGTGTGAGGCAATAAAGGTTAATAGGAAGCCTAACCCGTGATGTAGATGTAGATGGTGCCTCTGTGTGCGTGGAGTGTGTGTGCGTGGGTAGTGTGCATGCCTGCTGTGAGTGTGCAGCTCATAGGACACTTTTGTGAGGACAGTCCTAAACACCAGGCTGGCCCATCTCGCCTGCCTGACTCCTGCTTTTTAAAGATCTGTTTATTGAAATTCAGGAGACTTGCTCAGTGACTGGTGAGAACCTGCATGTCAATCTGGCCTTCAGACGCCTTTGCTGTCGTGTTTTGAGTTGATGTCTTAAACCCTCAGGCTGCATTCTTTCACACGAGCCCTCCCGAGTCTCCCAGCCAGCCCCTCATCTCAAAGGCTGGAGGATGTAGTTATGTTTCCTGAGAATTTCCTTTCCTCGTCTTTTTAATTGCAGTGCTGTTATGGGTCCTGTCCTAAATTTCTCTCTTAATTCCTTTTTCCCTACTCATTTAATTTAGCTATGTCTCTTCCACCACAGCACACTGTCTCCTGGCAGAAGCAGCAGGTGTTCTTTGAGTACACTGTGAAATTCTTCCATTAAAGTTAGTGCAAATGTTAGACTATGTCTTTGTAATTAGACAGTTGTTAACAGAGAGAGAGACAGAGCTCTCTTCAGGCAGAATTATGTTGCACAGAGCTGGCGTGCTTTTTGGACAGAATCTTTCAGCAATACCAGTAGCCACGCGACCTTCAATTTTCACAAGTTTTGCTGATTAAACAGACGGATCTCAGTGTGCCTACCATATGTATGAGGTTTTCTGGTAGGGCTTTTCATTGCAGAACACAGAGCCCCATGGCAATTCTCTAGTCTCTGTGTTGGGGTTCCAGTTAATCGGGAAGGGAAGTTCTGCCTTCAATCTATGAGGAAAGCCTTGTTCATTAGAAACATCGTTTCACATTTCCTCTTACTTCATCTGCTGAGCTTGCCCTCGGCCAGCCTGCTTTTTTCCTTAGCTTAGACGGATGCTGTGTAGCTAACGTGCACGACGCTGCATGTAACCTGAGTCGACGCTGCTCACTTGTATCACTCATACACGGCCAGCTATCAGAAAGGCATAATAAACTCCCTTTGCACAGTGATCTGTAGCGTGGGGTTAGGGAAGCATTTTGTAAGTTCAGCTCTGACCCTGACAGACGATGGTCTTTCTCCTCTGTAAGGACTGTTTTCCCTCTGATGCGTTCCCATTAGGCCTCTGAATTTATGGTGGCAATTTCATTTTACTGGAAATTTCCTGTGAATAATTGTTTGGCAACTGAAGTTTGACAACTACAAATGAAAGAAATAAAACTAAAATAAGGATTTTAGAAAATGGTGTATTTATACTTATGTTTGAAATTCAGGCAATCTGTGGGTTTAATGTCATTAAGATTACAAGTTAACTACCGCTAGGTGAAAATGCCTTTTTATTAGACAGTCTAGGCTTTTATTCTTCCTGAGACAGGGTCTCTCTCTGTAGCTGTGACTGGCCCAGGACTCTCTATGTACACCAGGCTGGCCTCAAACTTAGTTGTGTCCACCTGCCCCTGCCTCCTGTGTCCTGGGACTAAAGTGCGTACCACCATACATGTTCTGCCTCATCCTGGGCAGGCTGGCTGCCTGTGTGCTTGTTTGTTTGTCTGTCTGAGGCAGGCTGTCTTGAAACTCACTCCGCAGACCCGTGTGTGTTTCACGAGCACTAGGATAAAGGCATGTACCACCATGTCTGGTATCCTGGGCATTATAATACACAGAAGTTTTTTGTGTTCGAAACTGATTTCATCTGTTTGGCTAGGGGATGTCAGACACACTCTGCAGCCCTAATCTGGGTCTGGGCGCTGGAGCCACAGTGCTATCCTAGAGCTGGTGAACTTAGGAGAGCCAGGCAGGACCAGGCTGGGCCCACGGGTCACACATTTTCAACCTCGTCTTAGTGTTTGGCTGAGAATTATTTGGAGGGAAATTCTCAACTATTTTGACAAACAGAATTATATAGTATTTCTTGTATAATTAAAGGCCAGATCTATAGTACACATGTGAATTGGACTATAGTTTAAGGCTAATTGAGCAATTTTACAGTAGACCTGAAGGTGTTTAAGGAAAGTTTTAAAGGTAGCTTGGAGAAAAATGAATTTTGTAATTGTTTGTTAGCTGAAAATATATTGTAAACTTTTGACCTTACTGGAGGTGGGCAGGTGGAGATGAAGTGTGCAATGCTTCTGCAGACAGCATGGCTAGCGTGCAGTGGCCCCTGGCTTCCCAGGGACCGCCCACTGCTTACTACCTAGGTACATTCTGCCTGCCGGACACTGCTTCTTCAGTGGGTAAAGTTGGACTTGGATTATTTTTCAGGTGCTTTTAAGGAAAAAAAAAAAGAAAAAATGGTGCTTCACAAGATTTTATTGTTGCCTTAGTGAAATGCTTCCCCGACAAGTTGTTCTTGGCACAAAGTTACAAGTTACAACTGTTTTGTCTCAGACTTCTGAGATGTGTGGGAGTGCCCTCAGCCACTCTTACCATCATTTAAAAGCCAGAGGTGCAGTTGTTGGTCTGTCTGTCTGCTTGTTTGTTGTTGTCTAGTGAAATAGTCTCTGGTTATGAATACACTCACTAAAGGCAGTTCACACATTTAGAATTTTGAATTACCAAGATAAAGTTGTCTCAATAAAAAGCAGAGGCAGTGACAAGCAGTATGGGATTTGCTTTGTAATTAACAGATTTCACTGTTTTCTGATGGAGTTGAAGTAACTTTTTTTTTTTTTTTTTTGGAGACAGGGTTTCTCTGTGTAGCCTTGGCTGTCCTAGACTCACTTTGTAGACCAGGCTGGCCTCGAACTCTGCCTCTGCTCCCAAGTGCTGGGATTAAAGGCGTGTGCCATCATACGCGGCAAAATAAGTTCTTAAAGACAATGAGATTATGAAGTACTCCTTTTTCATATCAAATATTGAATTATTACTCTATAAGTTATTAATTTTCTCTATAGCTTGAATAATAAATAGATAGTTATTTTATAGCTCCAAAGAAAATTTGTTTGGGAAATCAAGAGTTCTTTTTGTAAACATTAACATTTATTTTCATGTTGTAACATGGTATTCTTTTGCCCAAATTGCCAAATTGTGTCTTCCGATGACTTTATCATCCACTTTTCATTTCCTTGGCCGCTCATTTGGGTGGGTGGAATCTTGACGCTGGGCAGATGTCAGGAGGTGGAAGAGGGGGTTCCCTGCCTATAGAATAGTCACTGGGGAGACTGCTGTTAAATCTGTGGCCAGGGGAAAAAAAGTCACTTTTGCCTTGTAAAATTAGTCTTATCAAAGTGGGGGCATGATGCTATAAATAAGAAACTGACAGAGAAGAGTGAACGAAAGTACAGCAGTGAAGATGTGAGAGGGGACTGGACACTGCTGAGCAAATCTGAAGGTGGGATGGCGCTGCGTGTCGAAGCATGCGCCTCACTTTGACGGAGTCTGGCTGAATGTCTGAGGACATCCTCGTTCTAGGATGAAGCGGTGCATTTGGCCATGTCTGTGCCAGTAGCAGAATGCTAGTGTTGAAGGCTTAGGGTAATTTAAAGCCTAGTGTTTGAGAGCGCAGACTACGCAGGGAAACACACTTCATACCAGAAAAGGCAGTCTGTGTAAAGGCCCACTCTTGGCTGTATCTGTGCCCTTTCTGGTGTCTCTTCTTCCCGAGACTGTTTACTGTTTGTGCAGAATCCGTACAATCTCCTTTGTTGCTTCAGCTTACTAAGTGTTTCCGTCTCTCTGTCTTTGTCGCTGTCTCTCTCTGTGTCTCTGTGTCTGTCTCTTTCTCTGTCTCTCTCTGTGTCTATGTCTGTCTCTGTCTCTAGCTTCAGTGCCATTCAGGAGCCGGGAAAACTCAGCTGGTCTGCTGTACTGTTCTGGCCTTGGCAAATGCTGGGTTGTGGGCATGGAAGGCACATGATTCAGGAAGCCCTGCTCCTTTGTGAGGAAGGCGTATCTGTTTGCAACAGTGGTAGTAAGGACCTGGCCGCTGTGCTGTGGCTGGGGTGTTCCTGAAGGCCAGAACAGCATGCTGCCATGCTTCTTTCCTACATAGATGGAGAAAGCACCCACCTGTAGCCAAGTCCACCAGCAGCAGTTAGTAACTCACCACTTTGAGAATTGTTTGTGCCTTCACATTTTTTGCTTATTAACTTTTATTTTATTTTACTTTGTTTGCTGTGTTCTAGATTGAACGTAGGCCTGCAGACATGCCATGTAAATATACTTTCCCACTGAGCTACATTCCTAGTCCTTAAGTAATTTAATTTAAAGAGGAAAACATTTCACAGTTGCCCAGGTAGCAAGCAGGAAGAAAAGAGAGCATAGTGACAGCTTACTGCCCGGCGTTCCCGTAAGCAGCACATTGTAGATTTGTACCAGGACACTCATCAGAGAGACGCTCAGCCCACGGGAACATGTGAAAAACTTAATGAGCATAGTGTCCTTTGGGGTGCTCAGGAGCTGGCATTGCCTTGCCCCCATTTCTTTGGTTTTGTTTTCTGTTAAGCGGAAGATGTGGCAGATCTGCCAGTCACTGTACTGCGTCTTGGCTGAAATCAAGTGAGAAGCTGTGTGTGTATTTGGAAGAGCTCCTTTGCTTTCAAAGTTTTAAAAGCATGTTCATGTGTTGGTTTTTTATTGAGACAAAATATATTTCAACGTGTATCTTCTCTTTTACTGAAGATGACAAACATAAATTAACAGAATTAGACTCAAGTACATTCATGAGAATTTCAGTTGCTAATTTAATGTGCTTTTGACTCAAAGCAACTCTTTATTTTCAATAAATATAAGGTATATAATTCACCATTGTTGTCTTTATTTATCCCTAAAGTAATTGCTCACAGGAATGTGTTCAAAACAAATGAATCCAACCAAGCACGATTCTGTGGGTATTCTCTTATTAACTTTGGGAGCGTGTTTATGGATTAGACACTATTAGTGTCTGTTGATGGGCCAGATAGCAAAACAGCCTTCTGTATGTATCAGAAATTCAGTGCAGGTCTCCTCATGAGCATTTACAATTTGTTTTCATTTTGTTGCTTTAAAAAAAAATTCAGGGAACCAGGTTGGCAAAAGATAAAACAAAACAGAAAAACCAATAAGCAGAAAATTTCAGGTTTAGTATTTTATTGTTAAGAAGAATATTGCCCATTTTTTAGCAGTAGGTGTAGACAGGGGAGGTTCTGAGCATAATCTCAAGTTAGTTAGGATGTGATATGCACCAAAGGTCCTGTGTCCCCGGGGCAGCCAGTGACACTGCATGCCCTCTGGCAATCCTGTTATCGGCTGTGCCTTTCAGCATTCTTTTCTAGAACTGAGAAGCTCTGTGGATCTCAGTGCTTTAAAGTGAGGGCCTTGGTTGGTTAGAAATTCTCTGTCAGGTAGCAATAGATAATGCTGGGACCCTTGTTCAGGTTCTGGCTTCCAGGGTTCCTTGTAACAAATCTCCTGTTTCCCTAATGGCTCATCTAAACGTCTTTTTTTTTTTTTTTTTTTTTTTTAAGATTTATTTATTTATAGCATACACAGTGTTCTCCTACATGTATGCCTGTGCACCAGAAGAGGGCCTCAGATCTTATTATAGACAGTCATGAGCCACCATATGGTTGCTGGGAATTGAACTCAGGACCTCTGAAAGAGCAGACAGTGCTCTTAACCACTGAGCCATCTCTCCAGCCCCCAGCATCCTAATTGCCTTTCTGAATAAAACATTTTCATTAGTTGCCATTAGTCAATACAATGATAGATATTTAATCTGACAAAATTAGTGACTGGGTTTCAGTGAACATTCATGCATGTATTTTTTAAAACCCTTAAGGTATTACATGGAAAATTCAAGTTTCTATATAAACACATGAAAGAACTTAGCTTAACTTGTCATTAAATCAGAATGTAGGTATGTTATTTTATATATTTGTTAAAGCTAATTACTTTAATTTTAAGAGAGAATCTTGTTATACAATTCAGATTGTTCTCTTTCTGTCTCAGTTTCCCAAATGTTAGGGTCACAAGTCTGTGCTACCATACCAGGGTGGGGTCACACGTGTGCTACCATGCCTGGTTTGGGGTTACAAGTGTGTGCTACCATGTTTGATGTGGGGTTACAAGTGTGTGCTACCATGCCTGGTTTGGGGTTACAAGTGTGTGCTACCATGCCTGGTTTGGGGTTACAAGTGTGCTACCATTCCTGGTGTGGGGTTGTAAGTGTGTGCTACCATGCCAGGTGTGTGGTTACAAGTGTGTGCTACCATGCCAGGTGTGTGGTTACAAGTGTGCTACTACACCTGGTGTGGGGTTGTAAGTGTGTTACCATGCCCGAGTTAGGATTACAAGAGTAAGAGTCTGTGCCCAATGTAGGATTGGAAGTGTGTGCTGACTTGCTTAGTGGAATATTTCTTTGAATATTAACATTTAAGCTAAAGCCATAGCTTTGTTCAATATTTTTTCATGTTTATAAGTATGGTATTCATTATTGTTTTGGAGATTCTTAGTACTAGAAAGATGGCAATGTGATTGCTATAGAAAATAATTTTCATTCCATGACTATAGATGCTATCATTTAAAACCAAGTGTGCGTATACAGTGAGCAAATAGGCAATGGTGAAATGTAGTTATAAGAAAGTTAGGCCAAGGTTTACTTTAAAATGTGAATGCCACTTGGAATGTTATAGTCCTATTAAAAATTATCTTGTCCTGGGCAGATTAGTGCATGCGTTAACCCCAGAAGTTATGAGGCAGAGGCAGTTTTGTGAGTTCAAGACCTGATAATGCCACATAGCAATACTTAATCTCTTTGGTCTGTGTTATCTAATTTCCTGACAATCTGCCTGCCTGCCTGCCCCTCCCTCCTTCCCCCTCACTCTTTCCCCCAACCCCTCTGCCCCATACACAGTGCAAGGCATATACCTTAAGCAGACTTACATGGTCTACTTTAAGTTAATTTTTGTGGGATGGGACTCAAGAGGAGACAGATGTGGGCTTCCTGAGTCAGTTAACCCTGTGATAGCCACTGCAAAAGTAGCATTCCTATCGCTTGGCGTGAAGGGAGCGCACGGGTCTTTATAAGCAGGCCTTTCAGTAAATGAGGATCTTAGCATCTCTTGTCTATTGGTAATAAGCCTATTGTAGGAATTCTTCTAGTGTAGTGACGAATGGCTTTTCCTAATTCCCCACAACCGCCATGAGAATCTTGTCAGAAGATGTAATGGTTCTCATTCTCGTGGAGTGGAGTCATGGTCCATGGTGGAGCCCCAGTTCCACACAGGCCTTCTGACTCCAGGTCCATTGATCTGCTGCATACACATATATACATCACAAGAACGTATTGCGTGCATTCAGGAGCTCCAAGGATAGAGTGTTCATTACCATATGCCTATGTTATACATTTAGGCAGAGGATATTTATTGAACCCTACTTACAAAATAGAGTTTAAGATATTTATGAGCCAGCTAATCCCAGCACTTGGGGAGGCAGAGCTAGGCAGATCTCTGTGAGTTCAAGGCCAGCCTGCTCTACAGAGCAAGTCCAGGACAGCCAAGGCCACACAGAGAAAACCCTGTTTTGAAAAAGCAAAAACAAAACAAAAAGACATTTATGACAAAGAATTTGAAATTGACACACATAGCAATGAGAAGAGAAAAGGAGCTTTAGTTAATGTGTGTCACATGCAGACATTGCTGTAGGAGCCTCCTGGGTAATGTCTGGTGCTAGGCACTGAGTACATGTTGATTGAGTACAAGAGTAAGGCAGAGTTAGGGTGAGATGGTTAGGGAGGCCTTTGTGTGAAAAGGAGGGAGACTTGGCCTTTAGCAAAACAATGAAACCAGAGAGTCTCAGAGGAAGGCACTACATCTGAAGCAAGAAACAGCATGAGCAAAGCCTACACAAGACTTTGAGAAAAGCAGCATGACCAGAGGGAACCATATTTACAGAGTTAACAAGCTGCAGCTTTAAGCTAGGCTTTTTGCCTTTTATTTTGGGATGGAGGAGTTTTTGTTTTATTCTGCAGCTTCTGGATACCATCAAATAATATTTAAATTCCAGGAGTTGACAAGTATCACTACCCAAGTGCTATTTTATGGAGACTACTTTGCTCTTGGTATACAGGATAGAGTTGGGAAACGGAAAGGAAAAAAGCAGAGGTAGGGAAAGTGGGGAAAGGCAGTGCTTGGGTTTAGAGCATGGAGATGACCATGTACATGACTGCGTCAGGAGGAAGGCTTGCTGAGTAAAGTCTGCTACTATTTTGGAGAAAGGAAATTTAATATATGTGATTTAAATATCTATGTAGGTATTAAAATAGTAGGAGGCATAGTATATTAATATATGAAGTTTATACTCATTTATATGTGCATATATAGAAATAAAAAACAAACAGGGTGCTAGTTATTAAGAGCCACCATTTTCATTGCTTTTGGGCCAAGTACTACTAAGGTATATAACTCCTTGCCTGGATGTGGTTGTTCCATTTTCACCTCCTCTAATGTCACCTCCTGCAAGCTCCGCCTTCAGATGTTGTCACAGACAGTGTCAGGATTTTAACTTGTGGAGATTGAAGGTCCTGAAACTTACACTGATTTTTTTTTTTCAACCTCCTTTTCTGTAGATTACTTATACAATTTTTTTCCCCTCAAAAGTACTTGCCATCTTGAATTCATTGCTCAGTGTACCAAGACTTTAAAAAGTTCCACCTATTGTTTACCCAGTTATTTATACCATGTGATATTCTGTTTTAAAATCACACTTGCGGTACTGTTTTGTAACTTGCTTTCCCCCTTTCCTGATAATGGTCACGTGTAGAGGCAGGCCGATGCTGTGTGCCCGCCATTCTGTGACTACATCGGTCATTTGCTTTTGCTCCTTGTTAGGGTGATCTTGTGCATTGTGACAAACGGCCTCATGCCGCCTGATATCTTGTGGACCCGTGGGAATGGACTTGGCCATTACTTAGGAGAATAACACTTCAGCGCTAAGTTACAGGCATTCCCACTGCAACCTGAAGTGCACGTTTGCCTTTGGTATTTAAGCTATTTTGATAGGGACTTGGTGTGATGAGAGCGGGAAACAGTGTCTTGTAGATCTCGGACACAGGGGCCATTTCTGTTTCTTTGGAACAGTTAACACATTTTGTGTACTTTTTTTAGTTGGCTGGTTTTTATGGATGTTGATAGATTTTGGATGTGTCAGCTTGGAGTTTTTAAGCTTTGGTTAACTCTGTACCTATTCTTTTGATTCCTATACCGTTAATAATTCTGCCTATTCCTTCATAATTCTAGGAATCTGCAGTAAAAGTCACCCTTATCAACTGCCTCCTGATGGGCGGTTAAGTGGAAAGTCATACCTGAAGGGGGCAATCCCAGACTTGGTCTCCCCAAAGGAAATAAGGGCCTCCCTCAGCAGGACTTTGTCACATCGCCATTACTAAGAACATGTTAAAGGCCATTGACTTTCAAGGACCAGCAGCTTCTTTCCTAGCCCCACCTGCTCCTCCCCACCTAGATTCGCCTGCCCCTCACTGAGTTGCGGCTTGAATAGGCAGACACAGACTTAGCAAATGCTTCTCTGGATACTGTGCCAGATGTTGTCTATTATCATATTGTGAGTTTGGTTGTTTAGTTATATCTTTAAAAACAAAAACAAAATCTTACAGTTATGCTGTCATTTAAAATTATCTTAGAAATACTTACGAAATTAGCTTCTAAGTCCCCAGAGGATGGAAGCATCAGTTATGTGCTTCCTATGTGAGCATCAGAACCTGAGTTTGATCCCTAGCATCGGCATAAAAGCCAGATAGAGAAGCACAGCCTGCAATCTCAGAGCCAGGGGAGAGAGGCCCGTTGTTCCCCAAGGCTTTCTGGCCCAGTACAGCAGAATTGATCTTCAGATTCATTGAGAAACCTGTCTCCAAAAACAAGATCATGAGCAATTAAGGAAGGTACCTAGGACCCAGATTTGAGCTCTGTCTGCTGTATATGTGCACATATGTAAGAATTAGCTTCTGCGGGGCTGGAGATGTGTGATCCAGAGATGGGGCCCCTTTTTCTCATGTGCAAGGCCCTGGCTTCCATCACCATCATCGCAAAACAAGGAAATACACACCTTCTTCCTTCCAATATGCAGGTTGTTTTAACAAAACATTATTAATTTTCTTACAATGAATTTTATAATAGTTTCTATATCCTACTATACAATCCCAGTCCTCAACAACTGGCTTTTGAGGGAGGTGGGGGAATCTGTTAATTCCTAATTTATGCCTCTGTTATACCTTGTTAAGCATTAAATTGCCAAGTGAAAAGATCTAACCAGTTAGACATTCCCCAACCATTCTGTGAGTGTGGGCCAGTGCAGCTTGCTTAACTGCGAGCAAATCCTTGCCAAAGGATATCGTTCTTGCCCTTAGATTTTCAACTTAGCCCATCAATGGCTTTCTCATTTTTCATGGCATCATGTTAGGAACAGGGTTATTTTGAGATATATAAATGAATACTATTCACTATATCACACAGTAATGTAAATATATTTCCTGCTGGAAAGTTACCTAATCTGGCCCCCTTTTTTCCCCTCCTCTCAGTCTATGCCATTTTGAAGCTGTGCACTCAGTGGTGTTACACACATTAATGTTGTTGTGCAGCTTTTATCTCTAACCGTCTCTGGACCTCATCTTCCTGAACTGGCTCTCTACCAAATGAGTAACTTCTCACTTCTTTTCCGGCCACTGCTTGCTGATGACCAGGCACTTGTCTTCACCCCTCCTAGAGCAGCAGCGAGCATGTCCTCATCTAGTAGAGATTCAAGGAGTGCAGCGCTCTGTCCTTGTCATAATACCATTCCTCCTATATGGGATATCACGCAAATGCTAAAGTCACACTGTCTATGTCTTAGTCTCGAGAGCACCGAGTCAGACTCTAGTTTGAAACCATGCTAACAATTTATACTATTGATGACAATAAGTTAAATATCTGCTCTGTGGATTGTTAATGAGATTGTGTAGAGCACGTCACACCAGGTTTACCGTATACTGAGCACTCAGTAAATACTGGCTATCTTCAAACTAATGTCAAGCCGTGATACGTAGTTATTAAAATCTAGAGTACCATTAGTTTGTGTTATTATAGTTATTTCCATGCCATCTGCTGTATGCACTGACATTTTTAGAATAAAATCTCGATTTTGGATGGTTTACTAAATGAGGGTTCTTTCTTTGCAGTGTTCTGTCATCTTCATTATGTGCTATACCCTAGCTGTGTCTGAAACAGTCATTGTTCTGTCAAATAACATTCTTGTGTAAAGCAATGAATGGAGCTAGCTTTGAAGATCTTTTACATGTGTTATGCCGTTTCATCTGCATTGTCCTGTTACAGTGTGCCATTCCCAGTAAGATGCCTGCTTAGCTTTTCTCACATTCTTGTCCCAGTGATTACAGCAATACTGTTTTGCTCACATAGGCTCTTTGTAAATAGGTGTGTGTGTGTGTGTGTGTGTGTGTGCGCGCGCGCGCGCGCGCGCGCGTGCACGTGTCAGTTCTTTGACTAGATACCCAAGGCCTTATGACTGCTAGATGACTTCTCTTCCAATGAGCTGCCTCCCTGGCGGCAGATCTGCTTTTTAAAGACTAGATTCAAAAGAAACGGAGGTGTTAGTTGTATTTTTAAAGAAAACGAATTGACAACCTTTGGTATCTGAAAAAAGGATATAGATTCTAGCATGATATTTTGTGATCCTTAATTTGATTATGCTTGTGATAGTTAACACTGGAAATTATGCTATTTATATATTATTATATATAACAACATTGAATATACTGGGCAGAGATAGCGGTGGATCTCTGGTGTGCTCTACCATGCTCTACCGCCATAAGAAAACTTTTAAGAGGCTCTGTGATAAAATATTGTGGCAGTTTCATAGCATTACCGTCAGAGTACAAAGATGGGTAACACAGAGACTCTGACATCAGACTTCACCTTACTGTGCTGGTCCACATCCATGTTTGCAATCTACTTGGTAAAAAAAGTGCATAGATAATAACAGCCATGATACAGTGAAAGCAATGCTTGGTATATCTGTACCGTAAAGGAAAGATGCTTTTGCCTTGATTGCTGGGCACTAGATGGAGGAAGGGGAAGGGACTTAGGGAGGACTCCTCAGATAGCGGCCATGGATCAGAAGACTGGGAGGAGCTGTTCATCCCAATGAGAGAGAATAAGACCACTACCACAATGTTGAGCCAAATTAAATGCTGGCCAGGATGATGGACTCTGGCCAGGTCCATTCCTGGCTTCCCAGAAAATTGGGATAAGTCAGATTTTGCGGAGGCTTAAAAAGGCAAACCCATACAGCTATGTATTTCCCACCAGGTCCTACTCCGGGCAAGCATGCATCCTGACATTCTTCCTACCTCCCACCTACAGCCAATCAGGGGCAGGCATACATCCCGACATACTTCATGCCTGCATACCTAACAACATCGAATCAACGACAAGCATACATCCAGACAAACTTCCTACCTGCATAGTTCCCACCTCCAGCTAATCAGAGGCAAGCATACATCCTGATGTGTACCCTGCCTACATGTGATCGAGAACATCTGATACAGTTGGGTCAAACAAACTTGTTTAGGGGAGTGAAAACACTAGCCTCTAGCATTTCAGAAAGTACCTGTCCTTGGGCAATTGGCTTACAGGTTAGAGGCTTTTTGTTTTATGGATTTCTTAGGCATAGTAATTAAAATTTAAAACAACTTTGGCTCTCACAGAGGCCATGAGAATAGAGGTAGATAAAAAGTATAAACTGTGATCCAGGCCATGGTGATCTCAGATGATACAGCACAAAAACTGTGGGAAGCAACACTGAGTTCCTGTGATGTGTTGTGAACTGTAACAAGCAGTTAGTATAGCATCCTCTACGGTCATTTCCATCCCATGTTAAACCTGAGGGCTCAGAGGCTTTCATAATTTGAAACAACTCCAGGTTAAATCAGAGTACAGGGAGTGGGATTGCCTGTCCACAGAGATCAGGGAGGAGAACGGCGGAAGATGATGGCTCTGCCTTTGCAGCCAGAGACACCACCGGGTGGGAACTGGCTTCGCGGGAGATACTGAAGAGAAGGAACTATTTAAGTAGAAGGTAACTGTAAGTAGGTGCTGTGATCAAGGACTCTAAACAGATCCAGAAGATCCGAAAGTGGAATCTAGAGAGCTTACACAGTGGGTGGGTTTCAGGATTAGGGAGGGGGGGACGCATAGAATGTTGTCAACTGATGGAGTACAGAGCAGCAGGCACCAGAAGGTTCCTTGGAAAGTCAGGAGATCTATTTTGGACACATCTAGTGAGAGAGAAATGTTCATGAGAGGCTGAAAGTGGGTACTGGAGCTTCAGGTGAGGCCTTGAAGTAGAAGTGTAAATTGGGTCTCATTTGCATAGATACGATCATTGAACCGCCATCAGCCTGTAGATTTCAAGGAGTGGCATTTAGAGTGGGAAGAAAAAACGGGCTGCATTCAGGAAACAAGAGATTAAGGGTGGAGGAGTGTGAAGCCTAGGTGTCACACAGAGGTCAGGAAGGAGAAAGACTTGAGACAGTGCTGTGCCCTTACAGCCGGGAGACACTGGCTGTTCTAAGCTGGGTTGAGCATTACTTAAGGAACCATGTTCAGTCAGGGTTCCCTCAGGAGCTAATAAAATACTGGAAAGACCAAGGTGGGTGTGCTGTGACTCTCCAGCGGCTAGAACCGTGCTGCTTGGTTGATGGTATAGAAGGAAGCAAGGTGTATTCATTACACACACACACACACACACACACACACACACACACACACACACACACACTCACACTGCACACACGCATGCATCAGCCACTCTTTCTCCTGGTGTTGCAACTTGTGCTCAACCATCTTATTATCTCTAGATTGTCAGGTCAAGAGGACAGAGACCTTTGTCTCTTCGCTGTAGAGGAGCCTAGGCAGAGGCCCATACTCAACCCTGAGTGTTGATGGATGGATACATGGAAATGAGCGATTGACATATCTGTCCTCTCTCACTCAGTGCCCTCCAAACATATCCCATGGAGTCCAGTCACCTTTGTAATCATGTCAGAGGCAAAGCACTAGAGCTTTGGGGTTCACTTGATCAGGGTTTGAGTGTTGGGTCTCACTAACCTGACCCCAGTTGACCTTCCAACATCTTCAAAGCATCATTGTCCGTAGCTGTTGTGTAGAAGACAGCAATCCAGGTCTTGTGGCTGTTGAAAAGACTGAAGACTCTGGCACTACAGCTTTAAGTAGGTCACTTCACAGAGGCCAATATTTTCATCTCTGAAAGGGGATGCCTGAGGCCACTTAGGTTTCAGAGGAAGCACTAGCAACCATATTCAGAGTGCCCAGGTGCTGTCTTCTCTATGCTTGGCAGCTGGGCACAAGCCACGTGTTCACTCTGTGCAGTGTCTAAGGGGCAACTTCATGCATTCGGACCCTCACCCCTGTAAGGCTCACTAATGACTTCACTTCTCTGTGCCTCGGTTTTCTGATCTAGTATACGCTTCATGGGGTTGCTTTGAGCAAAGCGGAGCACTGCATTGCACACTGTCAGCACCAGATGCACTATAGCGGCCCTTCCCCCACCCCGCCCCCAGTTTGTAGATTGTTGCAACCTCATGTAACAGGAAGGACTAGTTGTCTGTAAAGGAGGAGGCTCTTTTCTAATGAAATTGGCCTTGTTTAAGGGGAAAATGTGATAAAACCACAAAAAAATGGTCTTTGGTGGTTCAGCTAAGTCTTCCGTGTACAACAGTGGAAAAAGCTCCATTTAGTCATCCATGGTGGCCCCTGTCCAGTCTTCAGCGATGGCAATCTACAGCCAAACTCCATACCCCAGGCTCCTCATCCTGCCAGCTGCTCACTTGGAAGTGTTGGGAATGCAGAGCATGAAGGGGGCAGGGGAGAAGCACATGTGAAGAACAGCTGGCCTCTAACAGTCCAATCTGGGACTTTGACTGGGAAAGTTGTCTTTAGCAAACTGTTTTTCAACAAAACCCTTTCTTTATGCACTCATCCCATTAAACTTATCAAGGACAAGAGCTCTTTTTAAAAAAGAGCATCGGTGCTGATGGCTAAAGCAGAAAGAGCAGGTAGCTGCTGCATCCCTGTGCCAAGCTCACCCAGCAGCAGAGGCTCTCTGGATCCTCTGTGAGGTTCCTGGTGACCTCACCACCACCACCACAAGCTATGGCTTCGCAGCTCTGGGGCAGCACCATGATCACAGCAATCAGATAGGTTACCTGGAATGCTGTGTGAAGGGAACTGAGAAGCCGCAGAGGCGGTCTGGGAATGACTGAGTAGCAGAGTCCTGCTGTGTGAGGAAGTGGTGGGAGGGTGAGCACAGGCAGGGCTTGCGTGAGCCCAGCCTGGAAGAGTCCGTGGGCCCTCACAGTCTGAGATGCAAAGCCTCAGTTTGTGCCTATAGTTTTTGCCCTTGAAACAGTGTCTATTATTTTTCCAGGTAAAATAAGTTTGAGATCACCTATTCAGGTGGCACCTATAACAATTACACGTATTTGTTGGCTTATTTAAGAAAACTCTGACTTCTGAGATAAAATCTGTGCTTTTCATGAGTTTTTCTTTCATAGTTGGCACATGGTTCTTATCTCTTTCTAGAAAGTTCAGGAGAAAATGCACATTTTGAGTAATTTACTAATATTTTATTTTGAAGTGTATGTGTTGACTTCATGTAAGTATATGTATCTGGGTGTCCTTGGAGGTCAAAAAGGACATCATATCACCTGGAGCCGGAGTGATAAATAGATTCTGTGAGCCACCATGTGGATGCTGGGAACCTAACCCAGGTCCCCTGGAAGAGCCGCAAGTCCTCTTGACTTCTGAGCCATGTGTCCAGCCCCAATATTTCACTTCACGAAAGGCCAATAAGTTAGCAGGAGTCCTTTTGGACTCTGGCACAGGCAGTGGTAGACTTCGCCATACAGTGTGCTGCCTTTTGACCTCTCACATAGAACAGGTATGACCACTGAGGCGCAGGATATTTCTTCTATTTTGCTTTGGTTAGTTTTTAGGCATCCCTATTTTAGTAATGGGAAATAAACATTTCCACTCAGTGGTATTGAAAATTAATGAAGCTTCACATAAGTGAACATTAAAGAAATAGTCCAGTTAAAGACTATCTGTACTAGATTTTAAAATTAAAAGACAAACTGAGCTTACCATTCTAACCATTTTTTTGTGATGTTCAGCACATTTTCATTGTTGGACAGCCATCTCAAGTTTCTGGAGTTTTTTGTCCTCCCTAGCTGTGAGTGCACATTGAACAGGCCAGCCTTCTCTCCTTGGGTGCTGCCAGCCACCACTCTAGTTTCTGCCTCTGTGAGTTTGGCCATTCCAATTACCTTATGTAGAAGAAATTATACAGTATTAGGGGATTTTTTTTTTTTCATTGACTTATTTCACTTAGCATAGTGCCTTTAAAGATAAGTCTCCTTAGCCAGGTGCAATGCGTACACCTGTAATCCCAGCACTCAAGGAGATAGAGGCAGGTGGATCTCTGTGTGTTCAAGGCCAGCCTACTCTACAAAGTGAGTCCAGGTTGCCAGAGCTATACAGAGAAACCTTGTCTTAAAACACACACACACATCTTATTTCTGTAGCTATTACCTCTGTTTACACCCTGCCCTTTTAGGTTTTTTGTTTGTTTGTTAATTTGTTTGTTTTAGTTTTAGAGACAGGGTTTCTCTGTGTAGCTTTGACTATCCTGGACTCGCTTTGTAGACCAGGCTGGCCTCGAACTCACAGCAGCTCGCCTGCCTCTGCCTCCGGAGTGCTGGGATTAAAGGCGTGTGCCATCATGCCTGGCCATCTGCCCTTGTCTCTACTGTGCTTAACCACAGTAAAACAGTTGAATTTGGGGGAGGGTAACCGTCCCATTTTCTTCTCAGCATTGCCTCATTTTACATGGCATAGCAGCAGTGTACAAGGGAGTCAGCATCTAGATTGTCACCATCCCCCTTTGGCCTCTGGTCTTTTAACAGCCATTCTCAGGGGCATATGGTGACCCCTCACTGTGCCTCTGGCTTACATTTCTGTGCTGCTTAGTGGTGGTCAAGGAGAAATGTTTAATCAAGTCCAGTTCCCATTGGACAGTACAGCACGTTTGCCGTAATCATTTGGGTAGGTAGCATGTGTGCATAAATACGATTGTGTGTGCAGAGGCTTTGGTGTTGTCATTCTTGCTGTTACTGCTAAGGCCTCCTGACTCTCCCCATAATCTGGATATCATTTTGTAAACGTCACCGTATTTTTTGGGTCTTATCTTGCTTTCTGTTTGTCCCGGAGCATTGACACTTTAAACATACCTAGAATAGTGCTAGTGCTTGTGCGATGAAGGTAATTAAAGATGAAAAGGAAAGAAGTAGAAGGCACAAGGCTTGGGACCAGAAATGTATTTGCAGTATTATCACTGCTGCTGGGCTCCCTAGGCTCTGAAGGTGCCTTTGCATTTTCCTCCTTTCTTACACTTGCTGCTGTGATTGCAACTATCACTACCTTCTTCCTAACAAAGATAAATAATACGTTTAGAGGAAGAGGAGAAAGCAAGGGAAGGGGAGTGGGGAGTGAAAGAAACCCACCTTCTCACACAGTGTTATCAGGTGACGCTTGAAGTGGGTCAGCATTGGCTCAGAGGGCTAAGGAGTCATGCTCGGGAGGGAGGGTGAGGCACACACGCCTCAGCACCTTTTGTCACAAGTGCTGCTCATGCTTGCAGAAGTCTGGAGAACAGGAATAATTATTTGCCTCTGAATAAATTTAGTTCCCACAAAAAGTAGCTTTTCGATCTTTAATTCTGTTTATATGGCCAGTTTGTGAACAAAGGAAAAGTGGTCTGCCTTAAAACAGGTTGTCAAGAAGGATTTCACTCTGTGATAGTGAGCTCTTGCCTAGCATGCTCGAAGCCCTGGCTTCAGCACTGCAAAGAAGGTACCCAGGGCAGCATCCTTCTTCATAGGGTGGGAGGGCAAGTGTCTTCTATGTGCTTGCACCTTGGGCTCTGTGTGGAAGATAATATGCAGATAACCCAAGTGAGAAGAGCAGATCCTGCATCCTGTTTTCTAAAATAATAGAACTTATAGACTGAATCTATATCGCCAAAAATTTTGTGTGTGTGTGTGAGGGGGGGGGGGGAATGGCGGTGGGGGGGGGAGAAGAGAGGGGGGAACAGGAGAGAGATTATTAGGGTGACTTACAGGCTGTGGTCTTAGTTTACCCAACAATGACTGGCTATGAATGGAAAGTCCAGCAATATAGTAGTTGCTTAGTCGGCAAGGCTGTATGTCTCAGCTGCCCTTCAATATATGCTGGAATCCCCAAAGAATTATGCTCTACTGCCAGTGAAGGAATGGACTTGCTAGCAAGGCAAGAACAAGCAAAGATCAAAAGTGTCCTTCCATGTTCTTTTTTTAAAAAATAATTTATTTTTATTGTATGTGCATTGATATTTTGCCTGCATATATGTCTGTGTGAGAGTGTCAGATCTTGGAGTTACAGACAGTTGTAAGCTACCATGTGGGTGCTGGGAATTGAACCCTGGTCCTTTGGAAGAGCAGTCAGTGCTCTTAACCACTTAGCCATCTCTCCAGTCCCCCTTTCCATGTTCTTATATAGCAGTGGTCTCCAACCTTCCTAAAGCTGTGACCCTTTAATACAGATCCTCATGTTGTGATGACCTCATCCATAAAATTATTTCACTGCTACTTCGTAACTAATTTTGCTACTGTTATGAATCATAATGTAAATACTTGATATGCAGGAGATCTGATATGCAGCCCCCAAAAGAAGTCACAATCCACAGGTTGAGTGAGAGCCACTGTTGTATAGGCTTTTAGCAGAAGGTGTGGCCCAGTTTAAATCTGGGGATCAAAGGACTGTGGCAACTCTTTTAATCTGTCTCATCTACCTTGACTCATCATATCTCAAAGATGAGGTATGGACCAGTCTCACTCACCTTTGTTTACTTTTTGAGTTCTTCATAACATTTTGGCAGATTGCTTTTTTTTAGTTAATGTACAAATATTTTTAAAGCTAGGTGCTGGCTATGTCTGGCTGGGTCTGCAACTCTCCAGGCCCAGAGACTTGAAATGAGTGACAGAGGATAGCTAGATGGTGTTCATTTTCATTTTAGCCCGCAGTTTGCAGTTCTATTTAGTCATAGAAACTGGCATGCATCTCATGGAGTAAGGCCAATCTCAGAGGGGTGGCTTAATCAATGAATCATTTCTGAGCCTTGGGCATTTTTGAGAACCCAAAGTAAAGAAGGTTTAATTTCTGCCACACCACTAACATTTGTGTTGGTCTTAATTAAGGTCACTTAATCTCCATTTTAGTCCTGTAGTTTTGAAGAATAAATTCACCTTAAAGGAGCTTTAGAATGTCTACAGCTGCGCCAGTGGGAGGGCCTGGTACTGTGGTTTGGAGCATCTGAAATCTTCAGTGAGGTCCAAACGCTGGCATGCTCTCAGTGTATGATTTCATTTCGTGAAGTGTGACCTGGCAGCATCATATTTAGAAGCAATTTCAGTCTGCAGTCCTTCTCCTCGGCCCTCGTTTGTGCACTTGGATCCAAGACATTTATGTACTGCTCTTCACAGGAGCCATTACTGAAAACACCCCAACAAAAGAGCAATCTGCCCAGTACTGTTGGGCCTTCTCTGTGGCTCATCCTCCACCACACAAAAAGACTGAAATCCCCAATTGGTGTCTACACAGAAGCAGAAGCAGAGGGTTTGGACATGGGCCTCCGTGCTTTCTGTAAAGGAAGGGTGTTGCAGGCCCAAGTGGCATAGCTCTGTGTACTTCCACACCTACTGTAGGAAGGATTTCAAGTGACATTCTTTATTCCTTACAATTATTTGCGAAACCGCTTACTGCATTTAAAAATACATTTAACAAGTAGTTAGCCATCATAATTTAAGTGTTTTAAAATCTAATATTTAACTATAAGGATAGAAATTCAATGGCGCCGGCCGTGGTGGTGCACGCCTTTAATCCCAGCACTCGGGAGGCAGAGGCAGGTGGATCACTGTGAGTTCGAGGCCAGCCTGGTCTACAAAGTGAGTCCAGGATGGCCAAAGCTACACAGAGAAACCCTGTCTCGAAAAACCAAAAAAAAAAAAAAAAAAAAAGAAAGAAATTCAATGGCATTGGGGTTGAGTGTATGTTATAGGAGACTTTAGAGGTTGTCCACATTCTGAAAATTGTTAATCGTGCCACCTTTAGAGCATGTGCCATTCCTAATTACACAAATGTGTGTCACAGTTTATTTGGACCATTTCTAGGTTAGAAATGTCTAACTTTAGGGGTATGGTAAAATCAGGGGGGTTTGTTCTTACTTTTGTTCTGTGTTTCTGAAACTCTCTTTATATTCCTGACTATCTTGGAATGCTTTATGTAGACCAGGCTGACCTTGAACTCACAGAGATTTGCCTGCCTCTGCCTCCTAGGTGCTGGGATTAAAGGTGTGCAACACTATACCTGCTTGGCTTTTTGGGTGTTTGGGCATTTATATCAAAGAGTATGATTCTCCATGCTCCTACCACCCATTCGGAGGTCATTGGCATTCTGCTGTGTGTTTAAGGGACGAAAACATTACTAGAAATACAGAACTTAGACTATGAAAGCTAGAGCCCAGCTACATTAGCAAGTCTAAAACCCAAATACTGTTTCTCTTTTTCCTTTGTTAAATCATATTGTCTTAGTTAGGGTTACTATTGTTGTGGTGAAACGCAGTGACCAAAGCAACTTGGGGAGGAGGAAAAGGGTTTATTTGGCTCATTTCCACATTAAAGTTCATCATCAGAGGGAGTCAGGGCAGGAACTCAAATAGGGCAGGAACCTGGGGGCAGGAGCAGATGCACAGGCTATGGAGGGATATGGCTTACTGGCTTTGCTTTTCATGGTTTCCTCAGCCTACTTTCTTATAGAACCCAGGACTCCAGGTACCCAGGGACAGCACCGCCCACAATGGACTGGCCCTCCCCCATCAGTCACTAGCTGTGAAAATGCCCTCCCTATGGGCTTGCTTACAGCTTGACCTTATAGAGGCATTTTCTCAATTGAAGCCCCTTCTCCTCTGATGACTGTAGCTTGTGTCAACTTGACATATCAGTAGCAGCACACATGTCAACCTAAGAGGAAGGAATAGCTATCCTTAATTGAGTGTTTGAGTATTAGGTCTGGGCTACTTGTTCTCCATGTAGCTCACAGATGTTTAACAGTAGCACTTCTTAGCCTTCCATATAGGACACATGAGACTCGGAGAGGTGTGAGCTGCTTGGCCATCTGTGTATGCAGAATATGAGTTCAAAGCCATGCTCCTTCCTCCCGGAAAGAGGCTTCTTCAAAAGCATTCCCCCTTCCTGCTGTATAACCACCTCTTTAAGGAACAGGAAATATTTGTGTCACTGAAACAGAGTAGGTGCCCGTGCTCTGTTCTGAGGAGCCTAATTCTCAGATAAACCCACCCCATAATCCCTGTCCTAAAGCTGTGGTGCCACGTGGCATAAACTGGTGAACATGGTAAAAAGTCAGTCCTAAGTTCAGTCATGGGTATTATTCAGGATATGCACATAGGGAATGGAGAATATTTATGAACCATTTTAGAATTCTTTGTATAACAAGCTTTCTCTTTTGGAAATGGCTCAAGTGTCCCTCTACAGGAGAGTGGACAAACAGGCTGTAAAATACTCACATGGTGGAGTAGTTTGCAGTGAGCAGCAGCACATGTAATGTGTGCAGCTCCTTGAATGAGTTGTAGAAATGCGAAGCTGAAGGTTAAGAACAGTTACTGTACAATTGTATTTATTTGAAGTTCCAGAAAAAGCAAAACTGGCCTGTAGTAACATTCTGATTAGCACTGTCTGCAGATGAGGAAACTGTACAGTGTTCTAGCTTCAGAGAACCTGAGTCTGCCACACCTTTGTTGCTCTCAACTCCTGAGCTCTGATAATGAGTTGAGTTGCACTAAATATAAATTGTGTCTCAGTTTACAAACTAGAAATTTATTTTGCGGAGTCATTCTTAACGCTCCTGATCAAGCCCTGGATTAAAACTTGAGCCTCAAGCACATATTGCCACCAGTTACACATGACCACCAATTATATATCACCGCGTTCTAGATGCTAACACCAGAAACAACTTCACAAATGTTCTCATCTGATTCTTTTAGAAACACCGCTGCCTTGATGAAGAAAAAAGTTAAAAATTTCTAGTGATAAAATCTGTTGTAGCCACCTTCTGCGTCCAAGAGGGAACTTAGACGACTTTACCAGTTTGTGCATACCAGAAGAAACCATGGCTGCGGGACAGATTTGCTAACAGCAATACATCTTGAAGTGTAAGCCCAGAATCTGATGAAGGCGTTTCCTTATGCAGTTTTCTGGTCAGAGAATGCAGGGCTTTGCTGCTGACTTTGGCTGAGAAGAATCTATCAAGATTCCATCATTGTGGTTAAGAAAGGACATGTGGTATTAATAGTGGGTATTTGTAATCTCACCCTACCTCTGTGGAAATGATTTGCAAGATCACCAAAGATAGCTGGGCAGTGATGGTGCACGCCTTTAATCCTAGCACTCTGGAGGCAGAGGCAGATGGATCTCTGTGAGTTCGAGGCCAGTCTGATCTGATCTACAAAGTGAGTCCAGGACAGCCAAGGCTACACAGAGAAACTCTGTCACGGGGGAAAAACATCACCAAAGATTTGTAGGCTGAAAATGGACCCATTCGGGTAGACCAGACATCACCAGCACTGCATAGCATGTGTGCTGGCTTTTCCTCATCTTTACCAGTGATTGCATTAATTCCATGATGGCTAGGCTTCTTCTTGTTAATGATGGACTTTAAATTTGCAGGGTTCTTTAACTCATTCTGATTTGTGTCTGGCTTTCTATTGCAAGATGTTGCCATGAGCTGCCATTTTAAGTTTTTGCATTTATTTTCCCAGTCTCTAAAACATGTGATTTTATAATTGAGTTTCTTTGCTCTGGTTGTTTATCATGCAAACCTGTGTTTCTCAGCTGTCTATCTCTGCCTAACTTCACTGCCTTCTTGGATGCCTGCCTGTGAATGTTCTCTTCTAGCATGCCCAAGGCCCTTTGCAGTGAGTCAAGGAGAATTAGTAAGCACCCACTATGTCCACTGTGATTATTCATGTGTTATGTCATTAGTTTATTAACGTGATCCAGAAGTAGAATTGCCAGTACATTGAATTCTGAAAAACCAGATTGTTTTGTACAATAACAACTAGACAATAATGGTAGTAATCCCTCTGTAAAATTTCTGGATTTTCTCTATTAAACTTTGTAACATTGGCTTGGTTTATTTATGAATAACAGATTATGTAAATTGACTTGCTGGAAACTGTAATATTTATTCTTTAAATGTCTGCATGTGAAGGGACAAATAGTGTATGACCTCACTTACAGAAGGTATTTGGTAATCAACTTTATAGAAAAAGAAAGTAGAATGGTGGCTGCTAAGGCTGGGAAAGGAGGAAACGGGATCTTTGGAGGGATCTGAAGTTTCAGTTTTGCAGGAGGAAATGTTGTACAGATCAATTGTGCAACAATCTAAAAACAGTTAATACTATTCAACTTGATGCTTAATATACTGGGTGTGATGGTGCATGGCTGTAGTGCATACTAAGTACTCACCACACACACGAACCAAAACATCATATCCCATAATATGTACAAATGTATGTCATGAAAAAAATAATAAGCTAGAGAAATGGGCACTCCATGGTCTTGCTGAAGACCTGAGTTCAGTTCCCAGCACTCCTGTCAAGTCACTCAGAACCAACCCCTTCTGCTCCAGGAGATCTGGTTCATACACATGCACACACTCGTGAATACACATGCACACACACACATTTTATATATATATATATATATATATATATATATATATATATATATAATTTTTAAAAGAGATAAAGTGTAAAGACAAAGAGACCCACGCTGCAGACCTTGTAGCCGTATCCTGTCACCTATGTCAGCTCCTCTGTGCTCTTTGGAATTGCTGTGTCTCTTTCAAGCTGTTCACAGACAAAGCTTTAAAGATAACAAAACATTCATGCTCTGAGCAGCAGAGAGAAAGGATTTGGATGTCAGGGTTCCTCTTTCACAGACTTATCTCAGAATTCAGTGCCAGGTGGTGATGTGAGGTGTCGTAATGGCACCAGCGGCAGGTCCATCGATGGGAAATGTAAAGATGAAAGCTGCATCCCGAAGCAGGTCTTGGTATCTTATCCTTGGCAAATGCTGAACCCAACATGTTCTCCTCAGCTCTCCATTGGCACGGCCAAGCTTGAGCGCCTGCACAGCAAGCCTGTGTACACTGGGAGGTGGAAGATGGCACAAGCATCAAGGAAACTATAGAGTGCTTTGAGTTCAGTAACAGCAAAGCCAGCAAGAAGAGCAGCAGACCAGTTCTTGGAGAACACGAGTCTCCTGGTGCTCCTGTGCACTTCCTGTGTTCCTCATGACACCTGCCCCCCTCCCCAAGGCCAGCATGGCCGCAGAGTTACATTTATTACTATGAATAAAAACTAAATGAGGAAAGAGAAAAGAGTGAGTAAAAGAGACTAGAACCATAGAGGACAAAGGCAGACAGCATGCCTGCTGCTTCTAAACACTGCCTCAACAAGTGACTGCCAGTTATCCGGCCCAGGGCTGGCATTTCCATTTTAAGAGGAGGAGTTGGTGGTGGCGGTGGTCTCCTCCTCCCTCTCTCTCCTCTCCTCCTCCTCCTCTTCTTCTTGGTCAAAAACAGATCACATTGACTACTGAAGGGAGCTTTCTGTATTTTTAAGGTTGTGTTAGCCATGGAAGTTCTTCTCTTTTGGAGGAACTTACACATTACTGACCGAGGGAAAGTCCCTGATAAGAGTACACTGTGGTATCAGAAAGTGTGGTTGAGTATTGTGATAACACAGGGACTTCATTCCCAGCATGTGAGTAACTGTAATATCCCCAAAGTGCTCGTCATGCAGGATTTGACAGATTTATGTCACTGGGGGCAAAGCCTTCTCCTCATATTGTGGTTCTTAGGAAGCCTTCAGCGTGCCACATCTAGAGAAAGGAAAGCCTGATTCAGAATGCTTGCCTTGAGCAGTTATTTTTAGTAGCAAACTAGAAACCGTACTTTTTTCTTTATCCCAAGCATTTTAAGAATAATACAGGTAATGCATGCCATCTTGTATATCATGCATGTGTGTTTGTGTGAGAGTGAGACCCGGAATTAGAGACTGGCGTGGGGGGAGCTGCAGGGGAAGCCGTCTCCTATTGCAGGAGGGGCAGAGCTCGCTCAGTCTGTTATCATAAAGCTCTGTTAATGTAGCTTCTGCATCACATGACTGCAGGAAAAGCTATTATCTCAATGAAAAGAAAGCCAGTTTTAGAGTGAGCGATAGAATAGAGGCAGGGAGAATTTTCCAGAGTTCCACCATACTGGATCTGTCTGGACCGCAGCTGAAGAGGGCTCTAGTTTGTCTGCCCTCCCTGAGAAGGAGCTAGGAGGAGCTGAGCAGCAGGATGGCCAGCACGCGCTTCACTTTACCCCCAGACAAGATGTGTGCTGTGGCTGGTGGACGAGATTGATCTGAGACACTTGGTCGTGGCTAATCCAGAGAGGCTTGTTCTGAGGAGTGGTGTGTGTGCATCGCTGTTCAGCGTACAGATGTGAACTGCAGCGGCTGTGGACAGTTACCAGGTGTGCTCCATAAGTGCTTTGATTGGTAATGTTCCTGGAATTCTGTGTGTTCCGGGCTCGGGTGTACTTGTGGAAGGGGGAGCTGAGAGCGACAACCAGATAGTGACAACATGCTTAGGAACAAATAGATACAGCAAGACCCAAATTGATTCTAGGGTCCTTATTCTTTTGTGTTTATTGTTTAAAGATTATTTGCAGATTTTTATGCTGTGAAGTACAGCCACTTGCTTTCTTGAAGTATTTTGGTAAGCATTTTCTGAAATTCAGACAAATCTTAATGTTAAGATGCAGATCTTAATTATTAAGAGATGAATATTATATGCTTCATGCCGTGTCTTTTTTTCATTATTCTTTTGTAATTTCAAGCTCAAAAAAGATTTTTGCAATGAATTTGAAATTATTTCATGATTTCAAGCTAACAAAGAGAGCTTTCTAATTTTGACTGAAGCTTCCATTGGATGATTTTGGTTACACAGTACTTAACTTTCTCTGCTTGTTCCTTCCGGTGTTATATGCAGAAAATCAAATAGCATCCAGCCACTCAAGTTTCAATGGTCAGTGTGCGTGACCATTTTTAATGCTATTGATTCTCTTGGTAGTATGTCCCTTCATCTTAACCTCAGAAGGCATAGTACTCAGAACTCTACAGCAGGCAAAAGGTAACACAGGCCATCTGAAGAGGTGACTGTCACATGGGGCTCAGCCCAGGAACTCAGCTGCTTGTTTCATTTGTTTTCTAGAGCCAAGATGCTTGCACTCGTGTTCTCTCTCTCTCTCTCTCTCTCTCTCTCTCTCTCTCTCTCTCTCTCTCTCTCTCTCTCTCTCTCCCCCCTTTCCTCTCTCCTCTTTCTGTCTTTCCTGTCCGAATCACATGCAATTCTGAATCTAAGTGGTGTTTTATACCATTTCCTTTAACCATTGACACCCAAGGAGGTGAGAAATCAAGATATTCATGCAATGTTAGACAGTTTAACAGATAATTAATTCTTTGGCCTTTTTCCAATAAAAGCAACTCAGACACAATTTTTAATTATACAGAGCTCAGGATCCAATCTACAGACCGGATCCTGTCCAATGGTTGGATAAGTCACGCATCTTAAATGTGCAAGCTTCGTTCTCAGAAGGCAAAGACAGAGGCACTGCTTGCATGGGGTAGTTTGGTTCAGATAGATAGTTAAGTAAATGAGATTTGTATCGTTCTGGATTTTTTTTTTTTTAAAAGCTACAGAAAGCTTACATTTTAAATTTAGACCCCCCCCCATAAGAATCATGTACATTAAATATTTTAGTAGTTAAAAAAAAATTGAAGTTTAAATTGTTTGGAGAGTCAACTGGTTTCTTCTTATTTTTGCCGTTTAATTTATAATTTATTGTGCTTTCTCACATAAAATCTTCAGATGGCCTGGGCCATTTGTAATAATGAAAGGTGTTTTCATTGAGCACTGATACCATCATCACTTATTCCTATTATTAGTATTATTACTATCATTAGACCCTGAAAGTCTGTGGGAAAGCAAGGCTGAATGAGACATTGAATCCAGTGAGATAACTTAGTACCTGCATTGGCACCTAGCCTCATGAGTGTGATTTTTAAAAAAATCTTATGTGACTTCTAAGTGGTTGAAGGAGTTTTAATGCAAAACCTATCTCTCTGAGAGAGTGCTTTCCAGGTGGCTTCCTGCCTGCCTGTCCACAGGGGCAGCTGGTATCTACACCTGGGACCATGTTCTCTTTGTATCACAACAGAAGTGCTGCTCAAAGGGCTGGGGTCGAGCAGAGCTCGAAGCTGCTTTAATACCATAACACAATCACTTGTTGGATTGTTTGTTTTTCTTGGTTTGTGTGTGTTATTCCTGTGGTGCTGGATGCTGTAACCCAAGGCTTTGAAGGGTGCTCTACCGCCACCAAGTAAAGGTACTTTTAGGTAATGCAGTAGAGTAATTTGTTTGTGAAAGTATTGTAGATGGGAGGGAGAGTGTCCTTCAAAGTCTTAGTGCCACAGAAATAAACCAAGAAGGCAAAGAAAGCCCTCAGCCGTCATCCCTGAGTGAAGAGCAAGTCTTGACATCAGGATGGATCTAAACAGGCTAGACAGACACGCTGGCCACCCTGCTGCACTTCAGAGTGCAACCACAGTAATCAACCGCAGATACTACAGCCAGGCCTGATCTTGTCAGTTGAAGGGCTTCATTCCTTGGAGTTGTTTAATTAGCCGTGAATATGGTGGTTAAGCAGAGCTGCGGCTAAGCTCATGCCCGTGCCGCAGACTCCTCGATGGCCATAGTTGTCTGAGAAAATGATAGCCTTTGGATTTCTGAGGAAGCAAAAGTTTGGGAAGATTGAGTCAAAATTAAACTACTGCATGTGTTTTAAACACAATTTAACGCACAGGAAGCCAGGGAAAGAACAGAGTTCATGAAGTGCAGGAGTTGCAGCCAGCATGTTTCATCGGGGCGTTGGATTGGAGCATTAAAGGCGCAGGAGCAAGGCCTTACCTGTTGCTCACTGATGTGGTCTGTCCTTGACACAGGCGGTAGCTCCAGCATTTCTGATGTGTTCATTTCATTTGCAGCCCAGACTCTTAGCCAAGCTCATACTTAGTGTGCAAAGTTCCAGCTTGTAATGCTTAGTCAGCAACATTATGGCAGAAACAGTGTGCTTTATTTTAATTGTTAAAGAACTGAGTTTACACTTTTTATGTTTTACCAGTGATTCTGTATGAGACAACTGAATTAATTCTGCACTTGACTTTGAGTTGTCTGTTACTGTCACACCGATCCAGTTGAAAAGTGGCCTACAGCTAGAAGCTAGATGTTTGGCTTCATCAGCTTAGATGTCTGCTCAGAATGTCAGCTTAACTGGCTGGCGTGAGGCAGGGAGAAGTGTTCTGTGAAGCTTCTACTCAAATATGTAAATCATTAGAATTTAGCTGAAATAAATGATGAGACTTCCACTAAGACTTCAGGTAACAAGAACTTTTGAAATAATGCTTATTAACTGGTCTTTACCAATTTTACATTCTTTTTTTATGTATTGAAAATACCCATTCTGTCATTTTTACACATGCTCCCTAAAAATAATGTTTTGTGGGCTTTCTTTTTCCCATCTGTGATGAAAAAGAATACATTGGCCAAACACGGAGCTTCCCCGGGCTTGACCTTGAACCAAACATAGGTAATAGGCAATTGAATAGCATTTGTACCCAAATGATTTGACTTGAGCATCTATGCTTTTCTTAGTTGCTATAAGCTGGAGGTCAGGTGGAGTTGGTGATTTGTCCCAGAATGAGGGAGAGCAGGATGAACATAGGGACAAGGAGAGGGCCACGTGAAGGCTGAAGTAGTTTTATTTATAATATCTGTGCATTTAATGAACTTTACTTCTGCCTTAACCTTAAATATATCAAGAGTAAAGTTATTTCATAAAGGATGGCTAGGCTGCATTGAAAATAACTATTTGCTAATGGAAACGTTAGAGGAAGGAAGTCTGGAGGGTGCCCCGCCGGGTGACGCGGATTGTTAGAGAGAGAGATTGACGTGCCAAGAGATTAACGGGTGGGAAGAGCCTGAAGTTGTGGGATCTGAAAGACGTTTGTTGCCTCTGTCCTCCTCCTCCTCTGCTTGGCAAGCGGAGACTGCTTGCTTCCAAGGTCCTTTACTCATCGAAGTGCTGTTTGTTCAGATAGGAAACCACATTAAGCGGCTCGCTTCCAGACAATGAGAACACTCTGGAATGCAAACCACTTACTAAGATTTGCTTAAGTCCTTTTACATCCATGCAGATCCCCTGGAGATGAGTTCTGTCTGCGTAGACTTTCAGGTGGGGGATCTCTTATACTCTGTCACACCGTTAATGGTCTAAGGTTTTATTAGTCGCCTTCTCATGGCTGTGCTAGAATTGCCTAAGTCAAGTTAGCTATAAAGAAAAGAGCTTTATTTTGGCTCATAATTTAAAAGATTCGATGTTTAAGTCAATGGTTTTAGAGTCTCATGTTGGGACAAAGCATCATCTTCCTATGGCAAGAAACAGAGCATGTGTTATGCCTGCATCTCTTGTGTATACGGCCCCTCTCCTTCCCATAAAGCCACAAAGATTCTGTCATGGGATTCTAGTACAAAGCCTTTATCTAAGTCTGGCCATTTTCCAAAGAGTGCACCTCTACCCACCATACTCTCAGATTGTTTTGCTTCTTATTGCTGTTGACATGTGACACGTGGAGTGCAGGGGATTCAGCAGCTGTGCATTCTTTTCCTGCTCATGTCATTCAATGCTGGCAGCCTGTTTTATCCTCTCTAAGTTCTGGGGATGACGAGGAAAGTAAACTAGATGTAACCTTATCACTTGTCCTCCATGGCCTCCAGTATGTTGGCTTATTTCCCATATGCAGAAATAACCAATGTTGGTTTCATTCTCAAATCCTCTAAGTGATTTCGCAGCTGTTTGCTATAAAATGCTGTCAGGTGCTCCAGGAGGCTAGAAGAGTAACTAACTGGCCCTTCTGCCAGTAAGAAGAGGGCTGACTGGTCAAGAAGGAGTAGACTCTTTACAGTGCTGCCTTGTGATCCCAGGAATTTGCAAGGTGTGCAGATTTGACCGTACCATTGGTAGTTACCAGCTACAGGTGACATTTGAAATGTGCCTGGTTCCAGGATGAGTGTTAAACACCACCAGATTATGGGACATTGGTTGTACACTGAGATGTCAATAGAGTGCCCATATTTCATTCATTCAGTCAAAGTGATGGGTTTACTCTTCACGTTTGTTTTGACTTTTAACATGGCCCCTGGGCAGTTTGTGGCTCCGTGTTTTTATTTTGAATAGTAGTTTTTATTTTTAGCTACATATGTGCACCAGACAGCAGGCATATAGTAATGAACAGGAAAGAGACTATACACCCTTCATGGTCAAATTCCTTGGTGGGCCTTGAAGGACTCTTTCGTGACTAAGATCTGCCCTTCCACCTTTATGCCCCACACCTTCTCCCTGACTCTGTCTATACCTTTATTGTACTACTGTCCATTCCTGCTGTTAACAGGAGTTGTGTTCCATTACATCCTAGCAAAAACTGACAGGGGGCCGCTCATCATGTACCATAGTGGTACATGACTATGTAAGCTGTGTCCAGTGTGTCTCTGGGTAACAGTGAGCTTCTGTCTACGAGACTGGAACTCCCAGCTGAATGAGGCGAATAGCGCGTGTCTTCCTGCAGGGCACACCACAGCCCTCCTAGGAACGCTACATGATGTGAGCCTTAACATCAAAATTGCAAATGTGAAAGAAAGGCGAGGCCTCAGAGGATACGTGTAAAAGAACGAAGAAGGCAACATCTCCCTATTCAGATCAAGTTAGAGTGCTTGCAGTGGGCCCAACATATTTTGTTGTTTTGTTTTGTTTTTCAAGACAGGGTTTCTCTGTGTAGCCCTGGCTGTCCTGGACTCTGCCCTGCCTGCTGGCCCTGTATTTCAAATAATAAACATAATAGTGGCTAATCTGTGTAAGACAGTTTCTATGTGTCAAGCTATATACCTTCCCACTGTCATTTAACTTTGATACACACTGTGCAGTGCATGTTATGCCTAAATCTTACAAAACATAAAAACCGAGTCTATAAGGACAAGTCCCATTCCTGAAGTCACAGGATTGATGCAAACCAGTCATCACTTCAAAGCCCACGGTCATTGGGAGGGTGTCTGCTTTCTAGCAACTGGAGTGGTGGTACTGGGAACCGGAGGTCTTCTGCCAGAGAAGTAAACACTCTTAGCCATGGGGCCATCTTTCGAGCCGCAGATTTTAACATTGTTGTCTTTTTTTTTTTTTTTTTTCTTTTTCTTTTTTAACGTGTATTGGCATCTTGCCGGCATGTATGTCTGTGTACCATGGTGAGCACCTGGTGCCCATAGAGGCACAGTAGGATGTCATTCACTGGAATTAGAGTTGCCAACAGTTGTAAGCTGCCATGCGGGTGCTGAAAATCAAACCCCAGTCCTCGGGGAGAGCAGCCAGTAAGTACCCTTAACTGCTGAGCCATCTCTCTGCCCCAGATTATAACTTTAAAAAGCATAATGAAAACAGTGAAAGGAAGGATGTACTCGAGAAGAAAGATAAAGAAGAAGCAGGCAGAGGGCAGCTGCAGTGTACTGGCAGGAGTGCGTGCGTGCCTCAAGCTGGACGGTGCAGGAAGACCCCTTCTACCTCTTGTTGCCTAGCCAACCTATTTCATTTTTCTATGTTTCTGAGACGATGTTAATAATTATAGGTTAATTATGAGGTCAAAATTTAAAATATAGACACAGTACTAAAACTTGGAAAATGTTCAATGATCTTACCTAAATAGCAAACTCCATGGCAGTTTGTGAAGTGATGATGAACATTAAGTGGTTTTATGTCACACATGCTGATAAGGGCCTAAGATAGGAAAGAAAGAACAGTGCATAGTTTTCTGCCTCGGAGTTGCTTAAAATGTGGTGGAGACAAAGACACAGGAGAGAATAACGATGCTTGTGTGACTCACAAGCTGTTAATGGACTGCAGGGCAGAGCTGGTCATGACAGGGGAGTGAGAGGAGTTGGAAGTGGGGAGATGCTGGGCTCGTTTCCTACAGGATAAGCAAAAGGACTGACAGGGTGAGGAGCAAATAGAAACACCTCCATAAAATCTGGCCATAGGACTCTTACCTCTTCTCTCTTCCTCTCTCTCCCTATCTCTCTATCTCTCTGTCTCTTTCTAAGGTACCCCTTCCTCCTTTCCTCCTTTCCTTCTCTTCCCATGCTCATTTAATAAACTTCTCCATCTAATTAAAAAAAAAATCTGGCCATAGGCGAGCCTATGAGACATTTTCTTAGTGATTGGTGGGGAAGGACTCAGCCCATTGTGGGTGGTGCCATCTCTGGGTTGGTGGTCCTGGGTTCTACAAGAAAGCAGGTTGAACAAGCCATTGGGGATCAAGCCAGTAAGCAGCACTCCTCCATGGCCTCTGCATCAAGGCCTGCCTCCAGGTTCCTGCCCTCGTTTCTTTTGACGGTGAACTGTTATATAGAAAGGGGGAAGTGTCAGGGGGCTCGGGGCAAGAGACACAATGACACAGGACACTTACCTCCCCACATTGCTTTTGGTCATGGTGTTTCATCAAAGCAATAGAAAACCAAGACACAGGCAAGGGCCAGGTCATGAGGTAACCTGCAGTGCATTCCTGGATGACACAATGCATTCCAGGGAGTGAGGACCTCAGAAGACATTAAGGAAATTGTTGAATGCCAAGAAATCTATGCTGGATAGTCTGGGTGAGGGAGGATGAAGCTCTGAGACAGAAGTTATGAAAAACATCACCATATTGACAGTTGTTGAGGAGAATGCAGAAATACAAGGTGGATGCTCCACTCAGCAGCATTCTGGGGCTGGGGGGAAGACAAGGTGAGTGCAGTGACTGAGGAGACATTTTGTGGTGAGAGTTAGGGCTGGAAGAAAGATTCAGAGGAAATAGATTGCGCCCATGGGAATAGGTTGACACTATAGAAGCTGTCTACATTACCTGGAAAGCTGAAAGAAAAATAACAATGGCTAAACTACACTTCTAGCATTTCTGGTTTGATAGACCTAGAAATGCCCTTGTTATGCTCATTAATTTAAGTTTCTGTTTTGTCTTGTTTGAGTATTTTGTTGCAGCAAGTTACATGTAACATAAGATTGACTATTTCACCTTTTTCTGAAGTGAATGATTCACTAACATTAATACACCCACAGGGTTGTGCAATCATTGCTAGTGTACATTTCCAGCATTACATCATCCCAAACAGAAACTGCACAGAGCAGCCATTCCCCTGGCTTCTCCCAAGCTCTGACACTTTCTTGACTACTTTCTCTCTTCATGTATTTCCCTATTCTAGGCACCTTGAATGGGTGGGATTGTATTAAGTGGCTCTATATCTGCTTTCATTTGCTGCAGTTTCTGTGTGCATCAGTGGCTAAGGGTGTGTCAGTGTTTCATTCCTCTTTAAGGTTGCACAGGCATTGTGTGTATGTACATTTCCTGTATCCATTCATTTGTTGGTGGACATCTGAGTCGTTTCTACCTTTGGCTTCTTCTAGTCATGCTGGTTGGGTTGCTGTGTCTGTTGAGGTCTTGCGTTGGTTCTTTGGGGCCCTAGACCTAAGTGAAATTGTTGGATCATATCTCTTAAAGGCTGCCCCAGTGACTTACAAACATATGTAACCGTAGTTGAAAAACTATGCTGTAAAACAAGTACTTAAATCTACAGGCTGGGAAATAGTATAGTGAGTCAGTGACTTTTTAGGAGAATTTGTCCTATTTTGTATGTTTAGGCTTTGACTTTACAGCTTTGATTGGTTTCCAGAGATGTTCATAAACCCAAAAGCGACATGGAGTCACTAGGGAATCTTTTTTTTTTTTTAATTGATAATTTGTGTGTGTGTTGGGGATGAAAACCAGAACTTCATATGCTATACGTTCTCTTACCATAGAGTATCATCTTAACATAAACTATGGAGTCCAAAGGATACATCACAAAAGAAGATATGTAAATAGCCACATTATCACATGGAAACATTCTTGGCATCATTAAGTAGTTCAGGAAATTTCAATCAAAGATACACTGAGCTACACTTCCAGCTCAATAGATTGGCTGCAATAATGAAGGAAGCAGAAGATAGTAACTGTTGACAAAGGAGTGATGACTTTGGAGTGCTCCCACACCGCTAGTTGGAAACTCAGGTGTGGTCACTTGGGCATCAGTTTAATAACATCTTCAGGAAGTTGGGCAAAGGCTTCCAGCATGACCAACCTAACTCCTTTCTAAACTATACATCCATGAGAGCTGGAAGGAGTAGCCAAAAAGCAGAAACAAGGCCGTATTCATGCCGATGCATGTTGCAGTGCTGCTCAACCATGAGAGTATTGCAGCAACAAAAATAAATGAGACACAAAGGTCCATATGCTGTGTGGCTACATTTTCTTAAGACGTTATTCGAGACAGAAGGCCAGTCCTTGGATGCCAGTAGCTGGGTTGAGGAGGGGGCAAGAAGTAACTGCATATCAAGAATGAATTTTCGCTGGGCGTGGTGGCGCACACCTTTAATCCCAGCACTCGGGAGGCAGAGGCAGGCGGATCGCTGTGAGTTCGAGGCCAGCCTGGTCTACAAAGTGAGTCCAGATGGCCAAGGCTACACAGAGAAACCCTGTCTCGAAAAACCAAAAAAAAAAAACAAACAAACAAACAAAAAAAAATAAGAATGAATTTTCTGGGGAGGAATGGGAGGATACAAGGGATGGGATAAACATTGAGATGTAACAAGAATAAATTAATAAAAAAAATAAGAAGGATCTTATAAAAATATCAAAAAAAAAAAAAGAATGAATTTTCTTTCTGAAGCTGGAAATGCTGTGGAGGTAGGGCTGTAGTTGTTGTGTAATCAAATAGACTGAACACACCTTTTAAATGTATGAGGGCTGAGCGGAGAGAAATCCAGGAGGGCTCCTGGGGGCTGAGGGCTATGAAGAGTTTGGCACTGTATGCCAGATGTCTATGAACTTGGCATTTTAGGCTCGGTTAGAGGTTCCAACTGACAGCTCAGCTGCTCATATACCCTTGACTGAAGACTGGTCCTCCTCTGTTTAGGGAAGGGTCATCCTCTTTGACGCAGTGCACTTAAGGACGCGCATGGAGTAGTGAGGGAGGAAGGAGGCACCTGCCCAGCCGGCCAGATTAACCCTGGCAATCAATGGGGGGACAGATGTTGCAGTCAGATCACCCTACATCCAAGTTTTGGATGACAGTCTCAGAAGACTACAGAGGAAGAACTGATGGGAAAAGGCAAGCTTTGGACCACGACATTGGTAGAGGGGTAGCACTAGGCCGTAGACCTCCATTCCTTTATATGGATTTGTGAATGCAACAAACTCTGAAAATGGAAAGATTTTCCCATTCATTTGCAGTAAACTCTGACCTAAGTGAGTGTGAGATGATTTCTTTCTTCTTTTGTCCTGCTTGGTGTGAATATGCATGTATTTCATTGCTGAGAATACACTGAATTTGATTACAGAACACTTCTGTAGATCCTTCCTGGGGGTGCTGCAAAATAAGCTGTCTTGCAAGTATTATTATATTGAGAGGGAGGCAAGGGAGAGGAATTGTAAAGCGCAGGTCACTGGGCCCCACCTACCTGATGCAGGGGATGTAGACTCTGATTTGGACAGGGGTGAATGTGAAGAAAAAGCATGAATTGGTGGTACCCTAGACAAGGATTCGGTATCAGAGAATTTATTTTCAAGAATAAGGAAAATGATCTGAGTATGGGGCATAGAGTTTAAAGAGGAAGAGGTAGGAGAATCCTCCTCCCTCCAACAAACTTTGTAGTAAGGCCTTGGAGGACCTGAGGATGGGCCAAGTCAGCATCCTCCAAGGGACCGAAAAGGAACATCAAGGAAAGAGATGACTAGCTTCCGAGAAAGAAACAGCCAAGATCGAGGAATGTTACATTTGCTGAAGTTGTGAAAGCTGGGAATAATGGTTGAGGGAAATAGATGGGAATGATCTGAGAATGAAGTGGGTTTCTACAAGACTAAGAGCAGTTTCAAAAACCGTGAGGTATCTGTGGGGCTCTCCCCACCCCTAGAACCATCAGTCCCCAGCTGTCACTTCTAGGAGACAAAGCAAAGTACTGAAGGTGAGGGGAGCTAGGAATGAAGGAAAGTAAATGAGAAAAAGTTCTTGATTCCAGTTGTCCACACTGAAGACAGTCACACAGAGAAGACTGTAAGAAAACCAGTCCCCTCAGAGGCTAAGGAAACAGGTAACATTCTAGTGGAAATCATTGAGAGGATGATCAGAGATGACCATGGCTGAAGTAAAATGGAAGTACAATGAGACAAGGACCTGGGGGACAGTAGCCACTAGCTCCTCACAGCCTTTAAGTCACTCTGGGTAATGACCAGATTTGGGCTAGAAAGGAAGACTTAATCAGAAGTGAAAATCTTTAGCAATGTAGAGGAGTGTGTGGGAGACGAAGGAATGTTGGCAAAGCTCAGCCAAAGGAAGGTAGATGGATAAAGGTAGTTTTTTGTTTTTAGTCCTTGTCCATCATGAAAAGAATTTTGGACTAGGAACCTGGAGGCAGGAACTGAAGCAGAGCCCACAGAAGAGTGCTGCTTACTTGGTCTCTCTTCATGACTTGCTCAGACTGCTTTCTTATACACCCCAGGACCACCCACCTCGTGGCAGCACCACCCACAGTGGTCTGGACCCTTCCATGTCAGTCATTAGCCAATAAAATGACCCACGGGCTTGCAATCAGGCCAGTCTGACAAAGGAGTCTTCTCAGATGACTAGGTTGAGTTGACAAAAAGAAAAAACAAACAGAAAACCAAGGCAAACCGAAAAAGCCTAGCTTGGGTGTCCCACTGTGTGGGTGGAGAGGGTGTCTCACAGGAGCAGGGCAGTTAAACAAAGCACCTCTAGTTGGGTGGGGCCTCGTGGCTGCCTCGAGGAACTGGATAGTATGGCTTTCAGCTCCTCTGCCTACTGCTGTATACTGAGAAACCAGAACCTTCCATAGGACTGCACTACAGGAAGAGGTAGCTTGTCAGGTAAGCCAAAAAGAACCAGCATTTGATTGACACAAAATATTATTACACTGGCCTTAGCTCTTCACTCCCACTATCATCTTGCCCAGTAATTCTAGTCACTGCTAAGTCTTTCTGATCCCTGGTACTCACCCAAGGCATTGTTTTATTGGTCTGTAGTGGAGCCAGGAAGTCTGTATTGTCTGAAAGTTCCTCTGCTTCTTTACTAGGAACCCTTTTTTTTTTTTTTTTTAGCTTTATGTGTCTGAATGTCTGCCTATAGGAATATGTATGTGCCACACACATGCTATGGTGTTCACAGAGGTCAGAAGAGAACATTAAATACCCTGGAACTGGAGTTACGGATGTCTGTGAGCCACCATGTGGGTGCTGAGAACCGAACCTGGGTCCTCTACAGGAGCAGCAAGTGCTGTTAATTGGGATCCTTTCTCCAGTGTCAGACTCCCATTTGCTTTCATTTCTACAGTAGCATATGGATGTCTAGCTTACCTCTGCCTTCTGCATGTACGGTATTCCTACATTGTAGTCAACATTTCTCTAGGGAGTGTAAATGAAGTACTCTAAGTGCCTCAGAGACACTTGGTTGTTGGCGTGTGTGTGTGTGTGTGTGTGTGTGTGTGTGTGTGTGTGTGTGTGTGTGTCTATTTTATTTCTTATACCTCTACCTCCCTTCATCCCAGTCCCTTCTAACACCCCAATACCAGGTAAGAGAGACAGGTTAGTAGAGAGAAGGGAGGGGCATTGGCATTTTTACTATTCCCTGCTGGTTAGTGTCATCAGGTTCCTTGGGGCAAGTGCAATCATCGTTTCAGGACCTCTCTAACTTCTTGGCAACAACAGCAACCAGGAGGGAGTGGCAGCTACAGCCTCCTTCCTTGAAGTGCCCAGTCCCTCTCTGGGCACTGGCATTTATTCCTTCTCCAGAACTAAACTATTTGCAGCTGGAGAGACCACGCCCTTCTCAGAGCTCGCATGAGGCAAATAGCTGCTGTGGACAACCCGAAGCAGCCCCATATCCCACACCTGGGATTAAAACAAAAACTTGTTTACATAACTGAGTTTTTAAAGAAACCAAAACTCTCACTACACTTGGTTACTGGTGATCAGTCCAAACTGTAAAGCAGAATTGTACTGTGATTTTCAAATCAGTGAAACATTTCTAAAACGCAATGCCATTGCGAGTTCCTGCAGAGTGTCAGTGGGTCCAGGCAGCTTGGAAACAATCCGGTGTGGCCATGCTCGTAGATCTAAAAAAGGCAGATAGATGTGGGCTGAGATACAGAGAATGAGTTAACTATAGTGTTACTCATAACCAGATCATTGGAAAATAGGAAATGGTTAAATATTTATAGTTTACTGATAACAGGATATTATAGAGCCATTAAAACCATGGTGGTGGACAGCCTGCTGTACAGAGTGGGTTCCAGGACGGCCATTATGTATTTCAGAATGAAGGAATGAATATTCATGTGGATATTGATGTCATTAAAAACTTAGTAGACAATTTTAAGAAAAAAAAAGAACAAAAATAAAATTAGATAGACACTGTTCATGCACATGCATTTTAAACATGCGGGAAAGTTTTTCAAAGTTAGTGATGAACATATGTGCTATTTTATTCTTTATTATATATAAGTGTATACATATATACTAAACTCTGCCAGCAACATGTATTTTATTGATCCAAAAAATACAGAAAATGAAAGTCTTCCTCCAGTCTCAGGGGAAGAATGCAGCCCCTGCGTTTGGATGAGACTTGTTAAGGCTTCCTACTCACAGTAACCCTGCAGGCTCCTAGATCACTGCACACTGCCCTTCTCTGGCTAGGCTTTATCAGGTTACCACACTCAAACTTGACAGCTTAATGGGTTTGCGGTTGTGTTTTGAGGTGTTGTTTGTTTCTATTGAATATTGAATGTAATATTGAATATTAAAAAATTAGACTCACATAATAAAATTTAGCCTCTTACAGTGTAGAGTTTAGGGGTTTTCCATCTTTCTTCAAGTTGTACAGGCATCACCCTTGCCCGATTTGGGGTATCTCATCAATGCAAAAAGAAGCCCTGAACTCCTCTGCAGTCCTCTCCATTTCCTCTTCCCAGGCTCTCCTAGGCAGTCATCTTCTTCCTGTTTCTGTGGATTTGCTGATATTGGATGGTTTTGGCCCTATTAGCTTCACCTCAGCCCCCTCCCCACCAGAAACATCACCTGAGCCAGCACTACCCTCTCTCCAGAGTGCTCTCTGTGCCTGACTTGAATCTCATATCCTGCTGCATTTTTCTACCAAGAGCTTCTCACTCAGTGGATCCCTGCAGGTTAATCAGGCCTGGCCATGATACCTCACTATCTCGGAAGTTAAAGAACTGAGTGAATAGGATTCTCCTGACTTCTCTCTCTCCGCTTTCCCCCTCAGAGGAAGGCTCTGGGGTGGTTGGATTTGGGGCCACTGGACAGGTTGAATAGGGCAGGAGACTCTGAAGTTTAGGTTCTTCAGCCTCGGCAAAGGTATGACAGGCCAGGAGCTTCACCTTCCACAGTTGGTCACGGGAAGTCTAACCTGGAGCAGCTCACCTTTCCCAGCGCTGTGACGGTCCCAGCACTGCCCAGACACCATCCATGGCTATTTCAGACAGCCTTGAGCCCAGCAGCTCCTAGCTTCCCCTGGAGAATCTTATCTGCTCCCCAAATCCCCGTCCAACCAAGTCTTCTAGGCCCAGGAGGCCCCTTCCCTCAGGTACAGGGACCCTGCCCCAGCCCCTCATTTAGTTTGTATGCTCTGTTTCCTTCTTCCATTCCCTGACAAGTTAGGGCTCATCCAGGCTGTGGCCGTAGAGTAGTGCTCAGTAATCAGAACAGTTGAACTAAGTATTAGAAGGGCACTAAATGAAAACAAATCTCAAGATAAAAGCTGATCACTCAGGTTCAGTACTTAATACCAAAATGAAACTTGCTTTGTTTAAATGATAAATCGAGTCTCCGGAGACTTAATTGTCCAAATGTAAAAGTCATTGGCTCAAAAGAAAATGCCAAACTAAAATCATCTGTGGTGTATCAGTGTTTCTGAGAGCTTAGTGCTCTCCACATTACCTGACCCAACTGGAAGCAAGCATTCAGTTTCACCATAGTAAATCAGAAGCCCTTTGATTTGGTACGAGACAGAAGAAATATAATACTGTTGCCCATTTCTGCGGTGTCAAGCAATTATCTTCGTTCCTTCCGAGGGTCATTACACGAGTGGTACTTGCCAGTTGTGGCTAAATAAGATGCAGCCGCCTTACAGACCGTTATTTATAGGTTTTACAGAGCAGTTGCTCCTTAGTCTCTCGGTACAGAAATATCTTACAGTAATCAACAAGCTGTGAGCAGTACATAAAAGAGGACGAGTTTGTTGTCATCTTCTTAGCAGCTACTCCAGATTATGTTTGCTCAGTCCATCAAATTGTCGTGTTCATTTGGGCTTAAGCCTGCTGCAGGAGGCTATTAGAGCCCACCACTCTGCACTCAAGCCTGCTGCAGGAGGCTATTAGAGCCCACCACTCTGCACTTTAATTGTGTCTTGCTCTGTGCAGCACAGCAGCCCCCAACTGGAGCTGTGAACTTCGTACGGTACACTCTGTTACAGCTGGAGGCTGTGCTGCACAGTCCAGCGACGGCGGAGAGACTGCACATCTCCTTGCAGCTGTTGGAAACTAGAACAGAAAACTGCCCAGAAACTTACAGTGTGGCTAATTTGGTATAGGTTGCCTCCCCAGTACGTTCAGTTTGGGTAATATCACAATTCACTATTTGAAGGATACAAAAATGACCAAATTCAGCATTTTGACTCATTTTGTTACTGGGATAATTTTGTGAATTTTGTGAAGAATTTTAAAAAGTGTTAATTCTCAGTCAGCCATTCTCTAGGTTTGTGTTATTTGCAAATAAAAATTATTTCTGTAGGACCAACTTGGAAGGGGAGAGAGGAAGCGGAGGAAGGCACTGCTGCTCCAGAGTTGCCTTGGTTTTTGTGACTGATTTAGTTTCTACATAGTCTAGATTGAGCCCAAACTCATGACTCTCCTGCCTCAGCCTGCTGGATACAGATGGCACTATCAGGCCCTGTGCCTTTTCGTTTTTAGTGACAACGTTGCCTTACAGTAAATGCTGTTGAGATTTGTTGTAATTATATAGTGAGAAGAAAGTTTGTAGGGAATCTTTTTGGAGAGGAAATGAGTCAGTGGGCCTCACAATGCTTTTGGTTTTGGTTTTGGTTTTTGCTTCTGTGTTTATTTTCCCCTTGTGTGAAAGAACAGTGTACAGGGAGAAAGAGAAGCAAGTGTGTTTTGGAAGAATACTTGCACATACTTGCACACCCAGGAAATAAAGTGTCACTTGCTTTCATTTGGTTCCTCTGCTCCTCCCCCCCACCCATAGCATGCTTGGATTCTTCTCCATTTCATGAGAGGTAAGGAGGCAGGGAGAAGAGTTGGAGATGAGTGAGTTTTGATGGAGTGGGGGGACACAGGGTGGGAGGCAGCAGGGTGGGCCTGTGACCCAACAAAGCTGTCGTCACGAGGGGGAGGGTGCCAGGCAGGTGTCCTAGACCCTGGTGCAGAGGACGGGTGTTTCAGTCACTGTTCTATTGCTTTGAAAGGCACCATGACCAAGGCTACTCTTTTTTTTTTTTTTAAGATTTGTTTATTTATTATGTATACAGTGCATATTAGGTCACATTATAGATGGTTGTGAACCACCATGTGGTTGCTGGGAATTGAACTCAGAACCTCTGGAAGGGCAGTCAGTGTTCTGAACCGCTGAGCCATCTCTCCAGCCCGACCAAGGCTACTCTTATCGAGAAAGCACGTAATTAGGGCTGGCTTACACTTTCAGAGGAAGCATGACAGCGAGCTGGCACTGGTGCGGCAGCTGCACGCGCTGCATCCTGGTCCCCAAGCCAGCGTGTGGGAGGGTGTGGGGTGTGAACCAACCTGGGCTTGGCATGGCCACCTTCTTAATTCTTCTTATCCTTTCAAACAGTTTCACTCCCTGGTCAGTAAACATGCAAATATATGAGGCTTGGGGCCCACTCGCATTTACAGCACCACAGGTGTCATTACTGTGCCACATGATGGCTTAAAATGAAGGAAGGGAAGCTTTATCTCTTCTTGCCAGGGTCTCTGAGGCCTGATTTTAAAAAGTAAGGTTTTTCTAAGGAAAGAACATTTTTAGTAACATTTTCTAGGAAGTTCCTATAAATGTTTCTTATTTTCTAAAAAAAAAAAATCACATAAGTCAGGACAGAAACTTGAAAACCTTCATAATTAGCAGAAGGTAGAATAATGATTTACACTTTCTTTGTAAAGAGGGTAAATTTGGAAGAATTTATGCTATATTATAGTTTTAGTGGTCTAGAAATTGTTATAAAAATACTTGTCTTGGCAGTGATGGCTCACACCTTTAATCCCAGCAGAGACAGGTAGATCTCTGAGTACTAGGCCAGCCTGCTCTACAGAATAAGATCCAGGACAGCCAGGGCTACACGGAGAAACCCTGTGTGTGTCTGTGTGTCCGTCCCTCACCCTTTCTCCCATCTCCCATCCTACCTATTGTCAGTGGATTTTTGCTGCTTTCCTTAGCATTAATTCACCATATTTTGTTCAGTATCCTCCTGAAAACAGTTTGCACCTTACAGGTTATTTCGAGACCCTCTCTCCTCCCGTCTGCATATGTTTTCCCCCTTCCTGTCTTCCTTTCTTCAAATGATGATGATGGTGAGGATGTGAGCGTGTGTATGTCATGAGTACCACAGTGTGTATGTGGAAGTCAGAGAACTGCTGGGTCTCTAGCTTGTGACAAGTTGACAATAAGCCAAGTACCACAAGTTAGTCCTCTCACTCCACCCTTCAGATGCGTGTCAGATGAGGCCGACGGGCTGCATGACAAAGTACCTCGCTCTTGCTGGTTCTCCCTTTTTAAAAAAATTTTTTTTTAAATTTTAAAAATTGTGAATACATAATAATGAGGATAAACTTTAAAATATAAAAATTAAAATCTATAGCTCCCATCCAAGTAATCCAATTGATAATATTGGAGTAACTTCTTATTTTTCTTCTCCAGCTATACTTTATATCAGCTTAGATAATTTCGTAGATATTTCCATGCTATTAAATTTAAATAGTTTTTATTTATTAAGAAAACTCTTCCAGGGTCCCAGACGTCTTTAAATTTCATAGCCTGACCAAGCACAGAATATCGGTATTATAATAAACGAAGAGGCTAAAGTTCAGAAAGGCTGATAACTTCCAGGTTTCTAAGACATGGTATTTAGGGATTTCAAAGCAGGGTGGATAGCTCGGGTGTGCGCTGAGCCACAGCATTAGAGCAGACCTCACAGGTATATACTACATTCTGCTGCGGAGTGCGCTGCTGTGCTAGGATGCCTCCGCTCACACGCTGCCCATGAAGACTGGCTGAGCCCCCAGTCCACTCCTGTCTTCACTGCCGCCGTCCCTCTTCCGCCTTCCCTCTGCTTTCCTGTCTCCTCGCCTTTCTATTGCAGTGAGAGCCATGGATTTGGTCTTTTGTTCATTCTCTCATACCTAGAACCATGCAGTCATTTCAGTGATACTATGGGGCTGCCCTGTGTAACCTCTCTTATACTAATTGAGCAGATGCCCCATGATCTCTGTTCCTTGCTCTGAATCCCAGCTACCCTCTTGAGTACCACAGTTGGTGGTAACTCCAGGATAACCTCCCTTCTGTACCCAGTAATGATGCCTTGGGTCCACCAAAAGCCAGATTCTTGTTTTCCAACCAGTTTATGCCAGTTATACTTGTTATTATAATTGTACGTTTATAGGAGATGTGTTTCTGATTACATATGGATTTGAAAACATGTATTTGTTTCTATTAAAACTAGGATGGCAAATCATGTGGGCAAAATTTCCTGCTAAATGGGGACATGGAAGACATCTATAATAGACTGTGGAAATTATTTTCATCTAAGTAAATAGCGAAGAAGCACTTTTAAGGGCTTAGTTGTGGGTGGGTGTAAAGATGCATGCCTGCAATCAGTGCTGTGGAGCCTGAAGCAAAAGGAACTGAGCTAAAGGCCAGACTCTCAGACTCTAATAGCAGTACTCAAGAGGCAGAGGCAGACTGCTCCATGGTCTCAAGGCCAGGGTACACAGTGCGGCCCCACCCCTCCCAGGCCCCCAAAAGGAAATCCTTAAAAAAAAAATTGGCAATAGTAGCCTCTTTACTATAGGTTTGATTTATGTAGAGAAACGCTGATAGAGCACTAAAGCCTGGTATTCAAGCTTATGAATTTCTGGTGAAATGGTTAAAGTGGCATGTATCGTTTTCTATAATTGTCCGTGATAACTGGTTTCTTGTTTGTTTTTGTTTTTCGAGACAGTATTTCCTGTGTAACCGCCATGGCTGTCTTTGACTCACTTTGTAGACCAGGCTGGCTTTAAACTCACAGAGGTGCACCTGATTCTGCTGGGACTAAAGGCATGCACCAACTGGTTTTTCAATCAGCCAATTACTATTTCTGACTTTATAAGGAAAGCTTCCTGTTTAGACTGATCCTAGAACATCTTGGTGTGCCAGGCAGAATGCCCAGCAGCCTTCTTACTTTGATAGCTTCATGCTGAACTCAGTAGAGCAACAGCAACTTCCCTTCTCTTCAGCAGCTGGTGAGAGCCACCGAGAGGATGAGCTCATCTTTTGTATTCTGGATCTAGCTCCACTGCTGTCTACAACTGCGATGGAGTCTCCTGTATTTATCCGCCAGATAGTTCTAAAGTATGTCTGGTTTTTACACAACAGAAAACAAAAGGTTCTATCAGAATATAAAGTCAGCCTTTACTAAGTTAAGACAGTAATTTCTATGACTTGGTCAAGTTTACACATTTCTCTTTTTAGTAAAATCATTATGTCCTGAACAGACACTTTACAGCCCATGTAACAATCATAATAATTGAGGGACTATTGGATTCTTTTTTTTTAGGTTGGGGGGGTGGGAATCAGGGCCTAACTGTGTAGCCCTAATAGGCATGGAACCCACAGACTCCTCCTAACCTCTGCCTCCTGAGTGCTAGGTTTGAAAGCCAGTGTAATCACTCCTGGCTGGATTAGCTTCCGAATTCTTAAACCTCTTTTGTGTCCTGCTCAGGTCACATGAGCTCTTCATGTGCCTCCTCTGTGCAGTGTTGGTGAGCTTCAGTTTCTATAGCAGTTTACACCGGACAAGAGCTGTGCACGTCACCGGCAGATGCTCTCCGCAGTGTCAGTCAGCGAATCACCCCTGAGTTTGAGTTCAGTCTGTCATTTGGTATCTGTGTGACTGAAGTCACTTTTGGAAACAGATAAGAGAACTTAGATAACCTCCAAGGTGCATATACTTCACCCTTCTCACGAAGACATCAAAGTGTCTGTGCAACCTGCTCACTCCTAAGCATCAGCCAAAAAGATACGAGGAAAGGAAATGTGTTGTGGAATGAGAGAACTCTATACAGCTCAGTCGCCGTGCCGTTAGTATTGCTTGCCCTTGTCATTACACTCGGTCTCTCCCATAAATTAGGAAAGCTTTTAAGTCTCATAAATAAATTGTAAATGAGCCTGGTGTAGTGGCGCACGACTGTAATCCCAGCACTCGGGAGGCAGAGGCAGGAGGATCACTGTGAGTTCAAAGACAGCCTGGTCTACAAAGGGATTCCAGGACAGCCAAGGCTACACAGAAACTCTGTCTCGGAAACCCCCACCCCGCAAAAACAGAAATTGTAAATGATGTTAGAATAAAGAAAGATAATTGAACTTTACCTTGGGCAAGTTATGAAAGTCCAACATAAATCCCGCTCCTCTGTTTCTTGGATTGCTGATTTCTTTCCAGAGTTTATACTTAAGCCTTTGGAGCATATTGAACTCTAAAATGTTAACTGGAAACAGTCACCTCACCTGCAGTGGGAGAGAAAAGGATTTGCGAAATACAAGAAATGGTGTTCTTTTGTGTTTTCTCATCTGAGGTGCTCTTAAAACTTCATCTTGTGATTTCTGACCATACCTGCTTGTCTGACCTGCTGGATTCAAGGAGCCCAGGAACTGCCTGCACTGAGGAATTTAGCATCTTGGGAACTCAGAAAACAGAAACTGGCTCTAGCCACTGACGTCACACTGGACATCCCCCCGCGCCCACCCTGCTTATATAGTCTACAGTGAATTTTGCCAATAAGACTTTGTGGGAGATTTCTTCCTCCTCTTGAAGAAAGATGTAGGTGATGGAAATGCCACAGCATAATATTTGCGTCGCCAGTCAACGTGCGTCAAGCCATTCATTTGATTATTGCAGTGGTCGTTAAAGAGCCGCCACTGGCCCGCTTGCAGCCTAATGTGTTTGTTACTATCTTCTCAATGGCATCTTGAAGTGTCTTTCACTAAAAAATTCATGAGTATTATTGGCTTTCAGTCAGAAAGTACAATATGTCTTCTAGTTACTGTCTAATAGACCACTTTAAGGCCATTATACCAAAGTAAATCTAAGAGCAAAGCATTTTAAGGAGGAGGAATTTTTAGCTTAAACATTTGTTTATAAAGTATTCTTACTCTTGCGTGGAAGAGGATGCAGAAGGCAGTTGCTGAAGCCATCTCCTTGGAGAGTAGTTGTGGGATGTGTTGTTTTCTTTAGTTCTGGCAACTGCTGGTGTTGTAGTATTGAAGTCATTTTCTAAGGAGGTTAGTGTGTGCCTGACTTGCTGTGTTTCTTTATTAAGTAAAGGAGTCAGGTTCAACCGAATCTTTGTTTCCAAATAAGTTGTCTTTCATCATACATTCATTAGAAATGACTCTTCTAAACTTTTGCAAGCTAACAGTTGTCACTGGTGATCAGTTTTGTAGTCTATACATGTAGGCAAGCTAACATCCTAGGTAAATTAAAATTTTACATGAAATCCAAGAAGTGCCATAGTGTTGTATAAGATGAGGCTGATGTATTCCTGTGTTCTAATAATAAGAGTAATGCCCTTGCAGGAAAATAACACACCATTTTACCTCATGAAAGTCTGAAATATTGCATGGTGTCTTCTCTCCCTGTGTTCCTGGTGAAAGAAAAATGTGTTTTTTCTGTGTGCTTTTACCCCACATGGAGTTCACATCCAGTTTTGCTTCCGTGTGATTTGTGTATGTCATGCTGTTTTGTTTGTATGAACCAAACACTTTTTGAATAATCTACGTATTTACTGCATTAAATGAGTGTTTATTTAAATGGTGGCAAAAGTTGGAGTCTTACCAGAATAATATTTGCCTGGGATAATTTTGACCAATGAACACTATTCATGGCAGGTATTTCCAAAATGTCTGCCCTTTCTTTCTTCCTGTCCCAGTATTCACAGGCAAAAAGTATGCTTTGTTCATTCAAGTATTAGATACTGTGTTTCCTTAGGTGTATCAGCGAAGGCCCGAGGATTCTGAGATTGTATAACAATGGGCGCCTCCTCCCTGGAACACAGTAGATAGAGCTTGAGGGAGGAACTGTTGAGAATTGAGAATCCGCTGTTTTCCCATGATTTGATGAACCGGGGAAGCACAATGAGTCTATAAGCAATGGGACCTCTCTCCAAGAGCGGCCATGGAAACAAGGTCACTTACGTGTGGTTTTGAAATGCTTGAACATTTCTTGGTCTTCTGAAAATTTGTTCCCAGCCCTCAGGAGACAGGCTAGAGGAATGAGTGTTCAAATCTGGTGTGAACTACAGAAGACAACACTGTCTCAGAAAACCGAAGGCAGATAGAATTCTTGCCTGCCACTCACAAGGCACTGGATCCCCAACATTAAAGATTTGTGCAGAATCCAACTGCTTAGGTGAGACCAGAAAGCTTGGAAAGACGGGACAGCGGTGGTGCACACCCATCTTTATGAGTTCTAGGCCAACCTTGTAAAAGCCTGAGACAAGGAAGCCTTCCTGATTTCATGTCAGGAACTTTGTGACCCATGATTAAAGGAACTGTTTCAGCTCTCTCTGTGTATATCATCTCTGCCCCAGGAAATCTCCCTTGTGAATTCCATCTCAAAGTCAGTGACTTACTAGGGGCCCAAGTCTAAAGCTGTTTCTTTTTAGAGCTAGGAAGAGTGCTTGATCGTGTTATTGTGTATAGATTTAAGCAAGCGTGTTATCCTTACTTATCCTTTAGCTGAATTTGTTCAGCATACAGTAAATCTGACAGTTTTACAGGCCTTGTTTGGAAGATGGCCTTTGCTGATAAGAGATAAAAGTGCACATTGTCGCTTGCAGAATTCTGGATGATTAACCAGCTCTAACTCGGTAAGGCTGTTTTGCAAGCCACAGCTTTGCTGCCTCCTGAGTTAGATGGATGAGCTCCATGAAAGAAGAATGCATTCTTTAATTGAACCGAGATCTGACATTTTCTATTGCTGTTCGTCATTTGCTGAGAACTTGACTATGGGCATTGTTCATCCCTTCCAGAGGATTGCAACTTTTAAACAACGAGGCTTGCTGGATTTTGTGGCTGTTATCTCTTTCTTCTTCTATCTGCTATGTTCAAGCTGACGTGGAGGGATGGGAGGAAGAGGCTTCTGCCACAGTGAAAGTGCTGCTATTGTGTGACCGTTGATAACAAGAACGGACAAATAGAAACTTCTTCTCCGGGCTTGTCCCTCACAGCCCCCAGCAACTGGTGGAAACCGGTTTGCCCTCGATGGCCACAATTATGTCAGCCACCTAGCGCTTTTTGTGTGTGTCAGGCTCAGTTTCTGTGGTTTACATCGAACAGTCTCAGAGTGTTAATCTCCTGGGAACATTGAACATACGCAGAAATGCAGAACATGTCTTCAGTACTTCCCAGATCCCACTTTTACACTGGAAGTTAATTTTTGACTTTGATCTACAAAAATATATTAAACTTTGTCTCTCTGAAGTGTATTTTGCTTTAGATGTTCTTCCGTAAGTAAGTCTAAAGTCATTGATCTTACCTGTCTCATTCCTGCCCTGCCACGTCCTACAGGAGGATTGCTTGTACTCAGGCCTCACATGGGGCGGGCGTGGAGAATAGGACGTGGAGATTATCTAATCCACTAAAGGGCAAGTAAATCCCAAGCCTATGTGCTCCAGGACATCGGCCATAGCTGTTCTTTGCCCTCCTCCCTTCCTGCTCCAACCTGAAGCTGTCCCCTCTCCCATCCACTCTCTCTCATGGGGGTAGGGGTCCTTAGCCCTTTTCTTATCTATCCTGGATGAGAGGAAGTAATTTGGGTGTGCCACAGTGACTTGTTGCCAGCCAGATGGGGCATGGTCAGGTGGCCGCTGGTGGATTTGTCTGCTTAAGATCTGTAATCCAGAAAAATTACTAGGAAAACAAAAGATGTATGGGCTCAAATGGGAAAGCCATTGTGTTTAAAAAAAAAAAAAGTAGAAGGTTTTATAAAGTAAAAAATGTATTTAAGGAATTATCATATAATAAAAAGGAAAACTTGGCCCTTACATAAATCCAGGAGGAAACAAATGATGTCTTAATGGTACTAATGGAGTGTTTTGTTAAATTAACCTGGAGAAGGGACAAGTAAGACACAGCAGCATGTTTTGAGGTTTTACTGTTCTTGGGCCAGAATGCAGACACGCTTGATCCACTCTCTCCGCAAGTCCCGTTGTGGAGTATGTGTGCATTCTGTTGTTACTGTGTGTGAATTGAAAGGTGAACGACACTAAAGCCAGTGTCCAATCTCAAACTGACCATCTGTGACTATAAGCACTTATTTTAATTGTTGAGAAGGTTTATGACCTTTCTTGTAATATGATTTAATATATGTGGTGATAGCTTCATTTTATCATCCAAAAAATATAGCCCCCACCTACTATTTGGTGGGTTTTGTTTTTGTTTGTCTAGTGAAGGTTTGATTTTGGTTTGTTATCTATGAAGTCATGATTGAATTGTACTTGTTGACAGCTGGTTCTAGGGAGAAATTACTAGATCATTTCTTAGAAGATTACTAGATGTCCTCGCATGGTCATGAGTGAAGTCTTGAGAATTATGATTCAGAAAGAGTTAGTGAGAACGAATGTTTGCTCAGTCTTGTCTGTTGTACCTCCCCGGCCCTCTGTGGAAAATCACCCATCCCACCTTCCTGAGCCGGCACATCACTCAGTACTGAGTGTTGGAGCGTTGCCTGTCCGTGCATTCATCTCCCTCTACCCTGTTTCTGTCTTGAGCAACAGTGATCTCTCTGTCTCCTCATCATGTCCATCTACAGTGACAGAAAGGCAGGCTTTGTATAGGGAAGTCACAATCACGTTATGCACAGTTGTGGTTTAGATCTGTGACCTCTCCCTCTGCTGTACAGCCTCGGCCTGTAGTGGATGAAGAACAACTCACCCATGGCAGACAAGGCAGGGAAGAGGCCTTAGCAGTAGCATGCTCGCGAAGAGCAAGGGTCCTCTCCCGTGCCCCAGGCCTTCGCCCTTCCTCCAACTCTTGACAACCTCTAAGCATAGATGCCAGTGGTGACTCTATTTTGCAGAACAGCATTAAAATACAAGTAGCAAGTTGTAAGGACACATGGCTAATCAAGTCGTGAAGCTTGGGCCTGAATGTTAGCTCATGGCTGCATGGCAAAGCAGGTTCCATAGTTGGGCTTCAAATCTGTAAATTGGCTCCAGTACATAGCATAAACGAAGTGAATATTAACTAAATACAGTACTTATTATCAGGCAAAAAACTAAGCACAGAACAGGACCTTGGGACTTGGTTACATTGCTCCCACCCACAGGAAGCCGGAACATCAGTTCTGATTATACTTTGCATGTGACCTAAATTGAATGTGCCATTGGTGCCACCGCCCCCTTGCTGACACAGCATTTCTTCAGTTTGACTCCCTAAAAACAATTGGTTCTGTAAAACACGTGACTCTCAAAAGAGAGAGTATAATTGGCCCTGCTGCCCTCTTGGATCAGAACAGTGGCCAGAGGAGTGACTGGAGTCTCTGAGACTGAGGTCCAGGATTACACCCAAGGAGACGGCAGACAGTCGGACTGGTAGGTAGCCATTATACCCAGTTGTTCGCAACTGATTTCGTTAGCCCACCTTGCTCCTTTTCCCTGTTCTTGGTGACCCTACTGGTCTGTGGTGTCTTTCTGAGGTTCCTGCCTTCTACTGACCTCGCCTTCTCAGTGGCTTTTCCTCATTTTCCCCACAGAAAGGAGGGCAGCGGTCATTCAGGATGAAGAATAGCAAGCATAGGATCGGGTTTCCAGGGACAACTTGCCGAGCTCGTGGGGCTGTGCTGCTCTCCTTTGCCGAGCAGAGACTAAGCCCCCTAAGTAACTCAAGCATTTCCCCCCTGAACCTGTGATAGGCCCTTTGTGTCTCTCCTTACATACAAGTCCCACTTTGGCTCTGGCGGTGGCAAGCGTGAGGACACTGGGTCTCTTTTTGTATGTAGTTTTTATTTTCTCACCGAAATGAATCAGCAAGCAGGAGCTTTATCAGCACCCTCCTCCCACAACCATTCTCAAGACCCTTGGGGATTACACCTAGAAGAAAAGTCAAGTCTAGCCAACTGTGAGAAAGGACGCCACCTTGAGCAGCTTAAGAGGGAGGTGACCTGCCCAGGGAGGAAGGGGGAGGAGCTGTGAGCCTTGAACCTGGAGGGAGGCAGGAAGAACCTCCATTTTAGAGGCACTAGAGGCTTTGTGCAGGGCCTCGGCAAGGGGGTCAGATCTACCTTTATAGTGTTCCCACCCACTTCCCTAGGTTGTCTGTCACGGGGAGCTACTGCATTGGCCAACCCACAAAAGAGAGCAGGAGGAGCCCCTAACCACACCTGTCATTTCCATGGTACAGGAGCACTCTGAAACCAGAGGCTGTGGCCAGGCCCAGGCTGGGCCCAGGCCGGCAGACAGCGCCTCAGGGTGCTGTTGAGTGTGTCTCTGCCTAAAGAGCCTGGCCCAGTGAAGAGGCAGGCTTTGTGTGTTTCTGAATGCTAATTTGTTCTTGCTTAGCGTTTAAGCAAAATTTGAAAATGAAGGGGGGAAACTGTTCTTCAATTTGAAATTCTACATGCACATGTATCAAAACAGTATGTCCATAACGTGTCACGTTTCTGATTGAAGTCAACATTCTTTAAGCATTAGCAAAATGTTCTAACACTTTATTAATGTTCTTCATGCCTTTTCCCCACCTGTTTTCTGTTTTAGTTGCTGATATGTGTTCAAGATGAGTGGGATGGGAGAAAATACCTCTGACCCGTCCAGGGCAGAGACAAGAAAACGCAAGGAGTGTCCTGACCAGCTTGGACCCAGGTTAGGTTATTTACCAAAAGAACTGTGTTGTCTCTTGCAGCTTTCTGTATGTGTCTTTGTTATTTTTACATTGATTTTACTCTCAATGTAAATTTGTGCTTGGCTTTCCACTTTAACAAAATTTTAGGGCTGGTTGTGATGGCACACGCCTTTAATCTCAGCACTCGGGAAGCAGAGGCAGGTGGATTGCTGTGAGTTCAAGGCCAGCCTGGTCTACAAAGCGGGTCCCGGACAGCCAAGGCTACACAGAGAAACCCTGTCTTGAAAAACCAAAAAAACCCAACCAAACAAACAATGAAATTTTATATACGTACTACCTTAAATTTTGAATATGTGAATTATTTGCAGAACCTATTATTTTTTAAAAGAAAAGGAAATTCCCCCATATTCTTTTTTATTACCCTTGTGTATTTTACTTTCATAGTTAGCTCATTGCTATAATCTTTGAGTTTTTCATGTTTTCTTTTCTATTAGGTCATAAAACATTTTAACAGTAAATTCTGTAATAAAAAGAATTTGTTGTTAGTTTGATATTGAGTTCTTATTTGTCTCATATTTTTAATGACATGAAGTGTTAAATCCAGTTGTTTTTTACTTGAAAACAAATTATGGTTCTTGAGTGGCTAAAACAAACAGTTTTAAACAAGTTGTGCCTCTTACTATGTGGTTGGTTGGCATCACTATGCCAGCCTTCCCTGTTGGCTAATTTGGCAATATCACAATTACAAATGCATGTCCTCTTTGAATGGCAGTTCTAACTTCAGGAATTTCCTCATGGTACCGTCTGTATATGCAGAATGCTGCAGGCATTTGCACCTTTGTTTAGATTTATAAAAGAGCAGGAAGAACTTTTTTGCAGAGAACAGTTTAAGATGGTGTATTGCCTGGAACACATGGTGCAACTGTGATAAACAGTGAGGTTAGTTTTTTTGTTTTTTGTTTTTTTAAATGCCTCCTAAAATATTGGGGCATGAGGTGAGGCAGGAGGAATTCAAGACCAGGCTGGGCTACATAGGAGGCTAACCTAGGCTACATACAAAGTTAAATACTATCCCAAAAGATGTTGTGAAAGATAAAAGATAAAATTCAAGGGATGTTTATAGAGTATTTATAGTGAAAAAAGAAGAATTTGAAGAGGAGGAAGCATCTGCATTGTGTTGTAGGGTAACCAGGAAACAGAGATTGTTGCTACCCGTTTTGGTGGATTAGAGCCAGGCAGAAAGGAAACAAAGATGGAAGAGTGTTCTGGTTTGCTTCTCTGTTCCTGTGATGAGCCACCACAACCAGAGGACTAAGACTCCGCCATGGCAAGCAGGCAGGGCAGCAGGCAGCAGGCATCGCAGAAGGAGCAGGAAGCTGAGAGATCATATCTTCAACAACAAACATGAAGCAGAGAGAGCAAACTAGAAGTAGAGTGCAGCTATCCATTCTCAAAGCCCACCCCCAGTGACGCACTTCCTCCAGCAAGGCCACGCCCCTAAGTTTCCATAAACAGTGCTACCAGCTGGGGCCTATGGGGGATATTTCTCACTTAAACCATCACAAAGAGAGGTTTTGTTTGTTTGTTTGTTTGTTTGACTTTCGATATTTTTAGTCTTATAAATAAAGACTAGGCAAAATACAGTGGGAGTGTGGGCTAACCTAGTTGTGCTAGAAATGAGGGAGGTCCGTCCCTGTGGTGTCTGAGGGGTCTTGTAACTCAGCTCTCTTCCTCACCTACTTTTCAGTTATATCTTATCTTTTCCAATCCAATAGAAAAGGGCGGGAGGATCCAGCAAGGGAACCGGGTTCCACTAAGCCTTTATTCGTCCACCTCCTTCCTGTGACTTTGCTTAATAAAGTAGGAGCACACGCAGAGGTGAAGCCTAGAAAACGCAGCCCGTCTCCCTACCCTGCTGCAGTTCACTGGGCGATCTTGGGCAAATCACGGCACCCCACCAGGGGAGAATTGTGTTAAAATCATAGGCTTATTAATTTAAGAAAGTAAAACTAATAGACTCCAACATGAGAATGCTGATTTTTTTTTTTTTGTAATTCATATTATATATAAATAATTACACATAAAACAGAAAGTTGCTAAATACAGAAAACAGGAGGGACCATTTCTTCCTTGTTTTGGAGGTCATTTCACTGGCCTCTCCACTGCACTGGAGCAAGTCATTGTATTGTTTCTGAGAGGAATGTGGGAGTTTTGTTACTTTGTCAAATTCAAATGAGAAGATTTGTCAATTTTTATATTTTTTTCTGTTCCTTAAAATTCAGTCGTACTCTGACCATTTGTTTGCATCTTGCCTGTCATTTGGCATGGACAGTTAACATGTGGAGCCCTGGGTCACTTGCACTTTGCTCCTAGCTGGGTTGGCACTTTTTACCTTCCCTGATTGGATCACAGACATTCTAAATAAATCTAAAGGAATTATTACATTGTACGTTTACCACAATTTTTAAAAAGTGATTGGTATTCATGTTTCCAATTATAATTAAGTTAATTAACTTTAACTTTCTCTCTTTAAAACTTAAATAGAATTTGAGTTCTTATTAATATAACCCCTTACTAGCCTTTTTGAAGGTTTTTGAAACTTTCTTTCTGTCCAGCAGTAAGCTCAGTGCGCACTCTATAAAGCGCTGTTGTAGGCGCGGCAGGGACAGGCCACCCTCCCTGCTGTGCTGAGGCTGGGGGATAAATGCATCTCTGACGTGATCCCACAAGGGAAAGAAGAGAATGGCAAACTGGTGAAATTTTGAATTTTTAAAAAACATGCAACACTTTAGGACAAATTTCGACCTTCATCTTAACTGTTCTAGTTAATAGGCAACTTTTGTTGTCTGTATTCATGTTAAGAGTAGCTTAGCATGTGTATCATTTTCATAACAGTTTTTTCAAATAAATAATAATGCCACATTTCTACTTAGCCCCAAAAGGAGCACCGAGAAGCGTAACCGCGAGCAGGAAAATAAGTACATAGAAGAACTTGCAGAGCTGATTTTTGCAAATTTTAATGATATCGACAACTTCAACTTCAAACCTGACAAATGTGCAATCTTAAAAGAAACTGTGAAGCAGATTCGCCAGATCAAAGAGCAAGGTAAGAGAGCCAGAGCGGTTCCGTCCTTCCCAGTATGTAAGACTCCTTCAGTCCCTTGAATCTATTTCTTATGCTTAAATTATTGATGAGATGATGTCACATTGCGAGACAAATGCAAGTATCACTTGCAGGGTTTATAAATAGGCTTTATATAAAATTCAGCGATTCCCTGAAGACCAACGCCACGGAGGTGAGCTGGTGATGGCACTTCTCATCTGGTGAACTCAGCTTGGTGCCCCTGGCTCCCCCCACATCCCCAGAGCTTTCTCAGCCCGCACAGCAAGTGGCTGGTGCAATCACAAGTGAGGGGCTAGTCTTCCATGTCCAAAGTAGCAGCGGGAGGAGCGCCTCCTGGTTCAGCTGGCCAGCGTGGTTGATGAAGCCATAGCCTCAACGGGCCGTGCTTCTTCTGGATTAGAATTTCACACCCTGAGTGACGGAGGCATCAAAGGCTCTAATGGCCAGTAAAGATTCTTTGTGAAGTCAAACACATCACCACGGGATGGCTTTCTTCCTGCGCTTTTTTTTTTCTCTGAAATCATTTTATGTTTCTCTTTTTGATATTTTTGCCTACAGAAAACAAATTAAGAAAATAATATTTTGAAAAACACATTTGACTTTGTAGTGCCAAAAATAAATCTGAGGCATGTGTGAACAGTGCTTTGGTGCCCAGGGCTGGCTGGCGCATGCTCTGAAGTGTCCAGAGGCTGCCTTCCTTCAGGGCCACAGATGATTATCTCTTGAAATGCTTTCGGTGCATCCTCCTAGAACTTATGTATTTCTTAAACTGCCTTTTATATCATAGTTGAAAAACCAATTTCAGGAAAATAATGTCCTTGTCTTTATGGATGTCTGAGCCTCAAACTGTTTCCCCTGTGGATCATAAAGCATGACCTCTTAGCATTGCAGCACCGTGGCATTGTCCAGTACTCACTACTGAGCTCAGCTTTACAGGTACGGTTCTTCCTACAAACTTAAAAATACACACAAAACATACACACTTCTAATATACCAACCGACCCTGAGAAATCTTTTTTTCTGGTCTCCTTCAAAATTGTCCTGCTGTAGATTTCAACAGTCAAAAAATTTCGACTATTTTTGTTTTGGGGTTTAGCAGCTACATTTGAATCAGCTTGGCGCCTTGTTCGTTTTTTGACTTCAGCAAAGGGCTCAAGCGATGTTCTTTGAGCTCTCAGGAGAAGTGCTGGGGGAAGTGTGTGCAGTCCAGGGGATGTGTGCTTCTGGTTGCTGATGCCATCGTGATAGAAAATGTTAGCCTGGTGTTTCAGGTTTCTAAGAATTTTGAAGGGTTCCATTTTGTGAGCATTTCATGTTACTAGTTTTATGTTTTAAAACAGTCATAGACGTATTTTCAACTACTAAAAAGGTCTTGCACAACCTTGGTAAATCTACTCTCTAACCAAAAAACATGTTAAGATGTGCCCTGCTGGGCCGGTGCCATGCCTTCAGTGCGGTGTTAGTCATCAGGTGCGCATACCACAGCCACCCAAGACGCAGATACTGCAGACAGCCTGGCTGTCATATTCTCACAGCAGAGCTCCTGCAATCTGAAGGGCAATGGGTTCTGAAAAGGGAAGCAAAAGTTAAGTGCCAGATACACAAACGTTAAATACCAAGGACAGAAATCTGCTTTTCAGTTCTTCTCATTTAGAGAAGTTTTAGAGCTTTAAGAGTGCTGCTGCCTCAATAGTTTAGTCGTCACATCAGACAGGAGCTAGGCATGCTCCCGTGCACGGAAGGGCCCTTTGAACCTGCTCAAAAGCCTTTTCTCTCTGCACTTCTCTCAAAGATAATTGAGCAATGACCACACGTGGCTGCTGACGAAAGCATGATCGGTATCAGCCACTCAGCCGACACCTGTCACAGTAAATGTTTAGTAGGTGTAGTTATCTTTTCCACATTAACCAGACACTTTAAAAACAAAACAAAACAAACAAACGCGCCTAAGATCCTTGCACAGCTAGGATGGAAAACAGAAGAAAGGTAGGTGCCAGTGGTTATTCATGCCTGCTTCCCAGAGCGGTTTAAAAAACTAAGTTTAAATTTTTTCTAGTGTCAAAGAACTCTCTGGGAATAGATCCGTTTAGGCCACTTTGATTTCTGTCTGTAGCCAACAGCCAGCCACGGTTCATATGTCAGACTTGAGCCCGTCCCTCTCACTGCGTCTTCTCTGTCCCAAACTGTCCCCCACAAATAAGCATAAATAAAACCCAACTACCACCTTCCCATGATTTCCCAAACTTACCTTGTATTTCAGTCAGTCACACTGTCAGCCTAAATAGCATTACTTCAAGAACTGAGGAGAGGACTGTTGATGATACACTAAGCCTGCGTGTTTGGCTCAGAGATGTTAAGCTGTGTCTCAGATGCTGTCCTGAAGACCACTAAGCAAGGAGGGGAGCAGGGCTCATCTTGAAGAAACTGTCCCCAGTTATGTGTGACAGCCCAATGTTGTGAGCTCTGTCCCTCAACTCTCCAAACACCTTGTAAATTGAGAAAAATAGGAAGAAAAATTTAAATGGCTTATAGGACAGGAATTTGTAGTGAGAATTACCAGGTGTTTAAATTAATAACTATTGTTTCAGACATAAAACTTTATGAAGACCACCATTATTAGAGGCTGTACTCAAGCCAGATGTGATAACACGTGGGAGGCAAAGGCAGGAAAATCACCACAAGTTCAAGGTCAAGCCTGATTTACATAGAGTTGTAGGCCAGCCACAGCTGCATGATAAAACTGTCTCAAAGAGACAAACATGGAAGAGCCTACACTCTGGAGGTACCCTGTAGAAGGAAACAGCAGGGCTTTGGGTACAAGGCTAGTGATGTGATCACCATTACATTTGGAATTCCATTTGCATCGCTGGCTTTCTGTGGGCCCACATCCCTAGAGCCTTAGTTATTACCAAAGTCAGTAACGAAATGAGACCATATGTTATGGCTAAAGTCTCTTTTGAGCTTTCAGTAGCAGCCAGTACTTTCTGCATGCTGGGTGCCTTGTTATGTGCTTAGGTTTGCTTAGCTACTGTTTCCCCCTTTCCGGATGGGAAACCCTAGACATGGGGTGGGTATGCAGCAGAACCCTGTGCTATAAGGAAAAGCGTAGGTTGGAATCCTGGCAGCCTGGCCTCAGAGCTGCCCTGGGCCCCATCGCAACAGCTTGTTCATGTGATGTTTCCTTGTGTTCTCTGTGATGATAGGTGCTTCTCTGCCTCCTCCATAGCTTAGAGCTGTCTTGGTAGCTAACTTGCCTTAACTGAAGGGGCTGCTGCCGCCAGATTGCACAGAGTGCCAAATAAGAGGAGAAATAGAGTCTTATTTTGGATTACTATATCCAGTTTCATTCCATTTAGCAAAAAAAAAAAATTATTCTGTAGAAAATGCATGGTAATTCCTATTTATGTTATGAAACTATAATCAAAACTTAAAATGGTTAGAAAAATTGAGGAAGTTTTAAAATTCAGACCATTTCTGCTGCCTTATTTAATGTAATGTCTTCTCTGCTCTCCAAAGTAGCCACACTATTTTTTCTTCCAAGATCATTAAAGTGAGTTTTATCATTCAAAAATTATATTAGTCTGTAGGCCTGTAATCCCAGCACCTGGGAGCTACAGGCAGGATGATCAGGTCTCCAAGCATTCATAGGGAATTTAAGACTAGCCTGGGCTATATGAGACACTGTGTTTTTTAAAAAATCACAATATATATTTCATTGCATTATATTTGGATTTGGATTTATTTATCAGTTAGAGAATTGGTTTCAAACTTTAGTGTAATTTTAGTGAACAGGCACATATCAAATGTTCAAGAATATATTTCAAAACAATGTGCTGATATAATGTCACATAAATTTTTCATTACAGTTATTCCAGTGGTAACATTTTAGTATGTGGTGTTGACATGATAATTTGGGATTCTACATTGCTTCAAGCATGCTAATAGGATAGCATCACAAAGTGAAGAAGTATCTGGAGGCGGGGAGGGTAGCAGTGGTTTGTTGGAGTCAGCAAAATTAAGTCGGACGTAGTGGCACGGGTCTTTAATACCAGCACAATGGAGCCAGGTGGATCTCTCTAAGCTCGAAGCCAGCCTGGTCCACATAGTAAGTTCTAGGATAGCTAAGCTCCTGTCTCCAAAAAAAAAAAAAAAAGTTTTTTAAACTATGCAAGTCAGTTGTTAAGCATAGCCATCTCTAATAACCATATGGATGTGGAGGATGGTATGACCAACAAAGGTAAAGAAAATGGCATTCAAGGTTTCTTATTGCTTTGCTCCACAGCACTGTGGTGCTCTAGAGGCTAACCCTGTGCCTCTGTGGCACCTACTGAGCACCACTCCCAAACTCAGGGTCCATAGTGTGGCATCGGTGTATTGAAGTTCCACCGTGAAGAGTGTGTCCCTCCCACAGGACTAGGACACTCTGTGCTTTACTGATGCTGTCACTCTAGACTTAATGGTAGTAGGGAGGGTTGATACTTAACTGTAGATAGCTGGCCCATGAATACACAGACGCTATCAGACAGCAGAAAAGTCACTCATGGACTCTCTTGTCTTATTCATTAATTTAAGTAGAAACTAACCAGCGTCCATATTCTTTCATCAGTTGTAATCAGAGGGTAGCTGGAACACAAGAACACAGCAAAAATCAATAGGAACATTCTCCGAGGCTCAAGTGACCATTTACTTACAGTAATGAGAGGTGTAGATGTCATTCTCATTTGTAACTTATGTGCTACATACCTTCTGCCCCACCCACTCACAGAGCTGCCTTTATGACAGTCTGCCCTGGAGAGGGAAAGCATGGACTAAGGGGAGTAGTCAGGGCAATGAGCTAACGGTGGCGCTCACAAGCCGAGTGCAGAACTGCTGAGCTTACACTCCCTTCCTGTCCATTCCGTCCCTGCCGTATGTTAGATGTGCAAAGCTCTGAGCCTAGGAGTTTGGCTACTCAAAGCCAGTACAGTCTCTGTCACAGCTGTCACCAAGCAGCGTAGCAAAACAACTGGTGGCAAATCTCGTTCACAGTGGGGCTGTCTGTAAGCCAGACTTAGTGGGGGATGGGGTGGTGGCGGTGGTCTTGTGGTGAAACCTTACAGTGATGGGCAAGTATCTGCTGGAAGGAAGAGCTGGGTTAGCTGACTTGACATGTAGTTGGCATGCATCTGGAGGTGCCCGTACCAACAGTAAAGCTCAGAGTTTTGGATTGCCTGTCAAATATGACACTACAAAGACCTCAGTATTTGGAGAATGACAGGAGACTGCAGTGACATGTACTCTAACTTTCCTTTTAAACAGACAGTCCTTTCACACCACATATAGCTTAGGTCTCAATTACTAGCTTTTTTTTTTTCACCCTGCTCACTCTTAATTTTGATGATCTTTTTAAAAGAGCATTTTTCTTATGAATTTGTTTGTTTAATATGCGGCGTTCTATCTACATGTACACTTACAGACCAGAAGAGGGCATCAGATCACATTATAGATGGCTGTGAGCCACCATGTGGTTGCTGGGAATTGAACTCAGGACATATGGAAGAGCAGCCAGTGCTCTTAACCTCTGAGCCATCCCTCCAGCCCCCAATTTTGGTGAACTTTAAGTGGTCAAAGTCAGCCAGATGTGAACTTGGGCCAACTGAGAATATTGTGTGAACAGACCCGCTCATGCCCCAAATCTATGGTTGCATAGATTGAAATCCTCAATATATAACACACCCATTACAAGTAAGGTCTTTACCTAAAATCCAGTGATTCCATTATCTTTAACAGACCATATGCAGCTTTGTCTTTATTTCAGAATCTATTAAGAGGGGATAATGATGCCTGATTCACAAAGCCCCTGTGAAAGGTAGGCTTACAGAACTTTACCTCGTGTTTGGTAGAGTGGATGGTTTCATTGGCAGTGATTTCATACTCTACCAATGTGTCTGACATCTGTACTTGCAAGTGTCTTCTGGGTAAATGGGTATTTTCTCCCCCCCCCCTTGGGTATTTTCTTTCCAAGGCCTCCATATTGCTAAGGAAACAATTATCTTACGTATGTTATCATTTTAAGCCTTAATATTCATACATGTTTTTGTTTGAATACAGAGATAAGTAAATAGAACCTTTCAAGGTGTTTGATCAGAGATAGAAATCAGACTGTATTGCTTGGTATCCCTGCCTGAACCACTCCCAGTGGCTGTTTCTGCTACCAGACTGTCCTACTATCCACCTTGCCTGGGTGACAGTCATGGGAATTGAGCTTTAGGAAGGTCTAGGGTGTTGGCAGCTTTCGCTCAACACAGAAAAGAATCTGGGCCCTTGATTGTCTTTAAAGATCAGAAACTACTGTGTCTCCTGTCTCCAGAAAACAGCTAAGTTGTGTTCCTTCAGTAATTTAACCAGTGTCAGCAGTGCATCCCGATACTGCAGTTGCTAATGAAGACGAAGCATTGCCCCCTGCGTTGCATATCTTTCACTTTTATGCTTGCATATGGATCGATGGCTCACATTATTCATGAAGTCTTTAAAATTAGTGAACTAGGAGTACAATTCTGGTCTTTCTTTCTTCATAAGAAACTCCCTCTTCATTGTTTTATTTTATTTCTTAGACACCTGCAAGGTTGGTTTGGTTTGATAGGTTTTAGGTAAAGAGGATTTAAATCACTGAGTGCGCCCTAATGCTTTCGGATTTTAACACATTATGTCATGAGCTCTCAATCCAGATGTCAGCTGGCACCAGCAGAAAGTAGACAGCCCTGTTTCTGTGATTACCTTGTACTAGTGTGAAAGGAAGTTAATTCTGATAACCCATATACATATATATTTATGATACAGTATATGTATTATGTATATTATATATGTGTAATGTATATTATATATATTGCCCAATTACAAACACTACTACCATAAATTTCTATTTAATAAATACTTGGAAGGTATGCTATTCACCGAGGGAGCTTTCATTCATTTAGAGGGAAAGAAGGACATTAGAGACAGTGGAAATGATAAAGTAAGAGCAGCCTTTCAGGACAAGTCTGAGCTAAGTCTTGTGTCAGGCAAGGGTTTCAGTAAGTAGGAAAATGTAAACTTGGTCTAGGAAGAGGCATCATAAACAGGGCAAAGAGCAACCCAAATGGGGCACAGGAGTGCACAGTGGCATACAGTAAAGGGTATTTCAAGCAATTTACTACTGAAAAGAACATTTGAAGGGTGACTGGGGAGGTCAGCGCTGCACTTCTGCCTTCAGCAGAAGGGGCTTGACATGGCCTCCCATGTTCTCTAGGGTCTGTATAGAGTCTACTAAGAGTAGGCAATGGTTAGAGTTTATTGAAATCTTGGTGGTATAGGGACACATAACTAAGAAAACTAGTAAACCATAAAATTCATTATTTACCCATAACAAGAAATAATGGTGTTTTAATAAAACAGCCTTTCAAGCCATATGTGGTAGCTCACCTCTAAAAATCCAGGCTACTTGGAAAGCTGGGGCAACAGAATTGTGTATTCAAAACCAGCCTGGGCTATGTAACAAGACCCTAGCTTAATAATAGTAATAATAACAAAAGCAGTAACAACTGATTTTAGTATATTTTTATAACCTGTGAAGGGACCTTAGAAGAATGAGGTGGATATTTGTAAGGGTTAGAAATGGCAGGTAGCTCCACAAGGACAGAGCAACAGTGACCTGGACAGAGGTGAGAATCAGTAGACGCATCCGAGCATTCATGTATACATTCAAACCATGACATTTAAAAGTATCAACTCTTATATTTTTTCTCCCATTTGACTTGTCACTAATGACTTAGTGTAGCAACTGCAGGCACACATAGAAAGAAAGGTGTTGAGCTGGACCTACTCAGTGCCAGCCCTCCCTTCAGGCCTGACCCACCACAGCCATGTGGGAAGTGCGCACATCTTCCCTGACTGATGTGAAGCAGTATGGCACCCATCCCTGCTTCTCCTGTTGCCTGAGCTCAGAGGTAGTGGCATCCCCCAGGGAGGGGCCATTCTACCACAAGAACCAGCCAGGGTCATTTCCGTAACTCCCCTGCCTGCCCAGTGAGCCAGTGTGGCTATAAGCAGGAGTTGAGATAAGAGCCACTACACAGCATAGGTGGCTCTGACATCTGCCTCTAGCCAGCCACTAGGACATGTGCTGGGCCTGGGTATGGCCTCTGACTGACTCTTGGTCTTTCTGCCTGGGAAGCTTGTCTCTCCTTCCCTTACTTAAAATATGAGGTATTGCATCACTATATTTTAGAGCACAGTGACAGAACTGAGGATGAGTGGCAGTGGAAGCTTTTAGCAGGCCCCCGGAGCCCAGGGTATTCCTGTGTTTCTCCAGAGTATCTCTCTAGACCAGCTCTGCACCAATTAGGGGCTCATGCCTTTGTGTCTCGTTTTGGCACTCTTTCCTCCCTACCTGGAATCCATGTTTCCTGCGTCTGTCCTACTGTTCATTTTCAGCCTTTTCAAAAACCATTTACTAATCACGTAGACAAGATAGCGCACCTGCTTTGATACCTCAGGTCATCTATGTCTGGTCTAGCCTTATTCTAGTTGTGAGTTTCTCTCTTTCTTCCCAGTTGGTTGACATTTCTTTTATAGTTCTAAGTGTGATGTTTGGCGTGTTTTATGTGAAATAAGCATTTGTCAAATTTCTCTGATGCCTAGCCTTGTGTGATGCTTTCATATTGGCTGTAAATTTCAGGATTTGAGTACCTTCATTCTTGTATAAGGATTATTTCAGCCTTTCATGACAAATATTTTAATTTGCTCCCTCTTAGCAAATTAGTGTCTCTAAAAAAAGCTATATGAGACAAACTGTTAACTTCCTTAGGCTCTTGACAGGTTTAGCCCTGGAACCCTTGTTACTAACCAGCTTATCAACTACATTATATTTTGAAATCCTAAGAAAAGAAATGTTTATAATTATTTATTATGATCTTTAATTAATTTGGACTGTTTACTTAAATTAGACATTTTGTATTAATCTACAACACATGACAGAAGATTCATACATGATATTAGTTCTCTGTAAATATTAATACTCATAGCTATGATTTTTCCAGGAATGTTTGTATTTTAATGACCTTAGTTTACATGAAAGCTGGTCAGGCATGGAGGTCCCAAGTTTGAGGCAAACTTGGGCTACATAGCAGGCCCTGCCTTATTTAGAGATAGATAGATTATAGATAGATGTTTACTTTTGTTTGCTTGTTTATTAGTTTGAGACGGGGTATCAATCACTGTGAAACCCTGACTGGCCTGCAACTTACTGTGTCAACCAGGCTCACCTCAAACTCATGGTAGTTCACCTGTCTTTGCCTCAGGAGTGCTGGGATTAAAAATGTGTGTCACCATGCCAGGGTAAGATGCTGTTTTTTGAGAAATAGGCTAACTATATTAGAAATGCTAATGAAAGAGAATGAAAGTTTCACATTCCATTTTAATTTATACATATATATATATACTATATCCAATATAATATCAAAAATAACTAAATATGACCAGACATGTGCATCATAATTTAAGTATAGGAGAAAAGGGTAATGGGGACTCAACGCCTTTTGCTCTTTCCCTTATCCTTTATGGGCATGTTTAGTTTAAAGTACTTTTTTCTTAAATGTATGGACTTTTGTTCCCTTTTAAATAGGCGAGGACTGTGTTGCTACCCTCCTTGCTATTCTGTTAAAACAAGGGGTGACTCTCTTTGTGGACTTAAAGCTTAAGCTTAGCTTTCAGACTGAGGTTGACTTATCCAGCAATAATGACACCTATTTTAGCTGGTCCTCCCAAGGAGATATTTTGGTGGGGTGACAAATGGAGGGGCAGCACTTTGCATACATTTACTCTCTTAAGACCCTGTAGGTGTTGGGTTAGTGTTGTTGACAGTGAAGGTTGGTGTACAGCAGTCTCCAGGTTCTTTTCCTCCGGCTGGATTACAACACAGGCTCTGCTGAGCAGTACATCACCTTCTACTCCCCGCCCCCCACCCCCGCCCCCATCTCAGCCTCTGTCTCAGAGTTCTGATTACTTTGTACTCATTGAAGTTGGACTGCTTTGGATGCCTCTTGTAAGTGCAACCATGAAGCATTTGCCTTAGTGAGGGCTGATTTCCTCCATGTTGGAACACGTAACAGGATTTCCTTGTTTCTGAGAATAATATTCTGCTGATTCTTTGTGTGTGTGTGTGTGTGTGTGTGTGTGTGTGTGTGTGTGTGTGTTACTGTGGATCAACCTTATGGATACTACCACTAAACTACATACCCAGTCCTTGGTTTTTAAGACCAGGTCTGACTTTGAAATCACTGTGTGGTCCAAGCAGGCCTCTAGCTTGTTAGTATCCTGCTGCGATGTCTTGCTGCCAGGATCATAGGCATGGACATGGCAGGCTCGCCTTGTCTACTCATTTGTGAATAGATATTGGAGTTTCTTTCATATCTTAGAGTTTGTGATGCTGGATTGGACATGGGTATGCAGATGTAAATTATATATATGTGTGTGTATCTTATATATATGAAATAGATATATATATGATAATTCTATTTGTAATGTTTTAAAGAAGCCCATAAAACTTTCCATAACCTCGGCACCATTTTGCAATTTCACCAGTAATATATGGCATGGGGCTATTCATATAGCAGCATTTAAGCATCATTGTTTGAAATAAATTCCTGTGTCATTATCTAGGAATGACCAGAGCCTTGCCTTAGCTAACCTCCCTTAAACATGGCGTTTCCTCATGTAGTCACACTCAGCATGCAGATGGCTTCTGTGCTGCGTGCAGCTATAGGCTGCAGGAACATGAAGAGAGGCAAGCAGAGCACTAGCCCTCCCATCCAGAGCTTCGTCCCTGCCTCAGACAACCCAGTGGGAACATGTCCCCATGTTCATCTCTGCCCCAACTGCAAGCTCACCCTAGTGCAGCCCGGGCTCCTCCAGCGGGGTCTGCCCCTGCCTTTAGAAAGTGATGAAGCCAATATTTGAACTGAATAAAAGAGATAGAATCACAACAAGGCACTAAGTGGGAAGCAAGCAGACAGGCAGGAGGGATAGGGAAGGAATAAGGAAATAGAACTTTTTTTTTTTAACCAAAAAAAAAGCTCATGGCAGTCTGCCATATGGGTAATGTTTAAATAAACCCTGAGCCTAAGAATCAGAAGTCTTTGTAGGCAAGGCTACTTAACTCATTTTTTAAAGATTTATTTATCTTATGTGTGTGCCTCCATGTATGTCTGTTCACCATGTGTGTGCATAGTATCCAAGGAGGTCAGAAGAGGGCCCTGGATCCCCTGGAACTAGAGTTAATAGTGGTTGTAAGGCACTGTGTGAGTGCTGGAAATCAACTTCACATCCCTTCAAGAACAACAGTGCTCCTAGCTGCTGGCCCGTCTCTCCAGCCCCTCACGGCACAGCTTTCTTTAGCAATGTCAGAAGATTGTGGTAGACACATCCCACACGCATCCAGTCCTTTGTTCCCATTTCCGCCTCTAGGAGCCCTGTCGTATTCTCTGCTCACTGCGTGTGTGGCCTGCACCTGTGGTGTCATCCCTGCGTGCTCGTGTTAATGGGGATGATACTCAGAAACACTAGGCAGGTGAAGGGCTTCAACCTGGTAAGTGGCAAAGCAGAGCTCAGACCACAGTCTCTTGGTAGTTGCAAAGCTGGTGCACTCCATGCTGTGTTCCAGCACTCCCTCTAGTCGTGTTTGAAATGTGTGCTTGTTTTCTTAGGAGAGAAAGTAGCGTTCCACAGAGTAATTCCAAAACCAGCCAAATACAAGATCCATGGGAGTTAGTTCAGTGTGAATAGAAAGTAGTTTTCCTTTTTATTGAGAATATATGTTATGATTTCACTTGATGTCTTCAGTCTTGTCTGAATGCACACAAGGGCCAGGGCCCCCCCGAGGCTGAGGAGGCAATACAGCCAAGAGCACCACTAGGATATGACGGTGCACTGTAGCCTGGGCCCTGCATGGTCTTCTCATCTGCTTTGCTTTTCTTTTCTTTTTTTGGGGTGGGAGAGGAATATGGTAAGAAAGCTCCTGAAAAGAAGGCATGGTTGTCTAGCAGGGGAGGCAGGAAAGGAGCTTACACAGCGGTCGGGTTCTCCAGATAACACAGCACTTCACATGACCATTTATATTTAGGGGACACATAACTATCAGGAAGTTGGGCACAACTGATCACTGAGAAAAAATACAGGACATAAAATATAATGAGTGGAATAAGAAAGAGACACTTGTATGACGTTAAAAGTGAAGAGCTTGCTGCCTCTGTGATGACAATGGGGCTAAAGCGTCAGGGGCCCTGAGGCGCTGGAGCTGCAAGCTGTTCTAGAAAGCAGCCCATTTCAATCAGGAAACGCCTCATCAGTGTTTCAGATAGCTATCTACCAAGACTCAAAAGACAGGTTCATATTGGCAAAGCTCTGGTGCCACACTGCTACTTCTGTTTTTATGTGGTAAATGCCAGGTTTATACCTGTATGGATGAGAGTCATCCCCGCCCCCAATTATACCAGCTTTGCCCCTGTGAAATGGAGGTTCTGTAACTACCTAGCTATACTTTGCCTTCATCAAAGGGCAAGTGTCAGCTGCCACCATGGAGGTGAGCGGCCATCCTGGTGGAGTGCTCCCTCTGTCCTAGGCACTGCTGTGTGTCCATGTCATGTCCTTTCATCTGTGAGATGCGCTGTAGAGTAAGCTTGCTTATTCTCTCAGGCTTAGAGAGGGCCTCAGGGCTAGTCTTGTCTAAAGCTACACACTCAGAGCTACAGCTCACACCTAGATCTCCACCCAGTTCCCACGCTCTATCTCCATCAAAGGATCGTGGGCCTGGCGTCCGGCTCTGCTCTTGTGGTTTTGTCTGCCATTTGGAGGAAGTTGTTCTGAGTGAATTGGGTAAGTGTGGACTCGGCTTTTAATTAGGGTGCTCCAGTTACTGAGAAGAGCATTTCTTGCAGATCTCTGTCTTAAAGGATAGTGTATACGTATTTAAGGCAGGTCAGGTTTTCAAATAAGACACACACACACACACACACACACATACACACACGATTTAGAAAATAGTGATCAGATAAGACACACACACACACACACACATACACACACGATTTAGAAAATAGTGATCCCAAGAAAGTAGAACATTGTGCATGGGAGGGAAAAGAAAAGAAACAACTTCCTGGTATTTAGCCAAGAAAAGAAAGTTGCATTGCATGCTTGTTTTAGAGTATTTGCTTTGCTCCTTGTTAGTCGTAAAGGAGGAATTTGTCTGCAGGCTGACGTCCTGTTGTCTCATTATGTCATCTTTGCATCTTACTCCAGCAGATTCACAGCAGGCCTGGCCTTGATAAGAAACCATGTGCCCCCATTTCAGGAAATGCACTGTGACCACCCCAGTACTCACTGTCCTGTTGGCCAAAAGTAAAAACTGCATATGAGGGCCAAGACTGGGTCGTTGTCTAGAAGTGCCATCTAAAGCGCCACCTGGAAATGGCGTGGTGACGTTTCGGGTATTTATGCTTCAAGTTTTAGTATCTGTAACAGCATGAAACGGTCCGTTTCTGTGCCTGCGTTTTTCCTTTTTGTCATTTTGTTCAAAAGAAAGCCACTATTTAACATGGTCACACAGACGGAGAAACACTGACTCCCCGGGAGATAGAAGTGGCTCAGGAGGGACTGCGGTTCTGAGCACCAGGGATGAACGTAGCATTCCCCTAGACCTGTCCACTGTACAAGTAACACATTGTGTCTTGTGTAGGAAAAGGAAAGTGAAATCAATAATGTCTGCATTGGCATGGCGCCCTCCCCAGGCCTTCCCAGTCATGGCCAGTGGCGGAGTTTCACAACTCTTAGGCCATTTCTGGGTGTGTTTCCTCTACTTCCCTGAGCCTGAAGAGCCTCTCAGTACAGTAACGATTCCTCGTTCGTGTCTGTCTGTACCGACAGATGTGTACATGCCATTGCATTTTGTAAGATTCTAAATGTAATAATTAGCTTATTACATCTAGTGGGAGTTCGACTTTCATAATTAATATGTTCAGTCTAAACCACTCTGAAATTAAGCTCACCTTAAGACCCTTTCCTTTGATAGACCCTCTTCAGTTTGTAGATGTTTCATGTCAGATCAGGAAAGGAAAACAGAGGGACATTTTGTTTGAAATAATATTAGAAAGCTTAAATTATCAAAGATCAAAAGAACCAAAGTATTTTTTTTTAATGTTTCTTAGATTGAATGAAAGTAATCTCACATCTGGTTGAATTTATGAGTCTGTTTTTTCTGTCTGTCATACTTTAAGTAGCAAACACTCTTCAACCTAAAAACTATTCTTTCCTAAGATTTACTTCTAAATTAATAGTTGGGAACAGAAGTTATTTTCCATCAAAGCAATATAGTGGGGTTTTGTTATTGTTTTTGTTTTACTTTTTGGTATTTTGTCTGTCTATCTTTCTGTCTCTCCTCCCCACCCCCGTGTGTGTGTGTGTGTGTGTGTGTGTGTGTGTGTGTGTGTGTGTGTGTGTGTGTGTGTGTCGTAAAGTCCATTATCACTATAAGGATTTTACCTTAAGCATCCTTCATTCTGTGAGGAATAAGTATGCACAGATACTCTACAGATGTAAGCTCTGTTTCACAGGCATTGCTAAGTTTACCAGAACCTCTTTCTGTTTTATCAAGTCCAGGTGTGATCCTGTGCCCTCCAACTTTTATCAGTGTTGGAAAGAGTCCTTGTACCCTCAGAAGTGGGTCTACCTCTTACTATAGGTAGTTTATTGTGTATATGTGTAATAATATAAATGTATACGTAAAAAATAACAAAATATTTAATAAAAACAAAAACAAAACTTGAAAAGATCATTTACAATAAAAAAAAAGAAGTGGGTCTGCTTCCTGATGTTCTTATGCAGTGATGTGCATGAAAGAAGCTAGTCACTCAACACGGGAATGTCTCTCTTAGGAAGATGTGTTCTGCTTTTGCAGAGAGACCTGAAAAACAGCTCCTTCCTTCCTTCTGCCTCATTTCTCGGTCCATCTTGCCCAGCACTGATTGAGATTCTTGGAATAGGAGTTCTCCTCAGAAGGGCAAGTGGGTGATGGTAAGGTCTAGCCATGGGGTGTGGTCAGTCTGGAGACCAGGGCCTCCGTGGGTACAAGCTGGACCACAGACCTTGCCACTGAGTCAATACACTCCAACACATGCCAGCTGCCTTCCCTTCTGCTGTCTTTTCTAGTCATTCTCTCACTTCTGGGAAATGTCTTACTCTTTGGTCCACCACAAGCACCAAATTCAGGTTCTCATGGGTCCTTGTTCTCAACCAAATGCTCGGCTCTTCTTGTAATTGTTCAAGGATCGTCGCCCCTAGTGAAAAGGAAAGGAAAAGCCAGACTTTGAGGAAATCTTAAGGGCTAGCTGTGAGTTCCTGTCTAGGTGTTCTCTGAAATATAAGCAAACCTCAGTTCTGATTTTTTTTTTTTTGTCTACATGCTCCCTTTCATTTTTAGAAACTCCCATTTCAATTCTTTCAATCTCTGCAGAGAGGTTTTTATGCACCTTCCACTTGCTATGAAGACTTAACTGACTGTATCTGTCTCCATGTCTCCGCCTCCCTCCTCTATCTCTCTGATACCCATTTTCTTAGTGCCACCCCCTCACCCCCCCCCCCCCACCTTCACCTCCCCCATCCCCCCACCCCAGGGTTGAGGCAGGTTTTGTTACACACGCTTGGCCGTCCTGCACGCACTGTCTAGCTCCAGGCAGTCCTTGAACCCACGCCCTCCTGCTTGAGCTTCCCAAGTCGCTGGGATTGCAGCGTGCACCACATGCTGTTTTTCTTAGGTTCTGCTGAGGGAGAATGCCAGTGCTCTTGGAATCCGTGGAGAATTATAAGACAGGGCCATCTGTGTTCAAAGGCACTGCAGGCTGATTTCTTGGGATTTCCTTTGCCAAAAGATGCTACTCGTAGGGTACTGGGAAATGTGGAGGAAGCCTCCGCAGTGTGAGAGGTGTGGAGGAGTCTGCAGTCTTTCCACTGATGCTGGGTCTTTCAGGACTGAAGTGTGTATATACAGTACCTGACCAAGATGGACCCTACCTTAGTGTTTTCAAAGCCTGTCAGTTATCTCTGATCCAATATACTAGGCAATCATGTGTTTACTGTCTGTTGTCAGCCTGTAGGACATGGCAGAGCTACTTCCATATATTTTAAATATACAAATTATGAACGATTTAGATTTTTTTCTTGAAATGATCTTTTGGGTAGAGGAGTAGGGATTGTGTATGGGTGGATTCAAGGTCCAGACCTTTAGTACCAGAGCCATGTGCCTGCCATGACCACCTCAGTTTCCCTTCTAGTGAGTCTTTACCCACATCACCAAATTATTCCTTTAGATACAACACCTCCCTTTTCTTCTTTTATCATAAATTAGGTTGAGTGGTCATCTTCTCCCGGTTGTGCTCAGCTTTCCTTCCTAGGAGCGATGCTAAATAGCTCCTCCCCAGTGTCCTCCCCATCAGCCCTTTGGATAGTCCATGGAACCTAAACCATCTCTTTTGAAGATTAAGATCTCAGATGTGTTCCCGGCTTCCATATTAGGGACACACACACACACACACACACACACACACACACACACACACACACACACACACACACCAGCAGCAGCAGCAGCAGCAGCAGCAGCAGCAGCAGCTAGGTACCTATGGGTTCCTGTTTTCCTCTGGATTTAGTAGCTCAAGCTTTCTTTTCCAGTACTTTTTGAACTGCTACACTTGAGAGGACTGATTGGAGTCCGTTAGCATCCTGAGGGGTATGCATTGTTCTGGCACACTGATGGAAGGTTATTCTGAGCTAAGTAATCAGCCATGCTCTCTCCCAGAATGAAAGCATTCTCATTCTCATACTCAAGTAATTAGCATCTCTTCCTTGGTTGAGCATCCTGATCAGTGCTGTTGCCTAAACTCAGCTGTTCAGACAACTGGCTCTCCCAGCTAAACAAATACAGCACTCATAAATGAGTACTACAGTTAACATAAATGGTAAATTTTCTATTCTTATACATCTGTGACATGTTAAAAATAGTTCAGTCTCTATTTCAGTGCTCACCTTAACTGTCAGGGTGTGCTCAGACTCTCAGGAGCACAAAGCCTTGTTCATTTTGGACTTTGCTCTCCCACTGCTCAATATCATGAGTCCTCCAAAAATAGGAAATGGTACTTTTTTGGAATGAAAATTGTAAAACCAGATTCCTCAGCTGACTTGTTTGCTTGGGTTTAAAGTCGGTCACACGTGAAGAACTCTGTCAAAGAGTGGATAGCATCCCTTCCTTCTCCTTGATTGTTTACATGGTCAGCAATTGTTTGGGGAGGGGTGGCAAAGATAAAAAACCAATATCTGGCTCTAAGATTTGACAACCCTTTGGGAACTCTGCTACTATCCAGATACAACTAGATGGCTTCCGTATGACATAGCAGACACCCTTAGTCATGTTAGGGACTGCAAAGAGAAACAAACTTGGATTTTTTTTAGATTTCCTGGAGGAAATGGTACCAGTTGAATCAAAAATGCAATGCCGCCACCCAGTGATGACATGGCACCTGATCCCTCCATGTCAGCACTCTAGCCCAGCCCACTCAGTTGGACCTTTCCAGTTATAGGAGACCTTGACTGGACTTGTCCAGAGGGAAAAGAAAGAGTTTCCCCATCTAAGAGAAATGTTATTACTCAAAAGTAACATTATTGTAATATTTTGAAAAGAAGTTTATGGGATGGTAATACAGCTTAGCAGGTGAAAGGTCCTGCTGGATAACCTATGTTCTATTCCCAGGACTCACGTGGTAAGAGAGAGCACACTTCCACGGGTTATCCTGTGATGCCACATGTCTCTCACACACAGTATTACAGTAGATGTGTTTTGTTTTTCATTTAAATTACCTTCAGTAAAATATTCCTGTATTGTCCCTATATTCACTGGAACAAATTTATATGCTCAAGATTGTTACTGATAACTAAAGAAAAGACAAGTTATTATTTTGCTGGCTTTGGCTTTAAATTTATTGATAGAACTGTAGAAATGCTATAATAATAGCAGAATCTCAAACTGACTCTGACACAGTGTGCTCCTGTTCAGTTTCAGTCTTATCACAAAGGTGTGTGATACTCGTTCCCTCTAGAAGAAACCTGTTTGTGTCCTCGGTGGCTTAGAATTATAAATCTGTCCATTCCGTTCTGAATAGTTTCAGATTTTGCCATAAAATTATCCTTACATTTTCACTGTCTCCTTTTATTTGTAATTTGTGAACGGCTCCTATAGAGACTTGATTTCCTAAGGCTCTCTGTAATCATACATGCAGGATAACACTGCTTGGCACCTGTCTTCCATAGAGCTCACAGTGCCCACGAACATTCTTTCCTGAGGCCTAATAATACCCCAGTAAAGCAGGGACATTTTGCATGTGATTAGGAGTTGCTTTGCTGAGTCAGCGCAGCCTTACAGCATTATGATAAGCTCAGAAAAGATTGAGGTCATGTACTAACTTGTTCTTGGGGAAACCCGGTATGCAACTAAATATTTTCCTTGGCAATCCAAAGCTGACAACTGCCGCTATTCTCTTTCCTCACAAGCACGCTGCCCACTGTTGGGATTTCTAAAAGACAGCAACAAATGGCACATTTTGAAGAAGCGTAGCTGAGACTGAGTGTGGTTTTGATAGTCAGATGACGCGAGGCCAGCATCTCCTGTAGTCTGGGCTGGGAATTTGCAGAAAAGGGCTGCCTCCTTTTCTTGCAGGGATGTTGACAGGTCTTCCTACCCTGTCATATCTTCAGCCACACTGTCTGCCTCAACTGCAAGCCATCACCTGGTTGGTAGGCAACAGTTCCAAACAGGTTTCTTGCTTGCAAACTGTCGACCATTACTGAGACTACTCTAGTTGCAAACTGCCATTGGTTAGGATGCTTAAGTCTGGATGATAGCGTTGTGTGCAACCGCCAAGCATGTGGACACTTAGGAAAGAATGCATTTTATGCAGGGTCCACATTTATTTCATTATTAAAGTGGTTGTTCAATGCTGAGAAAACATCCCGTATGGCCAACTTACGTTAAGAAAACAAAAAGCTTTTAATTCATTTAAGGATATTAGTTTACTATCTACGGCTTCGTTTCCCGGGGCATGTTTCCCTGTTCGTGGCCACTGAATGGTGGTGTGTCCCACAGCCTCTCGCCTTCTGAGGCACTCTCTTTGTCGTAACCATCAGAGAACCGTGATACTCGGGACCTATACACCTGTCACCGTGTAAACTTCCCTGGAGACATTACTGCAGACTAAACTGTCACACTTTAACACAGTTGTTCTGATTTCCTGCAAGGAGATCTGGCTGCTTGAACAGTCCATGTGTTTTAGAGTAGAGAGCCATTATACAACCCTAGGGAATTACCAAGTGCAGGATTTTCCCCTCAAACTTTGAAAGTTTGCTGGAGAATGGCATGCGTACGAAAAGAAAAAGATTTGGTTATAGAAAAGTACTCATGACCCCGAGTTTAGGAAACTTTGTAAAGAGACCTTAGTTAATTTCATTTGGACTTCAGCCTGCAAATTGGCCACTGCTTTGCCTGTAATTTCACTGGGCTCTCAAATATGCAGGTGCCAGCAAGGTCCTCTCTGCTAGCAAGGTCCGCCTTCCCGCCACCTGGCTAAAACATGGCCGGCTCCACATCAAGCTGGCCGCCTGCTTGCTTGGTACTTGCCTGCTGCTGGAAGCACTTGTGGGTGTTTGCTTGATGGTTTGGGCACTCTCCTGCTTCAGTTAATTACAAAGAAGCTGTGCCATAAGGAATCGGAAGGGTCACTTTCCACACTGATTTCACCACAGCCTGCCGTCTCATTGTGGCGCCTACTGAGTGAGGACTTGGTAGAACTTCTGCCTAGGATGTTCAGGGAACATAGGTACATCACTGTGGTTATGGAAACACCCACTTCACAGAGGCAGAAGAGATGATTTCCATGCTACTTCCTTTTTCCCCCTCTTTACACTTTTTACCATGTCATTTACATAAGGTAGTTATACTCTCTGAAACCACGCTTTGTGTATACTGTCAGACCCCAACAGATACAAAGCAGGTTTTCCTTGTTGTATTTAAAAAAAAAAAAAAAAAAAAGGGTGGCTCATCATGTAAAGGTGCTTGCCACCAGACCTGAATCAGTCGCTGACCCTCCAGTCCTGAGTTTGATGCACAAACCCCATATGGTGGAAGGAGATGACCAGCTCTCACGATCTGTCCTCTGACCTACACACAGATGCATGCACACCCCAAATGAAATAATCAATGTTTTTAATTTTTAGAAGACAAAAAAATGTAGAACACATTTTCACTATTCAACTCCCAAGATGATATACCTTTTTTATCTCTCTTTTTTTTTTATTTTTTAAAGATTTATTTATATATTATGTATACAGTGTTCTGCTTGCACGCCAGAGGAAGGCACCAGATCTCATTATAGATGGTTGTGAGCCACCATGTGGTTGCTGGGAATTGAACTCAGGACCTTTGGAAGAGCAGCCAATGCTGCTCTTAACCTCTGAACCATCTCTCCAGCCCTATCCCTCCTTTCTTTCAGGAGAATAAATGTTGATTTTTTTTTTCCAAGCTGTATTTCTCTATAATGATGATATAAATTCTTTTGTCACATCGTTTGTGTATACTTGTCTGTCAGTCTGCCTACCTGTCTGTCTATTAAGTGTTAGGTAGCCTCCTTCTTGTAAGTGGTTCCTAACAGAGTTGTTTTATAACCTTTACCATCTGGGAATGGTGGCACAGGAATGGTGGCACGCTCCTTAATCCCAACATTTAAGAGGCAGAGACAAGGGGAAGGTCAGCCTGATCTACAGGCCAGCAACAGCTTCATAGTGAGACCCTGTCTTTAAAAAAAACAAAACAAAACAAAGCAAAACACTTTGTGAAACAAAGGGAAAGTAAATATACAGAGGACAATGACCCCCACAGAGGCAGCTCGGATTCACTGGCTGTGAGCTCCGGAGCTCCGCCCACAGTAACTGTTCTCATGGCTTCCTTAGGCAGTAAGCGTTTGTCTAGACTCCTGTTCTTTCGTCTTGGTTATCACTTGCTGAAGAGAGCCAGGTAAAGCCAGGTTCCTAGCTACTAGAGATGAAGACTTGGTGCTTACAAATTGTAAGACTTTCTGGAGAATGAGTGTGCTCACTTGAACCTGTAATTCCTGCGCCCTGAGACTAAGGCAGCAAGACTGCCACAGGATTCCTCTTCAGCCAGGCCTACAGAATAAGCTCAGAGTTAGCCTAAGCTACAAGGTATAAACTTTTTCTGGAAGAAGGCCCCTCCTCCATTGTATGACCTGTGTGACCTTGGGAGTAGATTATACACCACCCTCACCTTGCCTTCCCTGCACAGCCCTCGCCTTGCCTTCCCTGCACAGCCCTTGCCTTGCCTTCCCTCCACAGCCTTTGTTGCAGTTACAAGGATTGTTTAGCTTAGCCAACTCCCAAGTGACCTGGCCATACTCTTCCCTTGTTGTCAGTGTGCTTTCCCTGCTCACACGGTGTGATTTGGCATCATTTGATGTTTGAGGTCTCTGTGGATGACTCTGGGCTTAACTATCAGCCTTTTGCATTAGGGCCTTTAACTTGGGAGCACCTGCTTTTAAGCTACTGGGTAGGGAGGTCCTCCTGTTGATGTGCAAAGGCTGGAGGGAGAGACCTGGACATGGTCAGTAGTAAGCAGAAGGGATGGGACCCAGAGAGGGAATCAGAAAATACACCCAGCTGGTCATGGCATCCAGTGTGGCGTTGTAGAGAGAAACTAGAATGGAGATGCCCAGAGAAGACACGGAGAGAAAAGCAAGCAATGAGACCCTGTGAGGCAATCGAGCAGCAGGGGCCAGGATGGGTCTCAGGCCTCTCAGTGCCCAGGGGTGCTTTGGGTGCTTCCTTGAAGAACTGACACTGGGCTAGGTGACAGAGACAATAGGCAGCCCTCCCCCATCTCTGCCCCTTTACTGGAACTCTTCCTGGCCCTGCCTTTACTGTTGCCTCTGGGTATACACAGTGATTGAAACAACCTCTGCAGGGTAGGAGCCCTTCCTCTACTAGAGCAGCGGTTCTCAGCCTTCCTGATGCTGCGGCCCTTAATACAGCTCCTTTGTTGTGGTGACCCCCTCCCCCAAACCTTGAAATTATTTTGTTGCTACTTCATAACTGTAATTTTGCTACTCCTAGGAATCATAATGTAATGCCTGTGTTTTCCGGTGGTCTTAGGTGATCCCTGTGAAAGGGTTCTTTGTCCCCCACAGGTTGGGAACAGCTGTTTCAGATAGTTTTGGCCATAATTTTAACTTTACTGAGCAAAGCTTCTTCCAGCTTTGGAAAGGACATGAAACTGGAGACACTATCTTTTACCCTAAGTCCCCTCCCTCTCCCACCTTCTGTTCTGGGTGCTAAATCCGGCCCTTCGTGTGTTCTAAGCAGTCTGCCATTGAGCCCATCCCATGGACCAGGGTGTGTTTTTCTTTTTTGAGACAGGGTTTCTCAGTGTAGACTTGTTGACTGTCCTGGAACTCTGTAGACCAGGTTGGCCTTGAACTGCCTCTGACTCCCAAGTGCTGGAATTAAAGGCATTGTGCCACCATGCCTAGCTAGGGATTATTTTCTCAAGAGTTATGAATGACTAGAGAAGGCTCCTGTCTAGTAAAAGCCCATCGTGGCCAGCCTGGTCTACAGAGTGAGTCCACAACAGCCAGTGCTACACAGAGAAATGTTTTCCCCAGTGACACCCCCAAGCCTTAGAAGTAAGTGTGGAAGGTCTGCCTTTCAGTATCTACTTATTGTGATGACTCCAAGATCAGTCTTCACATACATCTCCCCGTAGCTGTGTGGCTCTGCAAAATGCACTGGCACAGGGTTCATGGTCCCAGCTAAACCGAGTTCAGCTTCAGTGTCTCCTGCGACCCACGCAGTACCACTACGGTGTTACCAAGCACGAGTGCTAATGGGCCGTGTGTGGAAACAGTATGATGCTCCTCAGAAGACAAGCATTCCTAGTGATGGGGTTTCCATGATGATGAGCAGGGCAACAATTTGAACAAAATGCTCATGCAACTTAGCCCTGTCTTTCAGGGTTTTAGAAATAACTTTTTATGTAATTGCTATTTTTTCAATCTAAGGCATGTCCAACTGAGTTATCACGCCCATATTAGTTTCATAATTTAACCTGTTTATGAGAAACTTTCAGTGTTTCTATAGTATAATTTTGTGGACCTTGCTTTTGAGCTAGCATTTGTATCTTTTTCTATATGTACAGATGTTTGGCCTGTGTATAGCTACACAGTGTGCATGCAGTGCCCTCAGAGGCCAGAAGAGGGCATCTCATCTCCGGAGTTAGAACTGTGGGTGAAATCATGTGGGTTCTGGGAATGGAACCTGGGTCCTCTGGAAAAGCAGCCAGCAGCATGTGTATTTTAAGGAAATTAAACGTTTGTAAATAGGGAAGTGTTTGCTGTTTGGTCATTTGAGGGGTTGCATTTTCCCTATTCCTTCATCTAGTTTCATCCTGCCCTTCCACCCGCTGGACAAAGGATGTGTCTTCCATTTCTTGTTCCAAGAGCTACTAAAGGCTCCACTAATTACAGTTCTGTGTGTTTGGTGTGCACATGAAGGTGTGTGTACAAGTATGTGTCAGGCATACATGTGAAAGTCAGAGGACAACTTGTGGGAGTCTGTTCATCCACCATGTGGGTCGCAGAGCTGGGACACAAGCCAGTAGCTTTGGTGCTGATGGAGCTGAGCCACCTCACTAGTCTAAAATGCCATGAAGCAAGTGGTCCCTATGGGCACTTAGCCTTTGCCTCTCAAACTTGCAGTAGAAGATGACTGTGTGGTTGATAGAGCAGCTGGAGGCACCCACATCACAGATTCAGTAGCGGACAGTTGCACGGCAGGCTTGATGTGTTTGTTGCCTCTTGACTGTTCCCTTGTGGAGCCTCCTGGACAGCGTCTATGGGCTTTCTGTGCCCGTTTGGTTTATTGCCCGCCTCATTGCTTTTGTCTCCTCTTTCCTTTTGGTTTCTATTATGTGTCTTTACACTCCTTCAGGACGTGAACGGTGCAAACACAGGAATATGAATTATCTAAAAGAGAAGAGACACTTGGGGCAAACTGTAAACACTCACATGGCCCAGTGTCCATGTTAGCTGTCATGAATCTCAACAGATAGTGTGTGGGTACTAAATAAAGTTGTATGTGGATGTCAGAGAATGGGATGTAGGCAGGGTCTAGCCAGTTTTGAGGGGCATTGGTTTTGGGGTTTGGGTTTGGGTTTTGTTGGCTTTTCGAGACAAGGTTTCTCTGTGTAGCCTTGGCTGTCCTGGACTCACTTTGTAGACCAGGCTGGCCTCGATCTCACAGCGATCCCCCTGCCTCTGCCTCCTGAGTGCTGGGATTAAAGGCATGTGCCACCACGCCCAGTGGTTTTTTGTTTTTTTAATGTGCACTGGTAATTCACCTTCATGTATGTCCTTGTAAGGATGTTGGATTCCCTGGCACTGGAGTTACAGACAGTTGTAAGCTGTGCTGGGAATTGAACCTGGGCCATCTCTCCAGCCCCAGTTCTAGCCAGTTTTACTGAGTCCTCTCTAGGGACTATCTCTCTTGATAAATGTAGTATACTGTCTTAAGAGGAGTTGTGCTGGCTAGTTTTATGACAACTTGACACAAGATTTAGTCATCAGAGTGGAGGGAGCCTCAATTGAAAAAATGCTTCTAAATTGAGAAAATGGCTCCATAATATTGGGCTGTGGGCAAGACTATCGGGTTTTGGTTTGGTTTGGTTTGGTTTGGTTTTTAAATTAGTGATTGATGGAGGAGGGCCCAGCCGTTTGTGAGTAGTGCCATCCCTGGGCTGGTGGTCCTGGGTTCTCCAAGAAAGTAGGCTGAACAAGCCTTGGGGAGCAAGCCAGCAAGTAGCACCCATCCATGGCCTCTGCATCAGCTCCTGTTTCCAGGTTCCTCCCGTTTGAGTTCCTGTTCAGACTTCCTTCAGTATAGTCTACAGTGTGGAAGTGTTAAGTCAAATGCTTTGTTCCCTAACTTGCTTTTTGGCCGGGGTGTTTCATTGAAGCAATAGCTAAGACAGAAGTGAAACCAAGGCTTCTTTGTCTGAAGGTGGATGTCAGGGGATATAGTTCAGTGGATATGGCCTTGAAATTGGTTGAGTTTGCTAGGTTTGGGCAGAAGGGAAGTCATGATACGCTAAGTAGAAACTCAGTTTTGAACATGAGG